>NW_009954544.1:77980-112093 GCF_000747805.2 Chaetura pelagica
CAGGTCCCCCTAGCGTATCCCCAGCCGAGCCTGCCAGCGCTTCTGACAGCTGCGCTACAGAAGGAAGGAGGGTAAATATACACACACACACACTCTCTTTAACTCTTTTTTACTGGGCTCAACTCCTACCCGTTCACTCCATTGATTTACACCTCGCCTTCGGAGTGTGCCTTTGAATCCCTTTTCCAATATATGTACCTAGTTAACCTCTCCTGAACCTTGATCCCTTAGTTTGTGTTGTCCCTTAATAAACTGATTAATTTGCAAACTAAACATTGGTCTCAGTAACAATTTGTGAGCGTGGTGGGAGGGTACTTTAATCTACCCTCTTAGAAACGGACCCACAGAGGCCGTTCCTCTGAGAAAGGTGGATGCTCGGGCTTTTTTTTAAACAAACCTCTCCTCGCTGGGGGGGGGAAGTCGCGAATACATCCTGACAGCTGGTAGCCCCCCGGTACCGGCTCGTGACACAAGGTTTCTCATAGGGTTCTCCTAGAGAAGCTGGCTGCTCCAGGCATTCGTGCACATACACTTTGCTGGATAAAAAATGTTCGGATGGCCAGGTCCAAGGAGTTGTGGCCCATGGAGTTAAATCCAGCTTGTGGTCAAGTCACAAGTGGTGTTCCCCAGGGCTCAGTGCTGGGGCCGCTCCTGTTTCACATAGTTATTGATGATTCGGATGAGGGCATAGAGTGCACTCTCAGACAGCACTAAGTTGGGTGGGAATCTTGATCTGCTTGAGGGTAGGGAGGGTCTGCAGAGGGATCCAGACAAGCTTGATCAATGGACCGAGGCCAATTATATGAATTTCAATGAGGCCAAATGCTGACTATTGCACTTCAGCCACAACAACTTGGGGAGGAATGGCTGGAGAGCTGCCCAGCAGAGAGGGACCTGGTGTTGTTGATTGACAGCTGGCTGAACATGAGCCAGCTGTGTGCCCAGGTGGCCAAGAAGGCCAACAATATCCTGGTCTGCCTCAGAACAGTGTGACCAGCAGGACCAGGGAGGTGATCCTGCCCCTATATTTGGCCTTGGTGAGGCTGCACCTTGAGCACTGTGTGCAGTTTGGGGCACCACAGTATTGGAAGGACATTGAGGTGCTGGAGAGGATGCAGAGAAGGGCAACTGATTAGTTGTCTTGAGAACCAAGTCTATGAGGGGAAGCTGAGGGAGCTGGGACTTTTCAGCCTGGAGAAGAAAAAGCTGAGGGAAAACCTCATTGCTCTCTACAACTACCTGAAAGGAGGTTGTGGTGTGGTGGATGTTGGCATCTTCGCCTTGGTGACTAGGAATAGGACAAGAGGAAATGGGATCAAGTTGTGTCAGGGGAGTTTCTAATAGGATATTAGGAAAAATTTATTCACTAAAAAAGTGGTGAGGCATTGGAACAGGCTGCCCAGGGAGATGGTAGAGGCACCGACCCTGGAGGTTTTCAAAAACAGGTAAAACATGGTGTTTCAGGAGATGGTTTAGTGGTTAGGGGCTGTAGAGCAGACATTTGGACTTGATGATCCTGAAGGTTTTTTCCAACCTTGGTGATTTTACGATTCTAAGTCAAAGATGTCTTTCATGTGGACTTATTAGGGTTTGTTTTCTTGTTTTTGGAAACCTTAAAAAAAATAGTTTAAAAGAAATTATTTAAAGTTGAAAAGTTCAAGTTTTGGTTTAACCTGGCAAATGACAAACACTCATTCTCAAAACTAATCCCTCTGAGACTATAATAATATTTTTGGCTTAATAGTGAAAAAGATAGGATTGGAAAATGAACATTAATAAAATCTGACCCTGAAATTTGTCAGAATGCTGACAGCTCATGCAAAAAAAGTCATCTTCCTTTACTACTTCCTTTTTTGTCTTCCTCCCTAACACTCAGAATTTTGCTTCTGTTTTATTTTATCACTTCTTGCTATATTAACCATAGATCCTCACTATGCAGTGAAAAGTGAGAACTTCCCTTGGCATCCTGTCTTCAGGATACTGACGTTCTTCCTGAATTTGATCTCAGTGACTTCCCCTGGCTAGGTTCAGCTCATTGCAAGTAGCCATCTGGTAAACAATTTACATGTACCTCAGTGAAATCACCATATCAACATCAACTTAACTTCACTTTTACTACATGGATTCAAAGTTATTCTGTAAGAAAAGAGATTGACAAGTTATAACAAAGCCTTCCTCTGAGTTATCCCTTAATAAACCGGTTAATTCATAAAAGAAACATGGGTCTCAGTAGCAATTTGTGAGGGTGGTGAGGGTGGTATTCTAACGTCCACCCTAAATACAGTCCTGCAGTGGACGTTCCTCTGGGAGAGGTGAGCGCCACATCTGAGCCCTTGGTCTTATTCAAAAATCCCTCCACACTGCGGGGGGGGAAGTTGCAGAAACATCCTGACAGCTGGTAGCCTCTAGCCTCTGTGTCGGCATTGGCTCATGACATTCTGGTGTCAGTAGTGGGATCAGTCTCGTGATGAGGTCCTCGAACTATTGTTATTGGAGGCACAGACACACCAAATTCTGGGGCTTCTCCACCCAGAAGATCCAATAATAATAGAGTGAGGGTTTTCAGCCAGTGCCTTGTCATATCATTTTTGGCAATGAGGACCTGAAGGGAGCACCCAACCAATTGGCTTTTACTCTCAGTCATTTAAGGATTCAGAAAAGGAATAAAATAAGTATTTTTCTGCAGTCTGTAGCAAGAGTGCAAGAAGTATGTAAATGAAGAAGATAAAGTTATCAAAGGCACCAGCAATGATGGTAATAGTTGGCTGCAACTTGTTACGAGGATATTTCATGGTCTGGGATTATCTTAACCATTGAAACATACTGTCAGTGAAACTGACATACTGTCATCGCTTAAACCCTCTGCTGTAACAACTCGATTGTACTTTTTGCCAACAATAGAGCTTCTACATATGTAAGCAAAAAGCAATCATGTCTTTACAATTTTTTTTAATTAACTCTTATTACATGGATAAGAAGTATAAGGTGGCAGTGCAATGATTCAATGTAGGCTTATGAGGGGGCTTATAATTTTATTACTGGGGCAATAAAGCAAAGCCAAAGGAAAGAAAAACTAAAAAGGAAGTCTGGATTGCCTGGGAAATAAGTACATTTATAAACCACTGTCCTAATAAAATATTCATTAATTTAGAATATATTAATGACAATATTTTAACATGCATTTTGAGTTTCGATAATGATGCATTAGGTGGCTTTATTGATGTATAATTTAATCAGTAGAATATCTGTCCTAATCATATAACAAGACACAGCCCCATATATAAAGACAAATTAATGTGTACATTCAATGGTTTTAGGAATAATAAGCCATTTGAGGATTTTGTTTTGGTGCTATTTTCTTGAAATTAGCTCAGTGCTATCTGCCATTCATCTTGCACTTGCTGAACCAAAGGGGTTTGTGAGTTGGATAAGAAACTCCTGAAGGTTTGGCTTTGTTAGAAGATGCATTGTTTTTCTCTGTAAAGAAGACGCATTGAACTTGCATTGAGTTTATGTCTAGTGGTGCAAAGGTGCAGTATTCCCTGTTGTAACTTTAATAAGTGCCACGTAACCGTTTAGAAGGACAGTTCCAGGAGACAAACAACGAAAGATCTATTAAACACTTAACAGTCGAGAGTATAAGCAAATTTGATGGAGGAAGACAACCTCTTTTATCAGGTTTGAATAATGTTAGATTAATGATAGAATTAATGTGAGGGAATGCCTGTGTAAAGAACAGCAACACTTTATTCCAAAAAAATGGTGGCATATCAAAGGATGCCTGTTATCAGAACAGGCCATTCTTGTAGGACAAGCACACTAAGCAAAAAAAGCAACAAACAAAACCAAACAAACAAACAAAAAAAAACACAGAAAAAAACTCTATTATATGTCTCTTTCCTATTCAAGGGGCTATTCCTAGCTGCTTTCAGATATGTAAGTGGCTGGTACCTGAACTGCAAATCTCTAAGGTGGAGTAGGAAGACTGGCCATAGCACAACTAAGAAAACAACATTGCAGTGTCCAATCACCACAAGGAATCTGACCACTATGTAACTTAATTGGAGGAAAATATGGATGCCTGTGGCTCTTCAGATACTTGCTCCCCCCAAAGTTGTCTGAGTCTGTCTTCAACATTAATTGCTTATAAAGCTACTGGGCACCACAATACTCTCTCACTGGTGGCTAGCAATAGGACATGAGGAAATGGACTCAAGTTATGCCAGGGGAGGTTTAGGTTAGATGTTACGAAAAACTTCTTTACAGAAAGGGTTATTAAGCACTGGAATGAACTTCCCAGGGAAGTGGTTGAATCACCATCCCTGAATGTGTATAAAAATTGTATAGACATGGTACCTAGGGACGTGGTTTAGGAGGGGGTTGATAGAGCTAAGTTAGGAGAGTTAGGTTAAAGGATGAACTGCATGATCTTACACATCTTTTACAACCAGAACAATTCTGTGATTCTATATCAGCTCTGGACATGGCCTTAGGAGTACAGGGGACATTCCATCAGCTTCTTAGCTATTTCCATGGCATTTTCCTATTCACAGAGAGCTTTCTTAGATTATTCTCCATGAAAAACACATAGTTTTCTTGATAGTAAGGGGATTTATTGTCCTGAATCTAAAGAAACATTTGCACTCTTTTAATGAAATCTGTGCATGGCCATGACTTGTTATGTCATATTAGTTAGCTACCTCAAATCTAAACACTGATACTAAAGATAGTTAATAGGGATTAGCTTGGATTTGTACTGTCCAAGGTTAGTGCTGAAGGTTTGCAGCTGTGTTGCCTGGAGCAGAGAGCAGCCCTCAATAGCTGTGTAGCTCTGTATCTGTGCATCAACTCAGTGCCAGCCACATCAGCTATTATATATATAGCTATTCTTCTTTAGTATGGGACATACAGTGTCAAAAGGTAATTCCCTTATTGCTGCAGAATTGTTGTGGTTTGTTTGTTTGTTTTGTGTTGTGGATTTTTTAAATTATTATTATTATTTAAATCTGGAAGTTGCAACAGCAAATTTATTTCTAACTGTACTACTTCCGCAATATTTATAGGCTGCAGTAATGGCCAAATGTTGCTGAAGGTGATGAAAATGATGGAGGAGTTTATTCCAGTATCACGTACTCATACATCCAAAATTAGTAGCTGTTTAATAAGCATGACTAACATAATTGGATCTCCGTGGGTGGCATTCTTATATAGGAATGAATCTTGCACTGGTACACTGACCAAGCAGATAATTTTTCAGTGCACATAAACATCTTTTTTCAAACTTTTAATAAGCACAAGCTCAGCCTTTGGAAAAAATCGTAAGAGACTAAAGGAGCTAAAACCCCCAACTATCCCAAACATTTGCACAAGCTGAGTAGGTTGCTGGATAGGACATTGAACTAGGACTCTAGATAACTGAAGCCTCCATCAGCTGTGCTGTGTGATCTGCAGTGATTCACTTATTACTTTAGTACTTTGTTGTAGCAAGTGTTCAGAACAGGAACTCCATACAGTATTACAAGGCTTAGCACAATAGAACTTCAGTTAGGTGTGAAATCTTGTCTGAAACTGTAATCTAAATAATAATTTTCTATTAACCAACCTTGAACTGCAAAATCATAGAATGATAGGGGTTTGAAAGGACTTAATAGCAATAGGTATTTATAGAACACCATTCAATCAGATGGGAGAAAAGGAATGATGGTACAAACCACAAAAATTTATGAATATCCAAAGTTGTAGTCTAAAAGGTCTTCAATTTTTAAAGGGAAAAAAAAAGGCTCCAAAAAAGTTCCTTTAAATCTTAGATGTCATTCTTCCTTGAAACAGAGGGATAAATCTTCTGTAGGATGTGTGCTTCTAATAAAACACATAAATATAATTTTAAATAAATATTATTATAGAATCATAGAATGGTTTGAATTGGAAGGAACCTTAAAGACTGTCTAGCTCTAACCCTCCTATATGGACAGGGACACCTCCCATTATATCACATTGCTCAGGGCCCCACCCAACCTGCTCTTGAACACTTCCAAGGATGGGGCTACCACAACTTCCTGGGTAACTTGTGCCAGTGTCTCACCACCCTCACACTAAAAAAATTTCCTTCTAATGTCTAACCTAAATCTCCTCTCTTCCAGTTTTGGTCAATTATCCCTTGTCCTCTCACTACAAGCCCTTGTGAAAAGTCTCTCCCATGCCTTCCTGTAGGCCCCCTTCAGGCACTGGAAGACCACTATAACATCTCCCCGGAGCCTTCTCTTCTCCAGGATGAACAGCTCCAATTCTCTCAGCCTGTCCTCACAGGAGAGGTGCTCCAGCCCTCGGATCATTTTTGTGGCTCTCCTCTAAACTTCCTGCAGGACCTCCATATCTTTCTTATGTTGGGGGTTCCAGAATTGGACACAGTACTCCAGGTGGGGTCTCAAGAGAGTCAAGTAAAGGGGGAGAATCATCTCCCTGGTCCTACTGGCCACACTGCTTTTGATGCAGCTTGGGACACTGTTGGCTTTCTGGGCTGCAAGTGTGCATTGCTAGCTCATGTTGCGCTTCTCATCCACCATCACTCCTAAGTCCTTCTCCTCTGGATTGTTTTCAATCCATTCTCCACCCAGCCTGTAGTTGTGCTTGGGACTGCCCCAAGTCAGGGGCAGAACTCTGCACTTGGCCTGGCTGAACTTCATGCAATTTGCATGAGCCCACTTCTCAAGCCTGCCAAGGTCTCTCTGGATGGTCTCCCTTCCCTCCAGCGTGTCAAAATTACCACACACTTTGGTGTCGTTGGCAAACTTACTGAGGGTGCCCTCAATTCCATTGTCCATGTCACCAACAAAGATAAATAACACCAGTCCAAGTGCCCAAGACCCTTGGGGAACACTGCTCATCTCATGTCTCCATCTGGACATCAAGCCGTTGATCACCACTCTTTGAGTGCGACCATCCAGCCAGTTCCTTATCCAACAAGTGGTCCATCCATCAAATCCATACCATTCCAGTTTCATTACCAGGATGTTGCACGGGACAGTGTCAAAGGCTTTGCACAGGTCCAGGCATATGACATCGGTTGCTCTTACTTTGTCCACCAATCCTGTGTCACCATTGTAGAAGGCCACCAAATTTGGCAGGCAGGATTTGCCCTTGGTGAAGCCATGTTGGCTGCTACCAGTCACCCTTTTGTTTTCCATGTGCCATAATAGAGCCTTTAGGAGGATCTGCTCCATGATCTCGCCAGGCACAGAGGCGAGACTGACTGGTCTATAGTTCCCCAGATCCTCCTTTTTTCCATTCTTGAAAATGGGGATTATGTTTCCCCTTTTCCAGCCAGTGTGAATTTCTCCAGACTGCCAAGACTTTTCAAATATGATGGAGAGAGGATTTACAACTTTGTCAGCCAGTTCCTTCAGGAGCCGTGGATGAATCCTGTCAGGTCTTGTGGACTCACGCACCTTCAGGTCCTTCACATGGTCACAAACCTGCTCTTCTACAATTGGGAAATCTTCCTTTTCACAGTCCATGCCTTCACCTTCTCTAACTTGGATGGTGTGAACAGAGCCTTTGTCAGTGAAGACTGAGGCAAATTAGTCATTGAATATCTCAACCTTCTCTGTGTCCTGTATGGGTAGATCTCCAGCTTCCTTCCAAAGCAGGCCCACAGTTTCCCTCCTCTTCCTCTTATGGCTGACATACATGTAGAGTCTTAAATATGAACTATCATAAACAACTGTGAATGGTTTCTGAGAGTTCAGTCAATATAAAGAATAGAAAAAGATCAGACATTAATTTTTTATAACAATACTTTTTAGAAATACAAAGCCCTATCCAAAATTCTTTGTCAAAATAAAAAGAACAGCTAATAGGAAAGACCGTGTATCTAAACCAAAACTTAGCTATAATAAATATAGCTGTTAGGTCAAGGTTATACCTTATTTTACTCCACTGACTTCAGGTGGGTGAAGTACATAAAAATTAATATGGTCTAATAGTTACTTTTTCATAGCTTATTCTGCTTAAATGTATTTTTGAGATATAACAAGAAGTCCTAGCCAAACTATTAGGAGCAGTTCCATATTCTCCGGTAAAAATAAAAACTCCATTTTCATTTAACAGTCAACATTAAAACTTTAACATCATTAAAATGCCTTCAAGCTTGATTCTTACCTGGATGTCAACAACCAGTCAGCCATTTCCACAGTACATTTTCAAACATTAGTTGCTTTCATTTATCTGAAATTAAACTGACATATCTTAAATTACTATGCAAAGTTAACCAAACAAGAAAACAGTGTTTGCTCTGATCTCTTTGAAATTTGAGTCACTGTGCCAATTTCTTCAGGGCAAAAAAGGCCCCTTTAAAATCTGGATTAGAAGTCAATAGTTCCAAGTATATGATACAGAAAGTGTATGGAAGGCTTTTCAAGATGAAAGAGGAGCTGCTCTGTCCTTGAGTCTTCTCAAAACAGAGGAAAAAGGAATTAAGACATTTTTCAATGTGATATGTATCAAGACTTCTTAACAGTATTACAAGGCTTAGTGTTCTCAGTTGTTGGCAATACTGAGTCTGCTAACTCCAAATTCAAAAGATAAATGTCTCTATATATAACAATGCAAGATACTATCCTTTTAATCCACACTGACCAAATATTCAGCTGAGGCAAATACTGTTCTTCAAGGATAGGCTAGTTGTCCTCTTGGAACAAGTAATATCAACTGTTGTTCCTGATTGATGCAAAATACCACTACTCAACCGGTTAAATACGAGGCTACTTTCCATACACCTGGGTTTTAAGAAATATAATTATTTTAGAGTTAAATTGATTAATAATCTGAGTTTTGAATACATACAAATATCATGTTAAAGCTTCCCTCTGCAGCTGCAATAGTTTGGAATATACTTTTTTATAATAAAATATTTTTTTTCTGTTAGGGTTGTACTTTATGAGCTCCCTCAGCTTATGTGTCTGTCACACAGAAGGTGGAGATAGTGGAATTTTTTTTTTTTTTTCCTTTTCTTTTTGGTGTTAAGGAACTATTTAAGGTGATGAACTTGAAGCTTCAATGCACTGTAGGAGGTGAGGACACCAACCAGCAAAAGGCAGTTTTTTTGCAAGTGCAAACTGGCATTCTTTCTTAAAAAAAGAATTCTGTGAAACAGTCACATCTTATAATCGGAGCGGAGAGCGCCTGATATAATGACCTGAAGCATGTTTGTTTGTTTTTTTCCTCACCATTACAGGAAAAGGAAGTTACTGGTTTTACAATGGGGAGCAGTTATTAAATTAAATTAAATTAAATTAAATTAAATTAAATTAAATTAAATTAAATTAATAATGTGTCTGGATTTGTAGAAAGATGTTTGATGGAGTTTCATTTGATAAATTATTGCAAAAGTTCTCTAAATCTGGTTTATGTAATAAAATTATTAAGATAGATACGGAATTGGTTAGAAACTGAAGACATGAATTAAAGGTATGTATTATTCATGGAGCTGGTAAAGAGTGAAACCCCACTCAGCTCTAGTTGTATCAATACTTTTTAAATACTCATTTTAATGTTTTAAACAGAGCTGCAGCACACTCCTTATTTGTGTTGCCCAAGATAAAAGCATAGCTCAGTAAAATACAACACTAATGGGCTTAAGCCAAAGATTTTTGGGGTAGTGGGTCAGACCCAATATTCCCATATGGGAATATTTGCATCAGCAAAGTGAATGGCTGCAAGGACAGAATTTAGATATTAACCAGTTAGAGCATCACCAACCAGTGACGCACATTGAAAAACAGAGATGATGATTAAAGGGCAGATAGCAAAACTTTCTGGGCTGCATAAAGGAAAAATATCAGGGTGGTTTTACAAAGGTAAGTAGGCCCTAGCCCAGTTAGAGAAAGCAATGGAGAAAGCAATGTGTACATGGTAGCCCAAAGCATGATTCCTCTCTGCAGAAAAAAAGGCTAGCCCATTCTCTTCAAGTTCTCTGCAGTGTGTTAATGCTCAAAGTTTTTGCATTACTGTATTCATGAAATGTCAAGGTGTTTTTACATTGCTATTTTTTTTCCCTTCCTCTGAGGTCAGTGATATCATTGTGACTGGAAGAAAATTAATCAACCTGATAACAGATTAAAATTAGCAAGAGTTGTTTTTCCTCTCCCTTAGCTGCAATGTGGACATGTGGACTATCCTCTGACACATGGTTCACTATATCTCATGTCAGGAAAATAAAAACAATAACAAAATTGGGTTTGATACTGGGAAATGGTCTTCTGTGTCGAGAATAAATACAGAGTGAAGGTTTAGGCAGGCAGGTGTTAATTAAATTAGCAGAGGAAAAAACAAAAACAACCTGCCCAGAAATAAGACCAGAATTTAATGAAGAAAGTTGCTGAGAATGGAGTCTGGCTGTCTCCAGGATTTTCCAGGATCTTAATTGTGAGAGTTAAATAGAAATTTTTTTGGGGTAACGGAATCAAAAGAAAGTATCTATATTTAAAGCACACATGCTGTGCATAGTCCTGCCATCAGAAATGTTTAACCCACATGCTGTTTTTTAAAGGAAAATTAATGTTTTCTTTACATAGCAGAGGGATTTCCCAGTTGAAGGCTGAATAATGTATCTTTTAAAAATAGCACTGTCACCATTTGACTCAGGTCCAATAACAATGCTCTTGATCCCCTCCCCCTCTCACCCAGGTAGGGAAGGAGAGAGAGAAAAAGAGAGACTTGGGGGGACTGAAAACTAAGCTACACAGCTTTAATTAAACACTAATGGTAAAAGAAAATATATACAATTATATACAAATACTTTCAGATATGTGCAAAAGCCTCCTGCCTCCCTCCACCCCCAGTAACTCCCACAGCACTCTCCTTATCTGTGAACAATCCTGAAAAATCCCAGAGCTGCTGCCAGAGAAAGCGGAGAGTGATGAGGGTCAGGAGAGCTCAAGCCTGGAGGTCAATGGTGCTGGATGGACAGAGTCCTCCCTGGACACTGGCCATGGATAGAAAAAGAGGGAAGAAGAAGCAGGAAGGAAGTTGTTTTCTGTGATCTCTGACCTTCCTCTGAGCTTACGTAGATATATGGAGTGGAGTATCTCTGGGTAATTTTGCTGTCTGTCTAACTCAGCCTCCTATGAGGGGGTCACAGATCTCCCCGTAGTGTCTGAGCTGGCAGAGCAAAGATGTGACCTTGAAGACCCAGCAGTTAGAAAAATATTCCCCTCTTATCAGTATTAGTTAAAAGAAAGCTTACGGAAGGAAAAAAAAAAAATAAAAAAAAAAAAATTAAAAATCAGTAAAAGGAAAATTGGCTTCATCCTGGCTCAAACCAGGGAAAGCACTTTATTATTTCATCTCCAAAACCTTTTGCTAACACTGGGCCCCGCCCTGCATTCCTCCAGGTATTGAACTCCTGTGACTATAGAGCAAGATATAGATATAGGAGCTGACAGGATCAGTCCTTATACTTCTCCTGTAGAGAAAATGATTATCCTCTTGTTACAAACAGTGAGACAAATATAGACTGAATTTGATTTTGTAAGATTATAACACTGTCTAGCTGCTCATAAAAGCAAGTCCATATTTCAAAATAGATACTATTAGCTTGTTGAGCTCACAATGTTGCCAGTACACTATACTGTGAAACAAGAACTAAGTAGTAGTGGTCTGTACTTTACAAGGATTAATATCAATTAATTCTGTATTTATACCAAGGTGCTAAAATTTTGAAACTCAATAAGAATTTACCATTGCAAAGATCCCAATGGATAATAGAAAGGTTTTCAACAAATTTCTTTCAATTAAAAACCATTTTCCTTTTCTTTTTTTTTAAAAAAAAAAAAAAAAAAAAAAAAAAGACATTAAAGAGATTAAAACATATTCCCAGCAAAAAAATATACTGAGAAGTTGTCTCTCAACAATTTTATTTCTGCAGAGTTGTGGCATTCAGAATTTACAGTGTTTGTCTTGAACAATCCAAGAGATAAGTGATGAACTCTGGCACTCAAGATATCTGTTGTGTGTCTTGTGGCATCTGAGAAGCAACATGTGTTGATGGACTAAAGAGATCTGCAGCTGGCTCTGGGAGCAGGATACTCCCCTGCAATAAATTAAACCTGTGGTGCCAGTCATCTCATCCTCCCCTTCGTTATGCAGCGACCCCAGCAATTATCTAAACAAAGACTATCTGCAGGACTTAACCTGGTGCCATACCTACCCCCCGTTATCTCGGAGGAGCACGGAGAAGATAGGAGTTTTTCCTTACTCCGGAAAGAAAAGTGGGAGGGCAGTGGGCAAGAACTGTATAAAAGTCTGGGACTCTATGGGTGCATTGGAAGTACTTTTCCACCAGGAACCTCTTCCCCACCGACGACATCGCTGCACCGTGGGTGGTAACTATGCTCTCTCGCTTGCTGTCCTCTATCTCTCTGCTTTCTCCTCTCTTTTCTGTCTCTGTTTTCCTGCCTGTCCTATCCGCTCTAGGGACCTTTGCTCTGTTACTCTAATAAAGATTTGTTGTGCACGTGACATCTGACCTCGTTTGTGTCTTAATTTCACCAGTTGGGATCACCTTTATAAAAAATCGCTACGTATCCGAATACCGGATCGTGACAAGAGTTAAAACTGACCTATCTTTCTAGATAGTGTAAAGTTTCAGTTATGTTAATGAAATTGATATTCCTTGGCTAAAAGAGCAGTTCTTAATTCTTAAGTTTTTTTTGTTTTGTTTTGCTTTGTTTTTAAAATTTTAGGTTTGGAACTCTTCAGAGTCTAAACCTACTTATTTTTAGATGTAAGAAATAAAGCACACTCATGGCACACTTTTACCCTACTTTCTTATATGAAGTTGTATCTGCTCTACACACAGTCTTCTTCATTTTACTGGGACTAAGACCTAGAAACTTTGGCTTGCATCCTCATATATCAATACTCATTAGGGAGAATAGCCTAATAAATGCAACTTGCAAAATGCCTAGCATCTGAAGATTTAAAAAATTACTCAGCTTTACTTGTTGCTATGGAAAAACTGGCTTTTAGAAATTAAAGGTATGGAACATAGTTTGCTAGTTGACTCTAAATTAAGAATTAGATTATAATTTTTAATACACAATCCTGTGAAGTTACACTTATATCTCAAGTAGTTACACTTGTATCTCAAAGACACGGTCCTGACTCCAGCTGGAAATAATTCTTTGAATGCAATTAATGATGATTTCAACTCTGTAAGCTAACTTTCATGCATCACATCAGATTCTAGGCTAAAGAGCAAATCTGTCTTGTCAGGACTTGCACATCCAAACTATGACCTGTCTACAGGACTTCCCTCTGGTGTCTGCACAGAAGTCTGGGTTTTGAGAAAAGCTGTGTTTCTTCAAAAGCTGTCTAAAAGCAGGACTGTGCTAAGGCTTTCCAAAGAATTTCCAAAGAAAAATTACTTTCTGTGTTTTAAAACTGTGTCTTAGTCTGAACGTTCTTGCCTTCAATATCCAGCTGCTGGCTCTTTTTGTAACTTTGCTGACTAGTGTATCATTGGTTAGGCACAACACCCAGTGTTACTTCAAAGAGAAGCTGTTCCAACTGTCTCAGGGACTGAAAGCAACCAGCATGACCACTCCACTACTGAAAGGAGTAGAACTTAAGACATGGCTGCATTGTGTCAAATCCTGAGTCTTTTTGCCTGTGGTGAGAAGACAAGAACAGGACAGAGTCAGCAATACTATCAGAGAAGATTGCTTCAGCAGAGATGGTGGAAATTATGGAGGGTTGAGAAACATTTCAGAAGGAAACAGAAATAGCAGGGATTAAATTTAACTTGAAGTAAGTAAACACACATTAGCCTAAAATAATCCCAGACTTCAATTACTGAGCACAATTACTGTGCTCTAAGAAGGCAAAACCTTTCCACACAAGTAAACATAATAGAAATATCAGTTTCTACCTTTCTACCTAGCTTTCAACAGAAGTACAAATAACGTTTTCCAGTGAGTGGAGGAAAATTAAATATGTCATCAGTTTCTACCCAGCTTTCAACAGAAGTACAAATAACATTTTCCAGTGAGTGGAGGAAAATTAAATATGTGACATATTTATATCCTTCAATGCTATTATGGTGTTTACATGCTTTGCTAAATGACTTTTCATTGGTTTTAAGACACAGGGACTAGCTAAAATCCTAGCAGGAAAAATAAGGCTTAGAAGTCTTCTTACTATAATAGTTAGCAGTGTGAATGGAGAGAAAGAAGAGGAAAGAAGAGGCATGATATAGAATTATTGGGAAATGTATTTGACATGTATAAGTAATGTGTCAGATTCACTATTGCAGAGGCAAAATTGTAGTAATGGACTTGAATTATTGAATCATTCATCCCTAAATAGAATTAAGGAAATCATATGGTCAAGGACATACATAGGAGTTAGAAAAAGATATTTCACATGAATCTGTAATATTATTGAACAGATTAGCTACAATAGGAATCATCATGGAAGAACTGTTCACAGGATGGAGCAGAACAGGGTGAGCAGCATTATTTTCCTTTTGAAGACTGCAAAGAAATAAATATGAAATGTAAAAAAAGATTTTATATTTCAAATCCTATCTTAAAAAATATAAATTATAGAACAGGTTAAGCTATACAATGTTTGATCAACCAGCTGTTATCTGAAATATTTACAGGTTTCATGGAAGTAACAGTAAATGTCAGAAATAAATGTATGATGTCATGGCCACTAATGCAAAGTCAGAGTGACTTAATTCTTCAGGTGTCCTTTTTAGTGACACAAGGCTTAAAATGCTTTAAAATGCATTTGGAGAGTTCTTTATTAAAAACTGTGAGTGTCCAAAAGCTGATATTTTCAAAAGGTCTTGGAATAATGCATTATGCTAAACTGTCTGAGACTGGCTATGCATCATTTTAAGTATCAGTCTGGCTTATTCATCTTCCAGACACTGTGTTTGAATGTGCAAAATGATGCACCTGCTCTGACTTCGGTTGAGAAACTTCCTGAGTGCAGGAATGGTATAGCAAGAGCTAAAACAGGTTTTCCTTCTGTTCAACAACTTTCCCCTGGCTCAAATGCAAGATGCAGGATAATGGATGAACAGAATGCAGGAACTTCAGACAACATTTGGTTTGATGTTGAATGTTGTAACTTGGATTGATTTCAGAGGAAATGAGCTGAGAGTGCCCTAGGAATTACTTCTTTTAAAAAAACTAAGCAAAAAAACCCCAAACAACAAAACCCAACAAAAACAAAAACAAATACACCAAAATCAGAAAAAATCCCCATCAATATGTGTGTATATCTCCTGATTTGGTCATTTTTCAACTTTGCATAAGAGAGAGCTACCAACTCTTCCTTGAAGATTATTGTATTCTTATATTCATTAATGTATGACAGTTAAAAATCTGTATAAAGGGAACAATTAATTTCACTGCAATATTTATGAAAATAGAAGATAACTTTAAAGGACCAGATTATATGAATAAGTTAAAAAAGCCACTGGCTTTCCTATTTTAATATTAAAATAATTATAAATTTTCATTTCTGTGATTGGTTTATGAAGAGCAAAACTTCAGTTTTATGTTACCTCAGGTAGTTTGGGTATTTCCCTACCTGGATCTGAATTATCTGTGATCTTATGATCCAGTCACTTCTCCTGTATCTTGGGAACACTTTAAAATTTTGTCAAAGTATGTCAAAAAGAATATCAGTGTGTATTATTAATTACAAGAGACAGTCATTGAATGTTTCTCCTTCAAATTTCTTTTGTCTGAAGATTCTTACTTAACCAAATTGCTTTGCAACTCAGGCCAATCAGAACATTCCTGTTGTTACCATAGCTCAGCAGAAAGGTAATATCTTATTAAGCTGCACTATCTTGGTAGCGTAGGACCACCAACTAAATTGCTGCTCTCTGCATACAGAAAATTAATTCAAATAGTACTTTTTGAATATATAAATTTATAAAGCACTCATCTTGATAAACATCTAAGTCATCACACCTCTTTTGTCCAGAGACACTGGAGCACATCCCTGTGCAGGGAGCCCTCATCAGCATCTTTTGGTCCTCAATTGATGCCTTATGAGGTTCACATGTCTTTGGGCAGAGTGTATCCTGAGCTTGCCATCCCTGATACCCTTCCTGCCCCTCTGCAGATCGCTTGCCCGTTAGACCTCAATTCACAGCAGAGAAGGATACTGTCTGCATCCTGCTGACCCTACACTAGGGAACAGTGAGGGATGAAATGGGGCCAGTTTTACAGACAGTGCAATTAAAGCAAACAATGGGCAGAAACTCATTATCCCCCTGTAATAGGGGGGGCTCAGGTGGTGTGCTTAGGAAAGCTGCACTGAATGACAGGACTCCTGTGCAGCTGCACAGCCACTGACTTAACTTTGTGGTAGATAGGCTTTCAGTTTACAGAGCCTACACATTTTGGTCACAGAAGCTTTTTCTTGCAACTGAGAAAACTCTCCAGTTATTACTAATACTATTGAAATGTAAATTTTTTAATATTGTTAAGCACTGTAAAACAGATTGACAACATTATAGTCTTAACAGTTCTGTTTTGCAGAAATCTGTATTTCTTCTTGTAATAATACTGTCCTAAACCTCAGCTTTTAAAAAGGTTTTGGGGAAAAAAAAAATAAATCCTGCAATTAAAATAGAAAAATTAAACTGTTTCAGCATTAAAAATCCATTACAAGTTAAAGAAAACCTCCCAGTATAAACACAAATATCTAGGGATTCAATTACTGAAATGGCTTGCTATGAACTTATTTAAGTGGAAGATCATTTTTCCAAGCTTATAAGAAAAAAGAATTATTGAAATAAAATAGAGAAGCCAACATCTAAGTTTCTGTACATCACAAAGCAATAAGGCAATTTAATATTATAGTAACATATGAAATGGAAGTTAACTATGCTTTTCCAAGAACTCTTTGAACCAAATTGGGAAAGATGGACTGATGAAATGTTCTTAAGCTTCTGTTGTAAAATTGTAGTGTTCATTAGTTTCAGAGGAATAAGTTGAGTAGGAAAGATGGTTATTTTTTACTATGCTTTTGCTCTGGGCCTAATCCCATTCAAAATGAGAAACAGAGAATATTTGACAAAATTGGTCAGAACTGGAAAATATTTTGAACTTGGCCTTATCTGACTGATGAGCAAAGTGTCTAGGGCCTTCTTTCCTTCCTAATTGATATTAAATGGATATAAGTATTCCGTGTTCAATTATATTGATACTGAATGACTTAAAATAGAGCTCTGTGAAAATCTGCCTTAGCTCTCCATTACAAGAAGTCTTGAGTACATACTAAGAAAATAATATCCACAGTTCTGTACTAGCTGATAATTTCTTTAGCTAGAAAAAACAAAATATTTTTTCTTCCAAAATGTTAATTCCCTTGGGAAAGTTTTTCAACTGTTATTTTTTATCTTCCTAACAAAACTGAAAGAAAAAATTGAGCAACTCTTCTCATCACTCATTAATCTAATATAAATACAATCATTATAAGAATAGTTATTTTCCTGCTTTATATTACCTATGTACATTTGTCTTATTCATTTAGAGGTGGACATTTTCAGTCCAGGAAGGATGACTTTAAGTAGTGTGTCTGGCCTTCTGCAAATTACAGGCTTGACAATGTAAACTAGTCACTTCTTCAATTAACTAGTTGTTGAACAAAAGCACGTTTTCCAAGTGATGAATAATCCTCCTCTTAACCTCGTAAAACCTTCCAGTGCTGCCGTTACTAACAGTATTATGTTTTTGAAATGTGATTGGGGTCTGTACATTTCATGAAAACACAGCTGTCCTTTCCCTGACATACAGCAGAGAAGGTAATAACATTTTTGTTCAGTTCTAACTAAATGTGATATATACATACTTGAGTAAATTGAGGGTTTTTTAGACTATATATCTATATGAATAAGCAAGCAAATGCCAAAAACTAGGAGGTTATTAGAGAAGTTTGAGATGAAGGATAAGTATTGACAAGAGAAGAGTATTATGAATTATTCACAAAGACCTACCTTCTCTTCTGTAAAACAGATATATATCTGGTGTCACCGCAGAGGAGGAAAAAAGATAGCTGCAAAGAAAGGCACAGTTGTGAGAAAGGCAGACAAAAGAGAGTAATTGCCATGTTAAATGGCAAATGGGCATGCCTGCTGAAAGCAGAGGCACATGGGTGAAATATAAAGAAAGCACTGAGTTCACACATAACTGACACAAATTAGTGATAAGCTATTTATTCTTGCTGCTCCCATCACCTTTGACTAATAACATACCTTTCCCAGTAAAGTAATGATTAAAGTCATCATGACAAAATTTAACCCACTGACCAAGAAGTTGGCAAATTAATCCACCCTTGTGACTAAAGTGAAGAATGGCTACTGGTACAAAATTAACCCAATCTTAATGATATTTGACAAATGTAATTTCATGCTCCACCTGACCTGGTTTGCCTTGCCTTGTTATATTTACTTAGAATCACTGATACCATTTTTTAAACAAGGGAGACCTTCAGAATTTGAAAATGTCATCACTGGTTTGAAGAGAAAGTTCAGCTTCATCTTCAACTCTGAAATGTGCTACTCCTAGGCAAGAGATATCTAAATCTACAGGGATGTCACAATAACATGATGAGAAGCTGAACATGAGCCACCAAAGTGCAGTTGCAGCCCGGAAGGCCAAACACATCCTACACTGCATCAAAAAAGGTGTATCCAGCAGATCAAGAGAGGTGATTCTGTCCCTCTACTCTGCCTTCATGAGACCTCACCTGAAGTAGTGTGTCCAGTTCTGGAGCCCCTAACACAAGAAGGACACGGACCTGTTGGAGCGTGTCCAGAGGAGGGCCATGAAAATAATCAGAGGACTTGAACACCTCTCTTATGAAGACAGGCTCAGAGAATTGGGTTTGTTCAGCCTGAAGAGGAGAAGACTCCCAGAGACCTTACAGTGACCTTCTAATACCTGAAGAACTATTCACAAGGGCATGTAACAATAGGACAAAGGGTAATGGTTTTAAATCAGTGTTGCTGAGCAAGGACTCAGCCTCATGTCATACTAAGGGAATGATGGCTGTAGGAGTCAAGGACACTGAAACCCCCCTGGAGAAGCACAGGTATCACAATGCTAACATTAAATATAAGCACATTGCAGTAGTGACAGCTCAAAAATGAGTGTGGAAGAGGGCCAGTGTTAAGTAAAAATTTTCTAATTCATGTTGAATGCTCATGCTGATTCCTCAGCCTGCAATTGCCTATAAGGATGTGTACAGAATCATAGATCTGTTTTTTTTGGAAAAGACCTGTAAGATCACTGAATCCAACTGTCAGCCTAGCACTGTCAAATCCACCACTGAACCATGTCCCTGAAAACCACATCTGCATGTCTTTTAAACACCTTCAGGGACGGTGACTGCACTGCTTCCATGGACCGCCTGTTCCAGTGCCTGACAATGCTTTCAGTGAAGTAATTTTTCCTAATATCCAACCTAAACCTCTAAACATTGCTGGGCTTTTATATGGCTTGTTCCTCTACACATTCCTGTAAGGTGCTGTGTTACCAACCAACATGTGAGGTCACACCTCAAGTACTGTGTCCAGTCTTGAGCCCCTCACTGTAAGAAAGACATTAAAAGTGCTGCAGTGAGGTCAGAGAAGGGCAGCCAATCTGGCGAAGGGGCTTGAACAAGTCCTCTGAAGCTAAGGGAATCAGGATTGCTTAGTTTGGAGAAGAGGAGGCTGAGGAGAGACCTCATTTCTCTCAGCTACCAGAAAGAGGCTGTAGGGAGGTGGATGTTGGCCTCTTCTCTCAAGTAAATAACAATACGACTAGAGGAAATGGCCTAATGTTATGACAGGGGAGGTTCAGGCTAGATATTGGGAAGAATTTTGTTCCTGAAGGGGAAGTCAAGCACTGGAACAGCCAGCCCAGGGAGGTGGTAGAGTCACCATCCCTGGAGGTGTTTAAAAACCATGAAGATGAGGCACTTCAGGACATGGTCTAATGGGCATATTTTTTTTAATTGAGGGAGGGGTTGACGGTTGGATGGGATGATCTTAGAAGTCTTTTCCAACTGTGAAAATTAACTGTGATTCTGTGATCTTCACACGGGCTGGTCATTGATTAATGACACTTCTTTGCTGGTCACAGCTGCTCTCTTGACATCCAAGGTATATAAAGTTTATCTTTCTGTAACAGAATGCTGTTCTGCCTCATAACATTTCACATGAGAGAAATAACAATCTATTTGATGTGACGATTAAGAAGTCCACAGCATTCATTTCCTGCTGCCCCTCTGTCTCCATAGGGACAGGACAGGGATGGGGACACAGATGGGGATGGGGACGCAAGTGTGTGAGACAGGGGTGTGCTGCCTGCCATGATGCTGTTGCACAGCTGCTATGGGCACCCTACAGTGGTGGTTACAGTGTGCTAGGCCCTCATCCAGTCCTCAGGGCTCCTGTGACTGACACTGGCAGGATGTGTGGTGCTCTTGGGCTCCTTTTGGTCTCCTTCAAGTTCTTTTGAGTCTGTCTGGCTCTGGCAGCTGCTGCTGGGGCAAGAGGACTGCCAGTGGCAGGGGGTCAGGGTTCTGCAGTGCAGCAGGCAGGCAGAGTGGGCAGCAGTGCCTGCAGCAGGGGCACAGCCACCCTACCCAAGCTGTGTGGGGCTGCCGGGGGGTTGTGCAACGCCGTTGTACCGCAGAGCACACACTCCAGTCTTGGAGCCCTGGGCACAGTAGAAGCCTTGATCCAGTCAGAGTATTGTAGGGCCGGATGACACTGCCCTGATATGGGGCTTGGAGAGTGCCTAGGCCCCGAAGCAGTGGCTGCAGCAGGGGCACAGCCACCCTACCCAAGCTGTGTGGGGCTGCCGGGGGGTTGTGCAACGCCGTTGTACCGCAGAGCACACACTCCAGTCTTGGAGCCCTGGGCACAGTAGAAGCCTTGATCCAGTCAGAGTATTGTAGGGCCGGATGACACTGCCCTGATATGGGGCTTGGAGAGTGCCTAGGCCCCCCCTGGGGCTGGGGTAGCAGTGGAGAGCTCTCCTGTGGGAGATGTGACCCAGCACCTCGCCCAGAGCTCTGCAGGGTGGGGGAGTCTGCAGGAGGACGTGAGCAGGGTGTGCACCCTCAGGGAGGATGGAGCGAGATGGGGCAAGAGCAGTGGTTCAGCATGAGTCTGTGTCCAAACAGCAAAGGATGGCTATGAGAGTAAGGAAGGCTGTAAGCTTGACTTCCAGCAATGGGAGGAAGGTTCCTGCTGCATCTCCAGAGCTGTAACTCCATAAATAAATGTAGTGCCTGTTGAGAATGAACAAGATCCATCAGAAATATATCAGAACCACGTATGCCCAACCTGTGTCCCCATGTTGGGGGACAAAGCAGGTGATAGGAGACACCCAGCTGAGCAGGACAGAGACACCAATGTATGCCCAACCTGTGTCTCCATGTTGGGGGACAAAGCAGGTGATAGTTATAGCAGACACCCAGCTGAGCAGGACAGAGACACCAAAGCTTATCTGATGTCTAGATTATTTGGTTCTTGTGATTTGGGGTTTTGGAAAGGCCCTGTGAAGGCTTGCCCAGCTCTTGCGCTATTAGCACTTTCTGCCTTCTGTGTGAGCAGAGGTCACTTCCAGCCTAAATTTTGCTCTGATTGGAAGTCCTAGATTAATTGTTTATTCAAAAAGATACCATATATTTTGTGCAGGGAATAAAAGCAGAGAACTTATGTAAAATGCTTTGGCAGACTAGATCACAGCACATATGAATAAGACTGGAATGAATTAAGATTATATTTTTTACTTTGTATGCTAGATATTATATTAGTGTATGTGTGTGTGAACAGAAGAAACAGAAGAGCAGTTTTTTTCTTAAAGCTGTTTTTTTGTTTTATTATCTTATATTTACTTTTGGAAATTAATATGGATAATTTTTGTTACTTTTAGATTAGTCTGATTTTACTTGATCTGCTTATTCCTCTTCACACCTGCAGAGAGAAGAAATTTAAGAAACCTTTAATTGTCTCAAATGAACATCCGGAACTTGCAATTATCCACCTAGCATGAATTAAGCCTCTTTTATCATGCTTTCTTTTGCCTTAATTTGTTAGCAAATAATTTTCAAGCCAGTTAAATTACTTGACCCTCTTCAATTTTTCCAGACCATTTTTTTTTTTCTATCTCCTTTGCTTCAGGACTTCCTGCCTTCTGTGGAACTGGCAATTAATCACAACAACTGTTGGCAGGCAATTGCTTGCTCTTTATAGAATGCACCATATGTCTCTTGCTCACAGTTCTCTGTAGTTGTTGGATATGGTAAAAATAAAGATGGTTGCAAATAGCTGAGCATTTTAGCTAGAAGCTGCTTTTGGAGTTCTCTCTGTGATAGAAGCAGGGTATTTTGCATGTCAATAAAAGATTGCTTTGTTAGAGAGAAGGCATGAAAAATAACCTTAATAATTTATTTATCAGTAAGAGTAGAACCCATGTAGTCATATGGTTTTGACTCAGCTTTCCCTCAGATATTTGGGCACTGTCTCCCATCTGAAATGGAACTGACTAATAGTCTGGATTCAGAGTAGAAGTGATACTCAAAATGGAATTCAGCATGTATTTTAATCATGTATGCAAGCCCAGTGGGAGATAACAGGGCTCAGCTTGTGCTTATATGTATAAACAATCAAGAGAGCATTTATGTAGGGAATGGTCCATCTTCTCTCCCCCTACATAAGACTAAACAAAATGCCTTTCAAGCCAGCAAAACAAGAGTGGTGTCTTTTTGCTGATTTATCCAAGGACAGACTGGAACGGGCCCCTTGCTCTACCAGATAAGTCCACAGCAAGAAAAGAGCATAAGGGTTATGATAACTGGCAGAAAAAATGGACAATAGGTTAAAGATGCCTCTGATAGAGTATGCACCTGGCCAGTGCTAATTGGCTAATTTGAACAGTGGTGCTTTACTTGAACAGTGACTTCTGATCTACAAAAGAGGGCAAGATCTGCAGGCCCTGGGGCTCTCTGCCTGCCTGGGAGGAGACCCTGCTGCAGGACCATAAGCCACCTGCAACGCCAGCACTGCTGTCCGTAGGAGCTGAGAAGGAAGGGGAGCACTGCCTGTATCCCCTCCATGGGGATCGTGCCCACTCCGCGGGGATTCAAGCCTGCCCGCCGAGGCCTGCCTGATCCCAAGGGATTGCTGCCTGCCCGAGCCTCAACCAAACTGGACAGGAGTAGGAGCTTGCCCAGCCTGCACTTGCCACACACACACATGCACGCATGCACGCACTCTCTTTCTTTCTCTAACTTTCCTGCCGGGCTCAACTTCTACCCTTTTAAACCATTGATTCCACATCTCTCTCTCAGAGTGTGCATTTAATACGACCATAGCACCTTTGAATCCCTTTTCCGATATACACCTAGACAACCTCTCCTGAACCTTGATCCCTTAGTTTGTGTTGACCCTTAATAAACCAATTAATTTGTAAACTAAACATTGGTCTCAGTAACAATTTGTGAGCGTGGTGAGAGGGTATTCTAATCTACCCTCTAAGATACAGTCTGTGAGAGGCAGCACCATGTGTGACCCTCAGTCTCATTCACAAACCTCTCCACACTGGGGACGGATGTCATGGAAGCACCTGACAGCCGGCAGCCCTGATACCAGCCCGCAACAATTTATATACACTTTAAATGGAAGACTTAATGGCTTTCTTAACTGCATATAAAATGCTTAGAATTCATTCTGGTTGTTAGGTTAATATAACACTTGTGTCAGAGGTGGGATTTGGTAGGGTTTTTTTTGTGTTGGGGATTTTGAGCAGGGTATTTACCAAATGTAATCTGATAGGGTTACGATAGTCTGAGGGCTATGGCATTACTCATTTTAAGCAACAGCATCACAATCTCTGCGTTTAATTATTTTAATAGATCCAAGTCCCCTCTTGAGTCAGACATCATCAGTGGTTTGACCCTGGTGAGCAGCTGAGCACCACACAGCCATTCCCCCAGTGGGATGGGGGAAACTATCAGAAGGGTAAAAACATGTACAACTCATGTGTTGACATAAGGGAAAGGTGATCGCACAAGCCAAGCAAAACAAGGAATTACTTCACTACTACTCCTCTGTAGGTGGCTGTTCAGTCGCTTCCAGGAAAGCTAGGCTCCGTCACATGTAACAGTTACTTGAGAAGACAAATGCCATCACTCTCAAAGTCCACTTAGCATGATGTCATATATTATGTAATACCCCTTTGGTCAGCTGGGGTCAGCTGTCCTGACTATTCTCCCTCCCAGCTTCTTGTTCACTTGCAGACCAGCAAAACATGGGCGGTTGAAAAGTCCTTTGTTTCTTAGTAACAACTAAAAATGTCAGTATATTATCAACATTCTTCTCACATCAAATACCATATTAAATTCAAAACACAATGCTATTTTAGCTTCTAAGAATAAAATTGGCTCTATTCCAGCTGAAACCAGTACAGTGCTAAATTTCATCAATCTAGCACACTGGAGTATGTAGAATCTTTCTAAGTCAGCTTGCTTAAGGCCTTATTCTGAATCTTAGTTTTAGCAATAATCTGACATGAAATAGTCCACCTCCTGTTGTTTTGACTGGTAGAGCAATTTCACTCTGAGGATTGCTGAGTCATAACAAAATAAGATAATAAATGTTCTTGAACCTTGAAACTTTCCTCAGGATTAGAGTTAGGCACATCAAAAAGCAAGAAACGCTGTGGAGAAACCAGCAGAACTGGTAGTGAAACAAATTCTCAATCCTTGAAGGCAGAGCCAGGTTTTTGAGCTTTGTTTGGACATAGAAACCTATCAAATGGGGGAAAAAAATGAAGGTTGCAGGAGTGATCTCCTGTTATAATCC
Organism: Chaetura pelagica; assembly: GCF_000747805.2. NCBI lineage: Eukaryota > Metazoa > Chordata > Aves > Apodiformes > Apodidae > Chaetura > Chaetura pelagica. The sequence goes on from NW_009954544.1 coordinate 102,870, forward strand.
TGAATTTGTTCTTGTCCCATTCATGGCAAGAATAAAATATTATTTTTTTCTTAAGTGTTTCTTTCTTCACCTCAGGTATGCATGTTTTCTGTAGAGGATCTGATTGACTTCTAGCTTCATGCTCTTTTCCCCTCTTGGAAACCTTCTGTTTTGGAATTACCAGTGTTTAATCTTTGTAAACTGTACTTTTCCCTACCCCTGTAAGTTTTTTATAGATCTTTAAGTTTCCACAACAAAGACTCTAAACAAAGTTACTCAAAGAAGCCTGGAAAAGAGCAACTGGTAGAAGTGACTGCAAGTAAAGTGGAGTTTCTGGGAGCATGAGGAAGCAGATACCTACTGCCGGAAGTTCTGCAAACTACCCTGATACAAACAAATCTCTGAACCATTTAGAGAAGCTACTGTGCTTTTTTTTTTTTATATATCTATATATCTTGCAGAAGAAAAAGTTGAAGATCTTGAGAAATATACAGCTGTTAATGGGAAGAAAAGAATAATTGAGAAACTGAAAATTCTCCGTCCCTTTTGAACATTGTGAAAAATTAGAAGGAACAGGCCTAGGAATTGGTTTTGCAGTCCTATTATTGTATTCTGTATGCTTTCTTTGACATCTTCAGTGTGAAGAAATTATACCCTCTTGTAACTTAGAAATAGTCAGAATATGCCATTTGACTCACAAGACTGGTATTTCAGTAGCATGTTTGGTTCAGGCTTATATGATCCAATCCTTTGCCTCCTGAGGTTGCTGAGATATTGTCAGCAGAAAAAACCCAGCAACCCACTTTACTTGGAGACAACAAAGTTCCCATCAGTGACTTCCCTTGATAGCCTACTGGTGTGCAGTTATTTGGAAAGATGCAGGAAAGGTAGTGGGTGTACCAGGGAGAAAATAGATTGAATTTCTCTGTTTTCTTGATAAAACAAATAAGCTTACATCACTGGAAAATATTATATCTTACATTTATTACCATAAAGTACTGAAACAGTAGCATGTACCCTGCCTCTCTTGACTTATATGTCCTTTATGAATTTGTAAATACTTTGAGTAAAAAAAATCTAAAACAGGAGCAAGTTATGAAAGGTTTAAATTTGCAAGTTTTTTCTTAATGTAGGCAATAAGAAGATAGACCAGCAAGAACATTTTGTACCTATGTATGTCAGTCATCTGGTTGTCTAGCTGTTTGATTTGTTGCTGACACCCTCCTTAAATTAGAGACAATTTCCAGACAATTTAAAATCCTCCTGTGAATATTTAAATATTTTGATGATTTAAAGGGTCAAAGCCCTGGAGTGTAGAGGAGGCTAAGAAAGCTCTTTAGAATTAAAGGATCACCTCTGAATGGCTACTAAAGTTATGAAAAGACTGGACTCATATGAAGAAAGACTGAGAGAGATGGGATTGCTTAGCCTGGAGAAGGCTCAGGGAGGAGCTTATCAGTGCAGGCAAATACCTGAAGGGAAGGTGCAAAGAAGATGGAGCCAATTTCATTCCATTGGTGCCCAGGACAAGGCAAGAGGCACAAACTGAAACACAGGAGGTTCCTTGTGACCATCAGTAAACACTTTTTTTCAAGGTGCCTAGAGAGTTTATGGAGTCTTCCTCCTTGGAGATACTCAGAAAAATGTCAGGACATGGTCCTGGGCAAGCAGCTCTAAGAGGGCTTGGACCAGGTAACCTCCATAGATTCTTTCCAGCCTCAACTATTCTGTGTGATTTTGTGCTTCAGTTTAACTCATAAAGCCTCTAAACTCAGCCCTGATGCCTGCTGGAAAGAATTCTGGGATAGTGGATGATCCCAAACTCCTCACTAGGATTCATCACAAACCAAAATCTATCTGTTCTAGAATATCATATGGCAGACACAGTCTTAAAGGGAAAAAAATAATTTTATTGTGGACAGGATCCCAGGAGTCATGATGACTAAGCTAGGAAATCCAACCAGTAACTGGAAATTGCCATCTCCAACAATAAGAGTCAAAAAGCACTGATAAAACCACAAAGGCAGGAACTGGCATGCTTTTGCTCCCCTTTCTTTGGGAAATACATTTTAAAAGGAATTATTTATAGTTCAAAAGAGAGAACAATCATGGGCATTGACTAGCTTTGGCACCTTACCAACATGGGCACTAGCCTGTTTTGAGACCTGTAAGTTCACAGAGGTCTACAGTTCCACTTTGCCATGCAGCAGGGGTCCATAGGGAGCCCCTGGATGGCTACAATGTAGTTATTTCCAAACACAATTCCACATAATCCCTTGCTTTCCTTTGCAAGGTTTGAAGGCAAAACATGTTCCCTTGAACAGAGCAACACAGTTGGCTGGTATTTGATTGCTTCCAGGACTTAAGTCACTCTTTCTGCAGAACACCATGCTGAGTTGTCTGGTTTTACCAGTTTGCACTGAGCCATTCCAGACTGCTTTTCTCTCTAGTGGGCCATGCATGGGAAAAAAAAAAATGAAGTCACCAGACTAGAGCCCTTCTGTATAGCGACCAGATGTTTTTGTCTTCTCTTTTTTAATTTCCCTCCCCTCTAAATTTCCTCGGGTGAAGTGTGGCCTTTTTGAAAAGTGTCAGTATCTTATTGTCTTAAGTGACTTGGAACAAATCCATGCTGCATATTTGGGAGTCAGACTGTATCAGGCAGTGTGACGATTGCCAACCAATATAGACAAAAAAGTGGGACTTTGCTTCTTTATTTAGGTATTAGGTTACATAGTTAAGAATTGTGATTCTTGTGACCTTGCCAAGGTGCCTGCTTACCCTAGAGCAAACAGAACTTCAGTAACTGCAAAACATAAACTGCAAAATTCGGAACAGCATATTCCTCCTGACACGTTTTTTTCAAAAGGCAAGTTCATGCTTCCCACCTGGGCCATCTTTTGTGCATCATAGGGAAGTTATACTTAGTCTAGTGTTCAAAGCTTTGGAAGATTGACAGCAGAGTCTGTTACATATCTGAGCTTCTTGACCTTCCTGGATGTTTTTCAATTGTTGATGCCCAAAAGATTTTTTTCTCTCCGTTTTTTTTTGTTGTTGTTTTTTTTTTCTGTTGTGCTTTTCACTCTCCTATCCACAGGCCTGTTTTCTCTTTTTGTTTCTTTGATTTTCATTTTCCTGTGAAGACTCTGCAAACCCTTATATTACACCATGTTATTCGATTGGTAAAACTACAATCAACTTCAATCAGTTCTTATTTTAACCAAGGTGAGCTGATTTTTTCTTCTTTCCACTGAAATGCTTTTCAGTTCTTCTGGATGTACCACAGAGTCCACTGTGCTTTCTGGGCTGATTGCAGACAAAGGTAGAGGTGCCTGAAACAGAAGTGTTGGAGTTATCAGGTGGCAAAAGACCTGTAGTCTGTTTTCCAAATTGCTGCCTTAGCTATTTGGTTGGTTTGCATTCTGCACATTTCACACAGTCTCTTGACCCAAAATAGACTTCACAAAGTTCTGATGAACTAGGATCTTAGCAAAACTCCTCTGAACTGGCAGCTACAGCCATGACTGCACAGCTGATCAAATTCTAATGGGATTGTCTCACAAACTGCGATGGCAAACCTGCACTGGCCTTAGCCTTAACTTATGCAGAGCTGCAGACTGATGACCTTACTGTCACTTTCAGAGGACTTCAGTCTGCAGCAAGAATGGTGTAGTTTCCTCAAAAAGCCTTACTTTTGAACACAGTTTTCATATGGGTGTGTGACACTGTTAATTTGTAAGGGTCAAAAAAAGGACAGAATTATAATTTGTAAGTTAAAGAAATGGGTTATACAAAATCAATTTATATAACCCTATTAGTAGCAATATTCTCATCAACACAAATTATCTGAGTATACTATTTAATTAGTGGCAAAATAGTACACACTGCAGCCATAGCCTTTAAAAGAGCAACCTACACACTAGACTTGTGTGTAACTAACCCTATTAAAGTCCAATTTTACTTTAGTTTTTAGTAAAGATGACTTAGAGGTAGTGCATCTTGTGGTGAATAGTGTATGTATCACCATACTGACACATCTAGACTTCAGCGAAGGACAAAAATTGTTCTTTGTTCAAATTAGAACCATGTGAATAGCTATAAATTTTATAGTAGCGATTTTATTTTAATAGTAATATTTACAAAAAATGTAATAGTTCTTTAGCTCTTTTTTACATATGATTGAAGGATGGCAAATGTAGCAAAGTCTCTTTTAAAGAAAGATGGAGGAGGACACAGTTTATGGGCAGCTGTAGCCCTATTAATCTGAACTTAATAGTATGCAAGGCTTTAGAAGAAATGTTGAAAATGTGGCAGATCTGTTTACAATAATAAACACATGGAATACAGTTTTCCTTTTGTAAAGAAAGAAACCACCAATTGTACTAAAAGAAGACATATGAAACTAATTTATGACTGAAGGAAGGTGGATTAAAGCAGACAGAAACCTGTAAAGTCAAAACAGGCTGGTTGTTGGTTTTAGTGATGTAGTTTGTTTTACTTTCCTTTTTAAATAAGGTTAGGGTTAAAATAAAATGTATTAGTACTTCTTCGTGGTTTTCACACTTTACAAGTATTTGTTCTAGTTCTGTATTCTTTCCAAGTCATATGTGGAGCATTTATTTCCAGTGATCAATGATCTTAACTAGTTTTTATTTCAATACAGTTTTTAGCTTGGAGCGTGGGTGTTAGTAAAATTATCCCTTTTAGCTGAACTTGCAGTCCCTATAGCTTTTTCAACGAGTGTGTGCTTATATCTTTGCAAAGTTGTCTTACGTTCTGATAAATAATCATAAAGTTGAAAAATTCGGGACTTCTACTTGTTTATAATTGATTCAATACTTCAGATTTCTGTTGTTACTGGGGAGTTGGTTGAGTTACATATACTTGTCTGTTTCAATGTAGTTGTAGTGATGAACTTTTTACTTTACAGAGTTGTTGTATCAGCAGCACATGAGGTTTGTTGTTAGATGATAACTTGTAGCCATCAGCCATTATGAGTTTTCCATGCCAGATCACTCAAGTTAGGACTTCTGCATTTGGAGACAAATTATTCCCCCTGATTCTACGTTAAAAAAACCCAACAACAATCTTCCTAGATGCATTAGCAGCTTGAAACAAAAAAAGGCAAAATACGTGACTTCTTGTGAATTGTTAAAGAAGTTAAAATTGTAAAGAAAGCAGCAGTAAAATCACAGAATCACAGATTTGTCAGGGTTGGAAGGGAACTGTAGAGATCATCTAGTCCAATCCCCCTACTAAAGCAGGATTGCCAAGAGTGATCAGGACTATTACTCAGGACTGCATCCAGGCGGGTTTTGAATATCTCCAGAGAAGGAGACTGCACAACCTCTCTAGGAAGCCTGTTCCAGTGAGTGCTTTGTTACCCTCAAAGTAAAGAAGTTTCTCCTCATGTTTAGATGGAACTTCCTGTGTTGCAGCTCATGCCCATTGCCCCCTGTCCTATCACTGGGAACTACTGAAAAGACTCCGACCTCATCTTCCTTACACCCACCCTTTAGATATTTATAGACATTGATAAGGTCTCCTCTCTGTCTTCTCTTCTCCAGGCTAAAGAGTCGCAGTTCTCCCAGCCTTTCCTCATAAGAGAGATGCTCCAATCCCCTGATCTGGCATCCACTGGACTCTCTCTAGTAGTTTCCTGTCTCTCTTGAACTGGGGAGCCCAGAATTGGACACAGTATTCCAGATGCGGCCTCACTAGGACAGAATGGAAGAAGAGGATGAGCTTCTTGAGCTACTGGCCACACTCTGAATGCATCCCAGGGTACCACTGGCTTTCTTGGCACAAGGACACATTGCTGGTTCATGGTTCACTTATTGTCTACCAGGACTCCAAGATCCTTCCCCTTTGGGCTGCTTTCCAGCAGGTCAACCCCTAACCTATATTGGTGCATAGGGGTTGTTCCTCCTCAGGTGCAGGACCTTACATTTGCTCTTGTTTAATCTCATTAGGTTCCTTTCCGCTCAACCCTACAGCCTGTCCAGGTCATGCTGGATGGCAGCACAGCCCTCTGGAGTGCCAGACACTCCTCCCAATATTTTACCCTCAGCAAGAATACTTGTTGAGGATACACTCTGTCCCCTTGTCCAGATAATTGATTAGTATGTTGAACCAGACTGGGCTGAGTACTGACCCCTGGGGAACACTGCTGGCTACAGGCCTCCAGCTCAACCCTGCACTGTTGATACTGACCCTCTGAGCTTTGTCACTCAGACAGCTCTCAATCCATCTCACTGTCCACTCATCTAACCCTCACTTCCTGAGCTGCTTAATGAGGATGTTGTGGGAGACAGTGTGTAAAGCCTTGCTGAAGTCAAGATAGATGACATTCACTCTCCCCTCATCTAGCCAGTCAGTTATGACATCATAGAAGGCTATCATATCAAGGATTATTTCCCTTTGGTGAATCCATGTTGACCAGTTCCAATAACTTTATTTTCTTAAACATGTTTAGATACATGTTTTGATACCCCTCACCAGATTTAATTCCAGGTGACCTTTTGATTTCCTTGTTGTATCCCTGCATTCTCTGACAGCATTCCTGTATTCCTCCTGAGTCTTGTTTTCCACATTCCGTAAATTTCCTTCTTCTGTTTGAGTTTTTCAGAGGACCCTTATTCACCCATGCAGGTCTTTCATCTCTTCTGCTTTATTTCTTACTCATAAGGATGCACTGATTTTGAACTTGGAGGAAGTACCCTTTGAACATTCTTGGAGTGTTCTACACAGGGACAGGAGTTGGACTCAATGATCCTGATGGGTGCCTTCCAACTCAGCATATTCTATGATTTTATTATTCTAATAACAATCAGCTCCCATGGACACCCCTGCCTTCTAGAGCCTTAATCCATCATATTCCTCTGAGCAGACCTTTGAAAAGGTTAAACTTAGCTCTTTAGAAGTCCAGGGTTGTAATCCTATTTATTTCTTTACTTCTTTCACCCAGGATACTGAACTCCACCATCTCTTGGTCACTGCAGTCAAGGTTGGCCATAACCTTCACATCCTCAACAAATCCTTCTTTGTTTGTTAATACAAGGTCCAGCAGTACACCTCTGCTTGCAGGTTCCTCCACGACCTGCGTCCTATGTCAGTGATTCCCATCTTTCACTGTTGTTTTCTCTGGGCTCAAGTTACAGAAATTGTGACCTGGCTTTACTATGAGCTTGACTAGGGCTTCAGAGTACATGAACAAATAAAAAGGTGAAGTATGGTAAGATAATGGTGTATGATCCCTTGCATAAGCTCTGACCATTATCTCTTTTGTATACCAGAGTGTGTATCCACTGTCACTGACTCATTTGTAATTCCCATCATCTGCGCTTCTGCTCCATCACTCCAACTGCAGCAAGATTACCTGATGATTGCTTTAGTTACCATGGTATTGAATGCTGCATTCAATGTAGCAAACCCAGTCAAGAGGTACTTGATTTTCCTTTTGTTAACTGCATGTTTATTTTAATTTTCCTTCTCATTTAATTCTTTTCATTAAAACTCATTCCAAGTACAAGGAGACCACTAGGAGAATCAGGGCAAGTAAATAAACAAAAATACTTCATGATCAAGGAATATTCCTGGAGAGTATAGTAAAAGAAAAAATCTTTGCAAGAATCTGGTGTCTGGATGCCATTGCCAAAAGGAGTAAAAGCTTTTCTTTGTGTCTTTCCCTATTTGTACTTTATTAGTGAATAATGACATTTATATTCAGGATACTAATTCAAAATACAAGCTGATAACTAGAAAAAGCTTTAAGATAAATTTCTTTTACCACATTTTGACTCATTTATCATAAAGATTAGCCAGGAGATTGAGCATTAAATCAAATCTGGACATAACTGGAGGATATATCTATTTAGGCCTGCCAATAAAAGAGACAAAAACTAGCTTTAGGCTGTTCATTGCACTGACATTTCTGTGCTGTCTAAGAGCTAATGCTAATGCAAATATAAAATGAATGCTTATTAATTTTTATTACTTATATCATAGGTAAATCTATTTGACATGTAGTTAACATGCATTTAAAGGGTATTTTAAAATAAAGCTGGATTAAATTACAAATAACAGAGAAAAATTATTAACTTACAAATGACCTCAATGTGAAACTGAAAGAGTTGGATAAGTAATGAGACTGTTACATAAATAAGGTCCATTTTTCTGACCTGTAAAATTTCACAATTTAATGCTGATGTTGTTTAGAACTTTTGTTGTTCTAAACTTTTTTGTTTTAAGAAAGGGCAGTTTTGTTTGGTTAGAGTAGCCATGTAGATACACTTTATTTATGAAAGCTGAAATACAGATGCAGTGGTCTCCTTGTGCTTAGTCATGGTACAGTGTGTTGGATGCAGATACAGTTTAAGATGTATTCTAAGGCAATATTTATTTTCAGCAACAAATGACACCATTTAGAACATTTTTTTAAAAAGAAAAAGCTCTTGGCATATTGTACCAGTTGGCTGGTTCTGTCTAGACCATGAAACTATTACTGCATTTTCAATATGTCAGTGTAACAAAACAAAACAAATTAGCTTTGATTTAAAGCAGGTGAGTATTTTGGAAGGGAATAGAAAGATACATTTTTGTGATGTGATAATTCCCTTTGACTTTCAAAGCATCTTGGTTTAGCAGATTATCAGGCTCAAAGTAATGGTTTGCAAGTGTCACGATCCATGACCTATTATATCTCCTTTTTGGAGTGTATTAACTTATCAGGATTTGCTGAGAGATCCGCACGTGGGTATCGCCTCATACAGAGGAGGCAGGGGCTTATGCCCTGACTTTTTCGAGTGAATAACTTGCTCAGTGCTTAATAATATTTCCAATAACAGCAACCAATCCCCAATTAGAATTTACGAAATGCACGGTTTATTGTGGGGAAAACAAAGCAATTTGGGGCAGGAGGTTCAAAAAGAGTGATTACAACACATGAAATATATATGGGTACACCTTAGTTACACACCTTATTTACTTATTTAAGTGAGGGAAGGAGGGGGAGGGATATGCCCGACGCAGTTCCCGTATAGGGTTGCGATTTGTGTGCAGGTAACACAGGATTATCCCTTCCCCTATAAGCTGGGGTAGCCGGAATTGTCTCACCACGCGTCGGCGCAGACAGGATGAGCTGGGTAGCGAAGAGGCTGCAGGCACTCCAAGCGCAGGTCGCCCCCGCCCCGTAGCTGCGGCACGGCTGTTTGCAGACCCTGGAAACGCGGCGGTTTCAGCGGCGC
>NW_009954544.1:112239-226350 GCF_000747805.2 Chaetura pelagica
GAGAGAGAGAGGGGCGTGCCGCGCTGCCTCTTTTATGGGGTTTTCTGCGCTCCCGATTGGCCGGTTTTGTATTTACGGGCTTTTCAGCCAGTCAGACAGGACCTAGTCCCGCCCCTGCTTCTGGCCGCAGCTCCTCCCCTGCAGCAGCTGCCCCCTCCCCCCTACACACACAGAGGGGGTTCAGCGCCGCGTGGAGACGCCGTTTTAAGTCAGTTTTGTCGGCTGACTCAAAGGACATTTCATGTTCGTGTAAGGAAATACCTGGTCCTTCACAGTAAGTTTTTGGGAATAGGATTTTTTGTCATTGATTCTGATTTGAGCATCAGAATAAAAAACTGTGTTGTTGGAACATATATACATCTCTGTTGTTGTGTTACTTGGATTCCCACTATGTTCAGGCCCCTGGTCCTTGTACACAGAGAATGGAAAGGCAGTGTCTGCTGTATAGTTTGGTGGAGTGTTGCAGGTCAAACAGGTAAATAGCACTAGAAGCCCTGTTGTTCTCAGCAAGAGGTTCAGTGGATGTGGGCATAAACAGGCAAAATATATTTTATGTGTGTAGATCCATACTTTCACACATAGATGTAACTGTGATTAAAATACACAGCTAGCAGAAAAGGGCATGTAATTTCCAGGTATATGTAGACAAGAAGTCAGACGAATATTCCCACAGAGAAGATTTTGAAGAACCTATTTTTTTCCTCAGAAACGGTGAGTATAATAAGGGATTAAAATTGAAATGAGAGTTCAAACTTTACAGGTATTCATGTCTGTGAAGCAGCATAACCATTAGAGCCCCAAAATAACAATTCTTTTCAAGGAATCTCAGTGGAATGGCAGCTCCTGATCTCTGTGGAGCTAAGAGGAGAAAAACAATGCTTACTTTTTTATAACATCTGTCTTTAAACTTCACTCCTTTAAAATCTCTTGCTTCCTGCAACAGAGGAAATAAAAGGGGCATGTAATTGACTTCCTGTTGCACATGGAACAAAGCTAGATGTAACTTCTATCCCTGTCTTCATTGTCGCTCCCCAAATCTACCCCTCTTTGAACAATCTGCCACTACTCTGTAACAGCAGGACCTTTAGAAGGCCATCTGCATGGACTACTGTGTTTGGGTACAGATTGTCTTAATTCCTAATGTACTGAAATGGAGATTTCACTCTGTGTCCAGAAATCCCAGCTGTCTTATTTTGAGGATAAGGAGGAGTATAGATCTCACAGACACTAGTTCTGCTGCTGAGAAAAATATCTGTTTACTTCTGTATTGTGGAGGTGGATCCAGCACAAATCAAGTTAACCTTTAAAAAGTACATGAAAATTCGACTATTGTTTCATATAAGTACTGCCAAATAAATAAATGACTTCAAGGAAAATTATCATAGTAAGGCTTTAAGTGGGTGACTTAATTTATACAGCTCACTGGAGAAAACGTGAAGCTTTTAGCCACAGTAAAAGATCATCAGATGTTTATATGGTGGTAATACTTGAGAAGGTCCCATTATGCTACACAAGTATGGAAAAGAGATAGTGCTTATCAGTAATGTTTTCACTGCAATAAATAATATTTAAACCTGAGCTACATCTCTGCTGTATGCAAAGAGAAAGTGTTATTTTGATTAATTTATAGACATCAGGAAGAGCTTTCTTGTCTTTAATTCAATCCTGCAAAATAAGAACTCTTCTAAGTATTTTCTGGACTCCTGTCTTTTATGTTTTCCTGTTTCCTTCCTTGTATCTATATTTTGAGCCCTGTGTTTGGGAAGATTATTAGGGTATTGCCCCAGAAACAGAGACATCTTCCCAAAGTCCTTCTTTACAAGGAGAAAACTACTTTACATCAGTTAAGAGGTTCTCTTGTGTCTTCCAATGAGATTATTAACCTGTCTTTTCTGTTGAACATTGTTAGAGGCCATTCTGCAAGGAAGGAAGCACACTTAAAACAATTTGGGTTTTTGACACTCTTTTCTGGTTCATTATACTTTGTTTGGTATTTCATCTATTTTTCTTATCCTGAAGCATCATTCCATAATCGCTTTTTTAAAAAGACAAACGTGATTATAGTGATTTCCTCAGACAAGTCATGAACACCTTTCTGAAATATAGTCGTATATTTGTTAATCGAGGTGATGAGAGAGGGGAGGCATCAAACATTGAAGGCTGTCTTTATCCTCTACTGAGGTATGTACAATTGTACTTCTTTGCAATAGTCAAAAAAGAGTGACTTCTTCTTTCATTAAGAAACGACAAAAACAGGTAGTGCCCGTTTGTGACTTGTTACTGGAGTCGTTTTGGCATTTTCATAAATCTTTCTTCAGTGCTGAGCAACAATTGCATGGGTTGATCACATACAGTGCTAAAGCCAGATGCATGAAGGAGTTTGTCATCAGAAACCCAGGACTTCAAAATTTGTAAGACAACATGTAGAATAGGGAGCCTTTAATTAGATTTTAAGAACAGAATTGAGTTTGACACCTTCCTTTAAGCATTATGTCCAACAAGAACAGAAATCCAGGTCACTGCCAACATAGGCTTGTTCTGCACTGGGGGACATTTACAGAACATTCCCAGTATTGCAGCTCCACTGACATTAGTGATATGAGGAGCTGCAATATTCACAGCTCTCCAGCACTAGCAGCTGTTTCAGCACAGTGTTAATTAGATTGGCACTGAGCTGGTTTAATAGGCATGATGCTACTAGCAGCTGCTGGGGTGCCATCTACACTAGAACTGCCAGCACTGATAAAGCTGTAGTAGTGTTGGTAGCTGTGGCAATTATTTTCAGACTTCTCTACAGTAAGTAAAACTGAGATTTGCAATGAAGTTATAGTACATGTGTGAATGCATATATGTGATTTAATTTATTCCCTGTTTTCCCTTAGCATCCTACTTACTTGTAGATACCCTTCATTTGTGGAAAACTGAAAATCTCATTAATCTTGTATCTTCTGGTTATATATAGTCTTAGAGGAGGGAGAGTGTAGGGAACAGGAAAGCTTGTGATTTAAGTTCAAGGACATGAAGTATGATGTGTCTGGGTAAGAGTAAAATAGGGATAATAATTACTTCAATGTGCATTGTACAGTTTGTGAAGTGGTGATGAGTTGTGTATTGATTGTTAGAGTACTTGCAAAGGCTTTCATTGCCCAATGCAAGTTGATTGTGCTGGTCTCATCCACATGTATCTGTATGATACCTGCTTTCGTCTTCAAAGCAAGATATGTTTGCATGAACCAAGCCTGTTTCTAATGAAGTGTAATTTATAAAGATAAAGGAATAGAGGAATGTCTGTACATGAGAATGTGTCAGATCATTTATTTTTCATACAATGTTTTGTCATTTTTCTTACAATTTTAAACAAGTAGTAACACATCATTGAAATTACAGCTCTAATCTTTATTTCAATTTTTCTTATTCTAATTACCCAAAGAACCATATTCCTTGACAACTGCTTTCCTATGCTGGAAATTAGCACTGTTTTGCTTGACCCATAAGTGAGAATTCTTAATACAAACTTTGAAGGATAGGTAATTTAAAAAAATACTGTTTGCCCAACAAAAAGCATTATTGTTCCTTTTTAATACAATTACCTTTGAACCAAATAGGATGAGATTTTTCAGGAGTATCCTTTGGACCTCATACTGAAATAATTTTGAAACAATTCATTTCTACAAAAAGTTGCTTCAGTGTGTGGAAAAACGTGCAAACGAATGAGAACAAAATTGCATAGAGAGTCTGTTTAAAACACCCTGTACTCCTAAGAATAGTTTAAAGGACAGTCCAGACACCTTTCTACATTTATGGATGTCAGGGACATGTTTTTTCAAATTATGTGGAATACAGGAAAAAAAAAAAGTAGCAAATCCCTTTTTCCCCTCTTTATTTTAATATATCTAGCAAAAGGATCAAGTCAATGCCCATCTCCTGTTCCAGAGAAATGCACACATTCAGGCTAAATGAAATAGTCATTTGCAGCTAAACTGCCTGTGGCCAATATTCAGAAGAACTCTGCTGTCTGGCTGGTAAAACATCCACCCAGCCATTATCTTGAGGATTTCTAACCATTGTTTTACTCAACCACACATACACACAGAGTTAGCCCAATAATCTAAACTCGGTAAATTTTCTTGAATATGAAAACAAAGGCCAAACTGTTTAATCTATTCCACAGAAAATATCTGACAATTTGTTTTACTTGTATGACATTCCCATCTATTGGGAGAAAACATATAGCTTTTAAATATATAGATTGGTTGTGTTGATTACTTTGCTGTATTTAAAGCATAAAATAAAGATAACAATGTGTATGAGAGAACTTACACTGGAGTAACTGGAACGCAAATAAAGATTACTCTTTCATTCTTGTATATTTTAATATGCACTACATGTCAGGGAAAGTGATAAAAAGAATAGTGAGCTCAAGTCATTTGAGACCTGAAAGGTCTTCAGAAAAATAGTCTTTAGCTATGCTATCAGATGTCAGGCATATTTATTAAAAATCAATAAAATTATTTTACTGCTTTAGCTCTGCTCTTGCTCTGTGCAATTTCTATTTCCTAAGACTGTAGAACAAGCAGACCTCTTATGAAGTAGTCATGATAATGCTACCTACCACATGCTGTTCTTTCTCTTTTTTTGTTGTTCTTGTGAACATCATCCTTGAATAAATGCAAATATTTATACTCATAAGTAACCACATATGGTTGCTTTATATGTGGGGAAAAAACAGGTACTTTATTTTTTTACCTAAACCCTTCATTGAATTCAGCAGCAAAAGTTTTATAGACTTAGTTAATTTAGACTAAGGTTTTCCCTGGTTTGGTGAAGACTAAGATTTTACAAACCCATACGGCTGCAATGCAAATCTTGGATTACCTAAAATCTGTCATACTTCACCCATTGTGCATGACATTTTTAACATGAAAATAATTGAAGATCTCATTAAGCAGGGGCTGTCTAATGATTTCACAGTATATTCCCTGTTAGCTTGGATTATTCTTAGCCCTTTTCTTCATCTGTAAGTCCAGGTTGTTTTCCCAAGAGATTCCATCATTTTATTGCTATGAAAGGGTATATTTTGTAGCTGTGACACTGCAAAACTTTTTTAATAGTAAGATCAGACCCAAAAGAGCAGAAGATTGATACTATTAGTAGTGACATCTTCTTCCATACACAAAAGAATATTCAAATCCAACATTCCAGAGTTTTTCAGTGATGTATAGCTCCTGGACACTTTGCTGAGAGAAGCATATACATTAGAAAGCTGAAGTCAGCTACTTAACAATAGCTTTCAGCAAGCACTATCTAGAAGGTGCTTCAGAGATGAGAGGGACAAAGGCATGAAGTAACCATGTCAAGGATCAGAAATATGGCCACTTCTCCAGTTGTTGGTTGATCAGATATTTACTTTTTTGAAAGTTTATAGCTGTTTGCACCTAATTCATCTAGGGTGCCAATATTTTAGCACAACGTTTTTCCTGAACTGGCAGTTGGTTTAAGTTTGTTGGCCATTATGTGGTATTAACAGCAAAACTGTGGTGCAGTTCAGAAACAGGAGTGGTCAGAAGTATTTGCAGGAAACTTCAATTTTATGCCTTATTGGTTTCTTGCTGTAGTAATTTGAAAAACGTTGTACTGAGGTGGGTTTTGGCCTCTTTTACCAAGTAAATCATGATAAGACCAGAAGGTGTGGCAGGGGAGGTTTAGATTAGATATTAGAAAGAATTTCCATAATGAAAGAGTGGTCAGGTACTAGAACAGCCTGCCCAGGAAGGTGTTTGAGTCACCATCCCTGGAAGTATTCAAAATCCGTGTAGATTTGGTACTTCAGGACATGTTCATGCTGAGGCTGTGGAGTTTTTTTGTGTTGACAGTTGGTCTCAATGATCTTAGAGGTCCTTTCCAACCATGACAATTCTGTGATTCTGAAGAGAAAAACAGGGACAAAGGGCTTGTTTGAAGCCTAAGTCAGAGGGAGAATCCAGTAAATTTGCATTCCTCACTAACTCTGACATTTGCCGCTTCATTCTAGTGACTAGATGTAGCCATGAATATGGCATTTTCTGACCACTAAAGCATACTTCAAGGACAGCATGTGCAAGATTGCACAGGACTCCGGAGAATACCAGCCTCCCTAAAATCCTTTAGGGGAATTCAGTATAATTTAAAAAAGGAAGCAATTGTTTTCTGCATTTCGCATCATCTACAAAACTTCCCTTACCTTTTGAAGGAAGGAGTTTTTATTTAGCTTCTAAGCCAAGTTCTAAGCAAGCTACCTATGCCAGTATTTTAGTGCTCTTTCTGGGGTTTAATCTTTAGGAAATTATTAAAAACAATGCCAAGCTGTCATATTTTTAATTATTTTAAAAACTGCTAAAACTGTTATGATTAGAATAGTTTAGAGATACATATATGTCTACTGTGTGTGTATGTAGAAATATACTGTCTCATACTATCCACTAGATGGACTCATGATACTGTTCAGAATCAAAACTCTGACTCCTGTTATGGAAAAATATCTGATGTTAGACTACTGCTACAGTCTGGCTCACAGGAGCAGCACTGGGGAAAGGAGCTTCTGAATCTGCACCTTCTGTCAGTGCAAGGACTAACTATAATTTGTGAGGAGAGAGGTTCTGGCTGGATCCCAATGTTCTCTCTAGTGATAGTGTTGAAAAGACCAGAGTGTATCCAGCCACAAATCTTAAGATGTCTGAATATACAAAGCATTATGTAAGTGCATGAAGTAATTTTAATTAGACCTCTCATATGTGCTCAGAGTGCATGTAAGGGCACCATATGGCCATAGAAGTGGGAAAGGTATATGCTGAAATGTGCTTATAATTAGCTTTAGAAGACAATTTAATAGTCTGCTTGAAATGACAGGCTTATTCATTGTATTTAATTACTTATTTTTTTTTTCCAATCACTATTGCTCTTCATGTTGGTTTGTTTCCTTATCATAACCATCTGCTTTTCATTCTAGTTGCTGTATTTGCTAAATTATGTAGTACTTTCTCAACCCATAAAATCTGAGCAGCTAACAAAGGCACCAGTGGTAAAAAATTTCATTAAAATAATTACCTTTAAATCATCTTGAACATAGAGTTGTAGCTATGCCTACAGTAAGGGATAGAAATTACCTCCAGAGAACATGCTTGCATTTCCAGCCAGCACAGGGGCTGTCGCAATGGCACTGTATTATCTCCTTACTCAATTCTGACATCAGAAACAAGCCAAAGAATAATCAAAAGAAAAAAATGGAAAAAGACATAAGCAAAGCTTTGTGACTAATAGCCACTCCTATTCCAACTTCTATTTCATGCAGTCTAAAATCTGAAGTGAGACTTCAGCAGCTGTAATAGCAGCAGGTCTTGACAAAGGTCCTGGGATACTTGACTGTAAAACCGAGTGGAGAATATACAATTACTCTATCTGGTGCTTGATAAAATGGTCAATGAAGTCAGTGAGTAAGATGTCCCAATAGTAACAAGAGAAAGCCACACAGAAAGCAGAAGTGCCTGAGTGCTAGGAAAGTAACTTAATAGAAATAAATAATTAGTGCTGCAAAGGAAAATAAATGTGTGCTCCTACCACAGCCATTCAATACCCACAGCTGAATTTACTGTATCAAAGAGCAGCACCTTGAATGCTCCAATATGTTTTGGGATGTGGACTAAGCTTAACAGAGTTTTTATTTCAAATACCACTATAGGCTAAATCAAAGTATTTTGTGGGAGATATGTGACTAGATTGATAGAGTGATATGTAACAAAAAGTTGCCAGAATCATAGAGGCATAGGATTGCAAGGAACTTTATAAGGTCACCTAGTCTAATGTGGGAATATTTTCCCTGTATTATTCCGGATGGATTTTCTGTTCTTAGTACTTTGAATGGCTATTTTTTTCTTAGAAACTGACAAAGACAGTGACTCTAGGACTTCCCCAGGCAATCTGTGAAAGTAGTTCATTATTTCTATCATTGAAAATTGATTTATCTTTTAATCAAATTCCCCTTTCTGTATCCTGTGTCTCTTCTCTAATCAATTTTTGTGACATTGAAAGTGTTACCATGTTCCCTTTTTTTGGCCTCCTTTCCTCTATTGTAAACAACTCTGATTCAAATGATCATGGCATGTCTTGAGAAAGAAATCTTGTATTTCAATCTAAGCCTAATATCAGTACATACATCAAGTGGATTTGAGAGGCCAACTTATGTAGATTTTTAAATGAAATTGGTATTCACTGTTCCTTCCAATTGTGGAAGACTGATCGCTCTCCACATAAACTCAATCTGCTGCTGTGGCCTTCTGTGGGATTTGTGCTGCAGTGATGATAAAATAATGTAAACTAAAGAAACAAAGACGTGTAAGACACTACAAGAGAAAACAAGAATTATGTTGAGAGACTGCTTTTTCTGTGTGATATTCCAAATGTGGAGAATTAACAGTAAGAAGATACATCTGTAAGACAGAGTTATTCACTGAATAAAGAAGATCAAGGTCAAAAAGTTTTAACTGACTCAGCTGAAAGTGCAGGCTTAAGAAACAGGTCTTTTGCAACTCATCTAGCAAGCATTTGATAAAACCAGTCTCTTGAAAGTTTTTCTTCAGCATAGAAAAATACTGGTCTTCTAGATATTCTGGATGGGAGACCCTTTTAGCAGTTTGCATGTAGTCTCAGTTTCTGTTCTAAATATGTGTCTTTCTTGCCTTTTCCATCAATGTCAAAATAATCCAGTAAATAAACCTGTTGTTTTCACTATGTTTTGAATAGGTCCCTTTAAGGAAAAGGGCATGTACCAACTTGCATTATTTGCTATAGTACTAATGTTTAGAATGAAAGATAACATCATGGCAATTTTGCTAACACAGGTAATAAATGCCCAGGATTTTTACATCACATGTGTAGTCAAAGAAGTAATTTTCCTGATAGTGTATTGTTCTAAGACAATGCTAATGGGATTTTCTTGATGAGGAATTTACATTTACCATTCTTGAGAAGTCAATTAACTAGGAGTCTGAGAAAGAGCAGTCAGTTAAGGGCTTCAGCATTGCACTAGAATCTGAAGATCTGAGTACTGTATACCACTGGCATATTGAGCTGCCTTGCTATGTCTCTCCTCTATCTGCCTCACTGTATGCATAAAGCACTTGGAGACCTGCAAGTGAAAGGAGCTTTGTGTTCCTTCCTATCAGGAAAATATCAATACTAATTAACCATACATTTTACATAGTATGATATGACCCATAACAGACAACACCAAGCTGGGAGGGAGTGTTGATCTCCCTGAGGGTAGAGAGGCTCTACTGAGATACTCGGACAGATTAGATGGATGGGCTGAGGTCAACTGTATGAAGTTCAAGGCCAAGTGCCAGGTCCTGCACTTGGGCCACAGCAGCCCCATGCAATGCTACTGGCTTGGGGAAGAGTGGCTGGAGAGCTGTCCAGAAGAAACGGACCTGGGGTTTCTGATTGTTAGGCAGCTGAATATGGGCCAACAGTGTGCTCAGATGGCCAAGAAGGCCAATGGCATTCTGTTCTGTATTAGAAATAGTGTGGCAAGCAAGACCAAGAAGGTGATTGTCCCTCTGTAATCTGTACTGGTGAGGCTACGTTTTGAGTATGGTTCCAGTTTTGGGCACCTTGATGCAAGAAAGGTATCAAGGTGCCAGAGGGTGTCCAAAGAAGGGCAATGAAGCTGGTAAAGGGCCTTGAGAACAAGTCTTATGAGGAGCAGCTGAGGGAACTGGGGCTAGTTAGTCTGAAGAAAAGGAGGCTGAAAGGAGACTTTTACAACTTTACAACTACCTGAAAGGACATTGTAAAGAGTTAGGTGCTGGTCTCTTCTCGCAAGTAACTGGTGATAGTACAAGAGGAAATGGCCTCAAGCTGCACCAGGAGAAGTTTAGACTAGACATTTGGAAGAACTTTTTCACTGAAAAGGTTGTAAAAAATTGGAACATGCTCTCCAGACAGGTAGTTGAGTCACCATCCCTGAATGTGTACAAAAGTTGTCTAGGTGTGGCATTTGAGCATATGACTTGATGATGGACTTTATAGAATAGGCTTAATGGTTGGACTCAATGATCTTGAAGGTCTTTTCCAACCTAATTCTGTGATCTGTGACAACTCTAGGAACAGGTAAAATCACTGTTTTGGATAAGTGTTCTATATATTACATGATCATGTGAGAGAAATCTTATGCTCTATTTATTTAACACTGTGGAAATACTTACCTGCTATTAAAGTAGTATCAAAGAAACTGAGTTTTGCTAGATATGAGCTAATGATATCTTAATCACATTGTTAAGTCATTCCAATTCCATCTTTTAAAAATCTGATTTAAAGTGATGACAAAAAATTTACCTGATGCGGAATATTAATAACTGCTGTCCTCTGGCCTAGAGTGATGTAATAATCTGTATAGAGGGAGTTTCATGTCTACAGTAGTCTTTCTTGTATCACATCTGTCATATCTTTTCATGGTGGTTCTCTGCCCAAGGTGAGGTTCATAGTGCTGAAGTGTTCGGTTCACAAAAATTATTAATCCATGGGTTAGCACCCCTCTGTGGAACTGTGAGACAGGCCAAAGGCAACAACAATTTTAAACAACCTTTTAGTTTTTCCCATTAGCCCTTCTTTCTTACTACTCCTGCTGATCTGAGGTTACAACCAGGCTTCTTTTCTTTAGTGAAAACTGAAAATCTCAAGTAGTTACATGAATGTATACTTATATAATACTATAGACATCTGCACCTCTGGGAAAAATACAAATTGTCAAAAAATTGTGCCATCAAATTTCAAGAGTGTGCAACTTTCTGAGTATAGCACTATTGAAACCCTACCATCTGATGTTTGCTTTGGCTGTAAGTCTGTCCTTGAATGTTGAGAAAGCATTGAGTACTAGGGAGTGGCGGTAACTGTAGTTCTTTGTACTCATATCATTAAAGAATACATAAGCAGTGACAGTTTAGCAGCTGTAAGAAAACATGATCACATTTGCATTTCTGGAATTCTTGCAGTTTTAAAGAAATGTGATGAGTGAATTTCTGTCCTCTGTCCTACATCTTTGTTCATATAGAAGGACTAGACAAAGAAACATGCACATTATGCTTAATTAATATATGTTAAACTGGTGTTGTACTTTCTTAATTTTTAATGCCTCTAGAAGTTGTTATTAAATATTCTTCATTACTTTTGAAAAATCTAAAAATGTTTTTCTTGTCCAGCATTCTGCTACTTGCTCTTATGTGAAACTATATTCATCTATACAAATATCTAGTTATAGATACAAATACATTGTATTTAGTCTTTCTGAATAGAAGAAATTGTAAAATTGATGTCCCTGAGTGAGCTGCTGTTGAATGCTTGAAGCTGTTCTGTATGCTTGAATTGATGATTCACTCATTAGTCAATGCAGTGCTGAGAAGCCTTGGCAAGTATCATGTCATTAGAAAAAAAAGACCACACTCAGTTTCTTTCTCCCTGTAGTTTGGTCTCACAAAGGCTGTAATAAATTCTTGTTATTGTGCGGAATGAATTGCTTCCTTGAGACATTAAAATTGATCTGGATGACCTATAAAAAATTCACCTCATATACATGAGAACTCTGGAAAATAATGGTCATGATCTCAGAAATGCCATGTGATTTCTGAAAGTTTCCTACGCTTTACTTCTAGCCCAGGCCTAGTCCAGTGAATTCCCAAATTCTACTTACCTGTAATACATTTAAATATTTTTATTGAAGGACATTGGTTAATTAAGCCATCACTAAAATGGGATATTGCTACTTATAAATTGTTTTGGTGAATGTAGTTGGGTGAATCTTGCAGTTACTATAACTGAGCTCTGTAGCGATAGGCTTTATTGTACAGTTGGTTTTCTGAGCCCAAAACTCTATTATCTTTGTAAAGGGATACTACAGATTCTTGCATTCTGAATCTGATTAGAAGTTCTGCAAAATTATCTATCTCTATGAAAGTCTGCAGGGTTTTCAGTGTAAAACTAACCTTAATTTAAACCCCTGTGTTCTGTGATGAGAATAATGGAAAATAACCTTACTGTTTAAGAACAGCTTAATAAAACTGGGACTGAAGTCAGGAGTTATCAGTCAGTGGAGTTTCCAGAGGATGAGTCAAAGCACCCAGGTGTTATATCAGTTTCACTGATTATTCATAGGATAATCTATTTAATATGGTAAAGGGTAATGCTATATATGTATCTGAAAGGAAAATTGAATAAGTTGTGGAGGAGCATTTAACTACTTGCAATATAAAGTGTTTAAATTGTATAACAATATCCATTGTCACATTTTGCTCCGGCATGCAAACTAATAAAGCTGCTTATGTTCCTCTTCAATTTAAAAGGAAATAGTTTTCCAGTGAAGAGTTAAAAGATTTTACCTATTTATTTTTTTCCCCTCTTTGTGCTGAACCTGTGATCTTCCGTTTACAATTACTTTAGTCTGACAATCTTACTACAGTTTGACAGGAAGCATCTCTCAAACAGGACTAAGACAGATCTTTTCATAGCAGCTATGTAGGTACAATTTACAGTACAGGAGCTAACCAACAGGCAAGGCCCCTTTTTCTTATCTGGCTAGGTAGTTTCTTAAGTAAGAAGGAAGAGAAATTCCCCTCTGGGAGATTGTATAGCAGTAAAGGGAATATTTCATCTTTGGGAGCCACTTGTATTTCCAGGCACACTGCCAATGCTAACCTCATGCTGGAGAGTTTCCACCCTCCACGAGACCCTGCACATCACACAGAGGTTTTGGGTTTCCACAGTGGTTGGATTTAACTAATTGTAGGTCCAGGGCCCATGTTTAGTCAAAGCTCTTACTGTCTCACTTTACTCTATTAACAGTTTTCTGTTGAGAGCAGTTTCTTTCCACACTTGCTCAACCTTCATCCATGACTCTTTCAATGGCTGTGAGATCCTTTAAAAAAAAAGAGATGTACAGCGCATTGTCACTAATTTAAACAACTGAATATCTCATGTAGAGTACACAGAATACAGCTGCTCACTTCTGTTTCAGAAAACCAGGCAGAATAAAATCTTCCAAGTGGAAAGTAGGTACACTAGCAAATGTTTTGGGAGTTGTTTAATACTGTTAATGATGTTGATTTCCACCAATGTGTTCAATGATTGTTGCAGGATGGGCTTGATAAAACTGAGGCAACTAAATGATGCAAGCCTTATTTTTGAGACAGATAGGTACATGCTGAGCTAGCTGTGGATTTTTATGGTACAAGTATAAAACAATATTTCAAATCCTTTACATTTTCTAAGCAGTTGTGTATATCTTTGCTTTTCAATGGCATATTTTCCTTCCTGTTTCTGTTAGTTGTCACTTCTGCTATGATTTTCATGAAGTCACTCCTATTGCAGAACAGTCTATTCAGCTGTAGAGAGGTAGTCAGCACAGTAACATTTGCTACAAAGAAACTGCTGGGAGGATATAGTTGAAATACCTATGGAGAGACAGTAGCATCACTATTAAGTGCTACAGAAGTGGTATCAGTAACAATCACTCTGAATGCTCTGGAGTAAACTATGATGGGGAAATAGCAAGAGACATGAGATAGTAGTGTTTCCTTCAGCAAATCAGCAGCTGCTGACATGTGGCATCAAAGTCTTGTGAAACTTTGACATTTTTTTTCTTGAAAATTTAGGAGACTTTTTGTTTGTTTGTTTGTTTTTAATGGAAGACACCTCATCTCTACCTTGGGTTCTGGGAAACTGCAAAAAAATTTACTTTGAGCAGTCCTATGAATTTTTACCTGACCATAAATTATACTCTAAGTCTCACGTGCTCTTTGCAACAGCTCATTTCAGAACTTCAGTTTAGTCTTTTTATAAACATCTGCATCACTACTTAATAAATTATCCATTGTACCTTAAAGCAAAATGGTAGTGCCTGTAATAGTTCTTCAGAATAGTAACCAAGTGATGAATAATACATATTTATTTCATGGTAAGTACAAGAAAATGCTGCTTCCTTTCACTTCCAGTGTATCGGATGTGCAATTACTGTGTAATTAAGCTCAGCTTATATGACAGGTGAATGACACTTCCACATTGCTGTTCCAAGTCGACTGTTCAAGCATATTAAATATGTTGTACAA
The DNA here is from genome assembly GCF_000747805.2 of Chaetura pelagica. Taxonomy (NCBI): domain Eukaryota; kingdom Metazoa; phylum Chordata; class Aves; order Apodiformes; family Apodidae; genus Chaetura; species Chaetura pelagica. Next base: position 126,369 of record NW_009954544.1, read on the forward strand.
CAAAATTTCAAGCATAAGTAACTCAGACAGTTACATCAGTGCATTTCATGAGCCAAAATGGCTTCTGTCTCAGTTTCTACTACCATGAATGGGCAAGATAAACTTCTGACAACATGTGATGAACTTAGAAACTGGGTAAGGCAATGAAGTTCCCTAATTAGAGTAGTCACAACAGTGGATGAATGTGAAGCACTGCGAGTTGTGATGGCTAGAATGAGTGGAGTTTAATCTCTTCCATGGTGTAACTTCTGCCTTTTCTCTCTTTCTCTAAATGTGACTACAACCATTTGTCAACTGACAAGAGCTCCCATACCAGATTTGCCATTCTAAATGACTGAGCTCTGTGAATCATTCTGCAAAAGATGTGTAGGAAGGTAATCTCAAGGGAAGGGAAATATTCCTCTAATCAAATTGATATAGCCTATCCCTCATTGTAGCTCTAAAAAGGAGCATTTAGAAAAGTTCTTTTTGTTTGAAATGGTGGAATTTGTAATTAAAAAAAAAAACAAACATAGTCCTTGTAATTGCAGGGGGATCCACAAAGCTGCAATAGTTAATTCGTAAATTGCTTTTAATTTGGGGAGGTTGTTTTTCATGTTATAAGCCCATTAACATTTACTACATGGAAGAGTGTTGTAGAATCATTATAGTTAAGCAACAGCAGATTTAAGTTGTGCTTGGTGTTTCCACTTACGAGTGTTTCAAACTCAGGTTCCGACAACTTGTTGGAAAGATGGGTACTATTTCTGTTACTACAATCTCTGAATGAACTATGCAGAGCTGCAATAAAATCACTCATTTTCACAATGTCTAAGTAAGGATTCCTCAAGTCTCCAGAAGGGGCAAACCAGACTATGCTGTTTCAAAATTATTTTCTTCAATCTGTGCTCAAAGAGTGTGACTTTGTTTAATTTTGTCTTTTCTAGGGGTTTTCAATGGGGCTTGTCTGGGCTTTGCCCTTCATTTCAACTCATAATGAAGAGTTCCTTCTGAAGATGGAAAAAACCACAAAATTATAAAATGTTTTATCTTTTGAACTCTGGTCCACATCTGCTAAATTTAAATTGTGAAGGAATTTGTTTTTATCAATCACCCAAAATTTTCTTGTCAGAAACTAAGTAGTGAGCTAAGGTAACTCCCTCTGTCTTCAAATGAGAAAACAGTTAAATGTGTGATCAAATGTTTTAGTTTAATCAAGTGGAACTTGAAAAATCTTCAGAGAATTCTTAAACAATAAGAAAAATTCCTTGCCAATTCTATGCACAATGTCGGGAAATAAAATGTATACATAATTTTTTGTAGACTCAAGGTTCTAGTTATATTTGTCTCAAATTTTGAAGAATGCGGCTGATGGTGTGATACAAAATAAGGCTGATTGTGCTGGGTAAAAATGTTTTAATACTGCCATATTCACTGATTGAAAGTAAGAAGTGTGAAAAATCAAAATAAATAATAACTATTCCTTCTTAATGGGTCAGTATTCCTATGTATCATCATGTTGAGATTAAGATGTATCAGACATAAAATAAGTTTAACTAATATAAACATTTTAGGTATTAGATTAGAACAGCATGTGTTCAGAAAAGGTCACTAGATTTGTCTTCTATTTCAAAGTTATTAATACAAATTTTTAGAAGAAATTTGTTATCAAACTTCATTCCACTTTGGCTATTCCTGTTGTAAACATTGTCCCTTTTCTGCACTGGTGATGTTGCCAAATAGCTGTGGAATCAATACATTCCATTAGTACCCTTCTGCTAGTGACACCGATAGAGATTTTGAGTGACAATGTGCAATAACAGACTTTTTTGTACTGAAGTATTAATAGGTAAGAAATCATACTAGGTGGAAGTTTGTTTCATGTCTTGAAATCTATTCCTATATATGAATATACATATATATGTTGTTATTGTATATATAACAATTACAATTAGGTATTCAATTAAAAATTTTATTACGGTTGATATTAAATAATTATTAAGCCACTATTTGCTTCCAGAGGACCAAGACCTAAAATGAAATCTTTATTTTCATTAATGGTCTTGCTGATTTAATTAGATGAGATTGGGAGAAAATTCTTGCAAGATCAGATATTGTTTTTTGTTGTTCTTTTTATAGAGTCATAGTATCATAGAATGAGAAGTTGGAAGGGACCTCAAAGATCATCTAGTCCAAACTTTCTAGGTAATACTATAGTTTATATGAGATGACTCAGTACCCTGTTAAGCTGAGACTTAAAACTGTCTTGTGTGGGGGAATTTACCACTTGCCTTGGGAGACTATTCGAGTGTTTGCCTGTCATAATGGTGAAAAATTTACCTCTTGTGTCCAATTGGAATCTTCCCAAGAACAACTTGTGCCTATTACCCCTTGTCTTTTCCATGTGACTCCTTGTGAATAGGGAGTCTTCATATTTTTGGTAGACACCCTTCAAGTACTGGAACACGATAAAAAGGTCTCCCTTTTGTTCTGGAGATAGTTCATATGTGAGAATCTGACTACATTGATGATTTACAAAGGGATTTTTTCATATTATGGCTTTTACCATACTCACTGAGTTGAGAAACCCCCTGCAGCATAGATAGGGTCTATGTATTGCTCAGTTTACTTAATTCTAGGTCAACAGCTTTAATTAGTGTATTCTTAGCAGGCCATGAAATGCAAGTGCACACACTCATGGAAATGCATTAACTAGTACAATTCAGGCAGTTAGGGATACACATTTTTGTTTCTCTATAAGCAAAACCGGCTTATTTCTTGTAAGCATCACTAAACATTTGTGTCATTTTCTTGCACTCACGCCATCATTTCTGCATGTCATTGTTTTTATTTTATTCTACTTTTATTTCCCCTGTAAAAACATATTTCTAGCTAGTAAAATGTAATGAAAAGCAGTCTTCAAATGTCATATCTCTGCTAAAGAAATGTCTATAGTAGCAAGTTAACTGATAAAAAAACCTTTTCTAGAATGTGACATTCATGCCTTTGTCAAATGTTAGGGTTGGATGGGAGAATTTCAATATTGACATTAATTAGAGGAAAAAGTAGAACACTTGGATTTGATTTACTTACACATGCTGGAGATTTTTTTGTAAGTAGGCTTTGCCATTTGACAGATAGTAGGAGGCATTGTGCGTAGACTGTTTAAAATAAAATAAAATTAAAGTAATTCAGGTCAATATTAGGGACTGTGGTCCTTGAATATACCCTGGGTCTGAGAACAAAGTTTTTCTTGTGCTGGTGCATCCGTGATTATTTTTCAAATGGAGGCATTGACTGCTATTTCAAGGCTCTGTTAAATCTTCAGTTCCTAAGTTAATACTGTCGCAGGCTGGACAATCTTGAACAAACCTGGGCTTTTAAGTACTATACCATTTTTTTAAGGAATCAGTTAGAAGCTACCATCCACAACCCATAATCAAGTATCCATAGATCCCACCAAGCCATGTGGTGAAGTAAGACTGCAGTTTCCATACTGACGCTCTGGGAACCATTGTATAGGTAATGGTTTGTATCAGGCTGGAATCAGTTTGATGGGGTTAAGTGAAGGACAAATTACCATTGTTGTCATAGAGCAGCAGCAAACACCGATCTTTATAGCATTTTTATAGCAAAATAATATACATTCTGGCATTGCAAATAATGGATGTTATACGACTACTGATAAAAGTTATTAATTACTTCTAGTAGGCTTCATTTTTTTTCTTGCTTTTTAGCTATTATTACAAAGCCCAGTGTAATTATCTATTTGGCAGTTCTCCTTGTCAATTATCTTCTGATTCATAAGCCAGTCAAACCATACATTACACACTATATCATCTGTGCAGACTTTCTGGCATAGCTCCTGAATTTGGCTTTCCAGGGTAACCCAATAGAATCACAAATATCCACATTATTCCTGGACCAGTCTTGCTTCCTTGCTCTGCACCTCTTATGTTGCCTACTAAGAATCATATTCCTTTCCCCTGCAGCAAACAGACTGAGAACTGTAATTTTGCTAAAATTTTGTAGGATGTCTTTTATTCCTTTCTCTCTCTTTTTTTTTTTTTTTTTTTTTTTAATCAAGTGTTTTAAAAGTAAATAACTAAGTTATTTATTAAAAAGTAGCTTTTTAAATTTCTTTGTATTTTCTTTTTACAGTCAAAGAGCCTCTGAAACATGAAGTTTATGTACATTTGAAAAAGGACAGTCCTCAGACAGATCATGCAAACCACATGATGAGGATAATAAAATAAATAAAGCAGTAGGTGTTTAAATTAATAATAGATGTTAACTCTATGCTGCAGCAGTAATGTTACACTGTATCTGAAAACAAAACATCACTGGAAAACCAATGTGATTCCGTAAGAGGACGCTGAAGCTTCCTGTATAAGAGTGCCCATTTGTTGATTATTCTGTTTAGCAAAAGTGGCGGTAACATCGTTTAGGTTACCAAGGTTACCAAGGTTAACACCCCATTGGTATGAATGAGAAATTCAGATTCATTTTGAGTCCTCTAGATATGAAGGGACTAATAGGTTGTAGATAACCAACGCGGCTGAATGATGAGGAGTTGGACAGATTGGCCTAAAGTCTCAGCAGTTCTGCTTTTCTTCCACATGTCTATCAGCAAATTTTTCTGGGACACCTGGGCTGTGTAACACTGCTTTTTCTAGTACTGGAGAAGTGACAGACAGAGGATTAAGATTTTCTTCCCACTGGAAAAGTATCCATAACTACAATAGATCATAAGTTAAAATGGCATTCTTACGTTACATTTGCAGGTATTGAGGAGAATGAACATCATCCACAACTTCTTTTGAAAGAGTTGCCTTCAGCTCACATCCCCATGAGGAAACTTATATCTTGAATTCCATGGTCACTGCTTCAAGTGAACAGTGTCTATAAGCTGCTTCAAAGTAGCCCCATATGTCTGTGGGCATCTCTTTACTTATGCTCCATTTTCAGCAAAGCTCATCTAAAAGTAAGTATTGTCTTCTTTCCCAGTGCCTTGTCATTTTCTTATTTCCTTACTCTGTTTTTTATACGTAGAGATATGTTCCAGTGTCTTATTATGCCTCTTGTAAACAATTTATTAACTCCACTCAGAAGAGTGGGGGCACTTCATGATCATGAAGCTAAGCTTGTTACTGCTTAATATTTTTTTAATATTCCCTGACAAACCAAGGCTTCTTTTTGAGATATGTCCTTGTGAATCTAATTTCAGGATTAGGTTTGTTATGCTGTATTTGGATGTTCCTGGGAAGTACTTTGAGAGACACTTTAGTATCAACTGATAAAATACATATATTTTTACACATTATGCAGCATTAGATACCAAATGTGGCAGAGCCATTTCTAACAGACTTGAATTTGAGAGGCATCTGCTTTTTTGGTCTATTGGCATGAACATTATATTGATGTAAAAAAAACAAAACAAAAAATAATGAGCTGGATTTAGATTGAAAAAAACAAGAACAAAGTTTAAGTAATGACTCCTGGGGAGTTTTTCTTCACATTTATATTTGATGTCACCAAAATCCCATTAATTGCTTCAGTATCTCAGTCTTGAGATGATACATAAAATAACTTCTTAGTATGTTGTATCGTATGTTTAAGAAGAAAGGGACTCAGGTAGAAAGGGATCAGCTGCCTTCTGCTCAAGAGTGAGAAAGGCTTGAAGTTCCAAAATATAAATCTTGTATCTCCATGAAGCCAGCCACATGAGATAGAATGCCTCATGCTTTTTGAATATGATTCTGACAATTTCAAACCTTACATTTGCAGGTATTGAGGAGAATGAACATCATCCACAACTTCTTTTGAAAGAGTTGCCTTCAGCTCACATCCTCATCAGATTACCTAGTGGGACATCCACTTTGACTCACCCCAGTCTATGCCTTTTCTTTACAAGATCCTGATCTGTTTTACTTTCCAGCCTCACCTACATAAGGAAGATACTGTGGTCGTTTAAATCTGCTGTGTTGCCAGGCAAACAGTTCAGAGAGAAAAACTTGGACAGTTGCAAGAGAAATACTGTTTTTGATTTGAGCCGAAATATACTTTGGCACTTAAAGCAGCAAAGATCTAAGACCACAGGAGAAGAAATTGAACACATTGCAGTTGATCTTCTGGAAAACTTAAATTACTTAAGCTTCTCAATGTTTCTTAAACATATTTCAATCTCAGCATCCATCTATTGATAAATGCCGTATATCTCAGAAATTTTTCATCCAGCTGTGTCGGTTAGTTTCACCGTGAGTTTAACAATGAATCCCAGTGTGCCTTGACAGAATGTGACCTATCTTCTTTGCAATTATGTCTGATTGTCATGCACAAGCAGAAACATTGTGGAATCAAAACCACTTAATCCAAACTTTTTTATTATTTTATCCCCCCTTGGGAGAGTATTATTATCTATACTACTAGTGTAAATGGCCTGCTGATTTCCCTTACAGGAAATGTAACTTCTGTCCTGATTTGAGCCAGGATAAAGCAAATTTTAATTTTACTGATTTTTTTTATTATTTTTTTTTTAATTTTTTCCCCCCGTCTAGAGAGATCTCTTTTAACTAGCAGCAAGTCTTCCAGGTAGTGGACTGATAAAGATGAAATGTTTATGTTGCTGCTGGGACTTCAAGGTTGCTTCTCTCTGCTGCCACAGATACTCCCGGGAGCAGAAAAGCCATATCCGAAGCCTTCCCATAGGGAGGAGTGGACTGGATGGAGAGCAAAATTGACCAAAGTATTCTATTCCATACATCTACGTAGGCTCAGTGTATGGTCAGAGATCACAGAAGTCAACTGCCTGCTTCTTATTCCCTTCTCATCCAAGGTTGGTGTCCAGGGAGGACTTGGTCTATCCATCAGCATTGCTCCCTAGGCTTGTGCATTCCTGATCCTCACAACTCTCCCCTCAGCTCCTGCCTGCTCTGCCGCTCTCTCCAGCAGCTCCAGGGCATTTCAGAACTGCTCACAGCTCAGGAGTTGCTGTGGGAGTTGCTGCAGGTGGGAGGAAGTAATAGGGTTTTGCACATTCCTGAACATACTTGTACATAATTGTACATATTTTATTTTGTCATTAGTGTTTAATTAAAACTATCTAGTTTAGTTTTCAATCCAGAAAGAGTCTCTCCTCCATTTTCTCTCTCTTTCTCTACCCGGGTGGGAAGTGGAAAGTCTCAAGAGCATTGTTGTTGCTCATTCAATTGCTGATCCTTAGTCAAACCGTGAAAACATTGCTTGCATAGGACCCAAAACAAGGCTCATGGACATCAGTAAGACACATTCTGTAGATTATAATGGATTTTGGATTATTTCCAGCTTTCACTAAGACTGTCTTCCTTCTAGTTTAATTTGATAAACATCTCTATGATAGAAGTGAAATTCTGCAATACTACTGTTCTTGTTCTATTTCTACCATTAAGTTCTTTTCTGTTTTCTTCTTACTCTTTGGAGTTCAGTGGGTGTGAAGGGTAAGGAATCTGGGACTCATTACTTGCTTGATGACAATTGTGATTCCTTTTAGGTGAAATGGAGCAGTGGTGCTGGCCATTCTAAAACAATAGATCAGTTTCTGTTATCTGACCATTTGACCAGCACTGTCTAGCTTTGAAAGTAGACATTTTTGTTGTTCTTCTTCTGTCTTCCACCACCAAGACAAAGGTTTTAAGAACAGATTTCTAAAAGCTCCAAAACACCCTCCATGCTCTTTATAGTTATTAGATTTTTACTTTGTCTTCCATGTAGCACTTCATTTTTATGCAAATATTTTTAAATTGCTTTCTCTAAAAGAATTGTAACTATAGTTTCCCTAGATCCTTGCTCTACCACAGCTCTTCAGGGCAGTTAGTGTTTGTTTCTCCTATTCTTATTTTTATTTTTTGAGATTAACCAAACAAATGAAATACAGTCTGATGAAAACAGATCTCTATTTTGCCTTTTTCCACTTGTTTTTTTTCATTGGGAGGTGAGGATGATATGTTCTCTTGTTCATCTCATTTCACATAATTAACTAAATAACTTAAAATATTTCCCTAATTTTTCTAATGAAAGGTTGGCAAGTTAAAACATTTCTGTTTCTTCTGCATGTATAGGAGGCTCCAGAGTTGGACAACTTTTTTGTTAATTCAACCCATAGGATGGCTGTGGATGACCCAATTTCATCCTTTGAAATGCATTAGAAGTTTGCTGTTGGATTTGCTGACTTTGAGATCAGTCATGCAGACAGGTTTTTTTTCAATAAACACTTAAGGAAGAGGAAGCAATACTGCACTGAAGCACATTATATGCCCAATGGAGCAGTGGCCATAGGTTACTGTGACTGCAGCTTAAAGTATTTATGGACTGGAAGGAAGCCCCTAGGGCTGTTGTCTGAAGAGTAGTTGAATGAATTGGTAAGTAGACTTTAATTTTAAAGGTATTGAATGGAGGATTCATGTATGGAAATTATTCCATAAATCAACTCTAAGAATCTGGCTACAGACTACAGAGTTACTGACTTAGCAGTTTTATCTAAACCATTGATTCTTGAGAGCTATAAGGATAATTTGCTTAAATCAAGGTTACCATAATTATGGAAACTTGATTAATTGCTGCAGTGCTCCGGCTTTCTTGAAACATATTAATCCTAATAGAGGCACCAAAGTACCAGCACCTTGACAAATGCTAAGTGTTGTGTATATGGCATATAATTTATGTTATCAACAATGTAACTGTTACATTCACAGATGCATTGTTTCCACCAAGTGTTCCAGCTCCATTTTGTGTAATTGTTCCTGACTGGCCTAGCAATGTGCATGACAAACGAAATGTAATATGATCAAAATATGCAGGAATAAATTATGCATCACTTGCAGAAATGCAGCACATAAATACAAAATGAGCAAGAAAGAACTGAAGTTGTCTTTGATTGGAACACAGGGGAATAGCGTAGATCTGCTCCTCGTGTTATTTAAAGAATGTGGAAAAGCAATTTATAAAGTGCTGAGCGCACATGTCTGAAAATGCAAAATAGAACTGATGGGATCTGAAGTTCAGATGAGATAGATTGTTCTTTGTCTTCTACTCTTCTCGTTTAATCTCCTTTCACAAGGGAACTGGATGGATAGCAAAATTGACCAAAGTATTATATTCCATACATCTACGTAGGCTCAGTGTATGGTCAGAGATCACAGAAGTCAACTGCCTGCTTCTTATTCCCTTCTCATCCAAGGTTGGTGTCCAGGGAGGACTTGGTCTATCCATCAGCATTGCTCCCTAGGCTTGTGCATTCCTGATCCTCACAACTCTCCCCTCAGCTCCTGCCTGCTCTGCCGCTCTCTCCAGCAGCTCCAGGGCATTTCAGAACTGCTCACAGCTCAGGAGTTGCTGTGGGAGTTGCTGCAGGTGGGAGGAAGTAATAGGGTTTTGCACATTCCTGAACATACTTGTACATAATTGTACATATTTATTTTGTCATTAGTGTTTAATTAAAACTATCTAGTTTAGTTTTCAATCCAGAAAGAGTCTCTCCTCCGTTTTCTCTCTCTTTCTCTACCCGGGTGGGAAGTGGAAAGTCTCAAGAGCATTGTTGTTGCTCATTCAATTGCTGATCCTTAGTCAAACCGTGAAAACATTGCTTGCATAGGACCCAAAACAATGCTCATGGACATCAGTAAGACACATTCTGTAGATTATAATGGATTTTGGATTATTTCCAGCTTTCACTAAGACTGTCTTCCTTCTAGTTTAATTTGATAAACATCTCTATGATAGAAGTGAAATTCTGCAATACTACTGTTCTTGTTCTATTTCTACCATTAAGTTCTTTTCTGTTTTCTTCTTACTCTTTGGAGTTCAGTGGGTGTGAAGGGTAAGGAATCTGGGACTCATTACTTGCTTGATGACAATTGTGATTCCTTTTAGGTGAAATGGAGCAGTGGTGCTGGCCATTCTAAAACAATAGATCAGTTTCTGTTATCTGACCATTTGACCAGCACTGTCTAGCTTTGAAAGTAGACATTTTTGTTGTTCTTCTTCTGTCTTCCACCACCAAGACAAAGGTTTTAAGAACAGATTTCTAAAAGCTCCAAAACACCCTCCATGCTCTTTATAGTTATTAGATTTTTACTTTGTCTTCCATGTAGCACTTCATTTTTATGCAAATATTTTTAAATTGCTTTCTCTAAAAGAATTGTAACTATAGTTTCCCTAGATCCTTGCTCTACCACAGCTCTTCAGGGCAGTTAGTGTTTGTTTCTCCTATTCTTATTTTTATTTTTTGAGATTAACCAAACAAATGAAATACAGTCTGATGAAAACAGATCTCTATTTTGCCTTTTTCCACTTGTTTTTTTTCATTGGGAGGTGAGGATGATATGTTCTCTTGTTCATCTCATTTCACATAATTAACTAAATAACTTAAAATATTTCCCTAATTTTTCTAATGAAAGGTTGGCAAGTTAAAACATTTCTGTTTCTTCTGCATGTATAGGAGGCTCCAGAGTTGGACAACTTTTTTGTTAATTCAACCCATAGGATGGCTGTGGATGACCCAATTTCATCCTTTGAAATGCATTAGAAGTTTGCTGTTGGATTTGCTGACTTTGAGATCAGTCATGCAGACAGGTTTTTTTTCAATAAACACTTAAGGAAGAGGAAGCAATACTGCACTGAAGCACATTATATGCCCAATGGAGCAGTGGCCATAGGTTACTGTGACTGCAGCTTAAAGTATTTATGGACTGGAAGGAAGCCCCTAGGGCTGTTGTCTGAAGAGTAGTTGAATGAATTGGTAAGTAGACTTTAATTTTAAAGGTATTGAATGGAGGATTCATGTATGGAAATTATTCCATAAATCAACTCTAAGAATCTGGCTACAGACTACAGAGTTACTGACTTAGCAGTTTTATCTAAACCATTGATTCTTGAGAGCTATAAGGATAATTTGCTTAAATCAAGGTTACCATAATTATGGAAACTTGATTAATTGCTGCAGTGCTCCGGCTTTCTTGAAACATATTAATCCTAATAGAGGCACCAAAGTACCAGCACCTTGACAAATGCTAAGTGTTGTGTATATGGCATATAATTTATGTTATCAACAATGTAACTGTTACATTCACAGATGCATTGTTTCCACCAAGTGTTCCAGCTCCATTTTGTGTAATTGTTCCTGACTGGCCTAGCAATGTGCATGACAAACGAAATGTAATATGATCAAAATATGCAGGAATAAATTATGCATCACTTGCAGAAATGCAGCACATAAATACAAAATGAGCAAGAAAGAACTGAAGTTGTCTTTGATTGGAACACAGGGGAATAGCGTAGATCTGCTCCTCGTGTTATTTAAAGAATGTGGAAAAGCAATTTATAAAGTGCTGAGCGCACATGTCTGAAAATGCAAAATAGAACTGATGGGATCTGAAGTTCAGATGAGATAGATTGTTCTTTGTCTTCTACTCTTCTCGTTTAATCTCCTTTCACAAGGGACTAGGTGGCTCAGGGGCGTAGCAATGAGATCTGGCACTTTGGTTTGGGTGACACACTGAAAGTATTCTTAAACCATATTTTAGTACTCAAAAGAAGAAATAGTTAAGCAAGCAAATGCTTTATAATGCTTTATATTCAATATTTTATTTTTTTTTTCCACTCTCTTAAATTTGCCACTGGCTGTAAACTGGCAGGTTAATATTCCCCTTTGCAAGTCTGTCACATCATTCATATACTTGACATCATATTTTTGTGAGAGGGTTGTCTTCAGCATTAGATTCAGAAGTGTCTATTGCAACTGCCAGCTCAGACAAACAGGTTGTTTTGTTAACACGTTTCTTAGCTTGTTAACTTTTTAAACTGTTCAACTAAGCATAATGGGCATCACACAGCTTTTATAGTTGCTCACCATTTTCCTTATTTGAAAAACAGAAATATCTTGGGTTTTCAGCATCAGCTGAGCAGCAGACAGCATGGCTTCAAAACAGTAGGCATGTGAGTAATAATAGTTACATCCACCCCCTTAAACCCTCACAGGCAAATTGCTTCTTAGGGTAAATTTACAAAAGTGCATAGGTTTACAGATGAAAAACACGAGGCTAATGGACTTCTGCTTAGGCATGTTTATTAGCCTCACTAAGCAGCCACTTGAATCTTCTATCATCTAAATACCATTTAAAATATAGCCCTGAGCAATCCTGTGCTCCTTTGATTCCCAGAATAAGTATAAAGAGCATGAAGACAGTTCTGTATCATATAGGATATTTAATGTCCTTGTAATTTGGAGCCAGTCATGACACTGTCATGACCCCAAGAGCTTGCATGGGTGGTGGTGAGGGATCTGTCCTGTGGTGCTGCCTTTGTGCTGCCTTGGAGAGTGCTGCAGAGTGCCAGCTCAAATATCCTTAGAGTGGCTTGAAGCTGCTTCTCTTACAACAGATATTAAATTCAAGGCAAAATTCTGGCCTCAGATGTTGAATACTCAAAAATGAGTAAGTAGAGGCAAAGTGTTTTATTACGCAGTCTTTATACATGGAAAAACACACTGATTTTTAAAGAGATTACAGTTTTACAAAGATGTAGGCTAGGTCTGGGTATTGCCAGTATCTAAAATTTGTGCTATAGAAATATTATCCAGTTACTTAACAGCAACAATGCAATGTTTGCGGATTACATGTTAGAAAAAATTTCTCTCTTCAGTTGACTATATGACCATGGAATGGGTACATGGGTATATGTACCCATGGAATGGGTACATTAAAAAATCTAAATTTCAGTTAACTCTATGGAGCACATTTTCACCTAGTTAGCTAATTTTTTTTAATAATTGGGAATGGGAGAAGAGTCCTGAAATCCATGTCCTGGATCATTTGAGATGTAAGAAATAATGAGTGAATTGGAAAATACATGTTGTTAAACCTTACTTGGAGTTTACTTTGCTTCCTCATTGTTGCCCAAGTTTTTAGTGTGACCCTGGCAATCAGATAGAGATCCTCTGAAGAGAACGCATATGTTTGTATCTTTGCTAAAAACAAAGTGCCATAGAGTCTCCTACTATGGGATTATAACTCTCCACTTGGATTTTACAATTTATTTGGTATTCAAATGCCCTGCCTGGAATCAGCATAGTGTATACATTTAATTTAAGGAGACATAAATTTGTACTTTAGGTGCAATAATATTTACGTGGGATGTGTAGAAATGCATTGCTTTCATCCTACTCAAAGCAAGGTAGCTTATCTTGTTTTCACTCAGAGTTCCCTACCACAGAAACTTATGCAAGCCCGAGTATGTAATTTTTAGCAAAAGTGCTGAAGTCAATTGAATGCTGAGGGACTGATCCTTCAGGGTAAACATTCTCACAAGCCAAGAGGGGGAATAACCTGGGAGTCCTGAACAACAGTCCTTTCAAACAGTTGAGATATTTTATTTATGAAGAATACTAATAATGCAAGACAGTTTAAGCATTTGCTAATCTGCATTCTTCAAATGCTGGGACAATTTAACAACTTGTAATGCCGCATTCTCCAATGAACCATAAAATTACAGAAGAAAAAATGAAAACTCCAAGCAGAAAAATATGCTCAGAACCTTAGATTTCCTAAAGCTTAGTGTAAGACTCTTGGCCTTTCAAGAGTTGAAAATGGCCATAGAAAGGATAAATAATTAAAATTTATAATCCAAGTAAACATGGTATTACTTTATTTAATCTTTAACCAAGATTAAACATCTGTACTGCTGACAATACATGGCACAAGCTGTAATCTATATTTACAATCAGCAGTATGCACAGCGGGACATCTAAAATATATTAGAATATAGATCAATTAAGACCCATTTTACTCCTTTCCAGACCTCAGATATTTCACACATTGAGTCCCTCGAACTGAACAAAATAATTTAGTGTACATGTTTCATCTTGTTTTCCTGGAAGTTGTTAGAAATAGTCATGATTGTTTATAACAACAAAAAAAATTGATGAGACCAGTGTTTGCCTTCAGGTTCTCTTTATAGATACCAACCTTTACATTTTGTACTCCCATATTTGTTTTTTAAATTCCATTTTATCGCTCTTTACCTAGCCCCACAATTTACTGTTTTTTGTTTTTGTTTTTTTCTTGTATATTTATTTACAAACATAACAACTTTATGTTCCTTTTACATGCCTTTGTCATAATTATCCTTTTAAAGGCACGTGTCTGTGCATGTATATATAACACACAGTGTCTCCTTAGAGGAAGATACATTAAAAAAGATAGAGATAGAGTTTTACTTAAGTACCTAAGTTCTAAAGGGAAGATAATCTTTCATTGATAGGAAATTAACCACAAACTTTAGGCTGTTACTGTCTCTGAGTCATGAATTGTATCCTATTGCCTTGTTATAAATGTGCGTTGGCTTATTTATTAGTACTGAAGCAACACATATTGATGTTCCTATGAAAAATTTCCATACACATGCTTTTGAGGATAACACTTTTGAAATGTTTTGGTTGCTGTTTATTTTTTATCTCTAATGAATTTAGATTTGTATGCAATTACTGTCAGTAAGAATCACGTTGGATTTCTTGTCTACACACCGATAAAAAAGACTTCACTTCATATACAGGTACTATCAGCTTCATAAATCTGTCTGTGTCCTCCATGTCATTAAAAGTTAAAGAGTAATCTGCTTTAACATTTAGCTTCATCTTTGCCCTTTCTTCTAGGCAAGGCTATAACCTCTGTAGAATCTGGTATTGCAGCTCCTATCTGTAAACTAAAACCTTTGAGATTTCCCTAGAAATCTCCAATACATTATTAGTCACAGAGCACTAAGTATTAAAAATAAGCAATATTGCATATGAAGTGAAAGAAATGCATTCTAACTTTTGGATATTCATATACAACTGTAGAAAATAAAAACACAGCTGCAGCTTGATTGTTTACACACAGTCCCTCATCCAATTGAAATAATGTGATCAAACCTGAGGAGACCTGAACACTTTTATCTGAAAGGACTGTTACACATCCTTTCCCCCTTACCTTTGTTTCACTCATTCAAATCTATGTCCCAATATTCAATCCAAGCTAGGAGAGGCACTCCACAGTGTCTGCTAGACCAGCTAAGATGGTAGCACAAAGAAACAGAAATCCCTCCAACTGAACAACTTTCTGAGTCATGTCTGGAGTAAAATAGGACACACCAAGCATGAAAAGAAAATTCCTCATCCAATTATTTGGGTGGATTCTCTGCAGGACTGCTCAAGCAACTCTTTTATTGGTGTATAACATCAGCAATGGTCAATATCTTTTAAGGTCAACGACATTTAAAGTAGAAGATGGATTTAATACTACCAGCATGGAATCTAGCTGAATTTAAGTGCTAGAAGGAGGTCACCATACCAGTGCAAGACCAAATTTGTACTGAAATAAACAAGGGTCTGTGGCATTCAGGATGTACAGTGCTTGTCTCGAACAATCCAAGAGATAAGCTTGGACTTTGGCACTCAGGATATCTTTGGTCTGTCCCGAGGCATCTGAGAGTTGAACGACACCTGCTGATGCGATTTTGCAGGACAAGACAAGGAGTGCCAGTCTCAAGGTACTCCCTAGGACCGAAACTCCACAGCAAGGAACTAATCCTGTGGTGGCAATTGACTCAACCTCCTCCTTTGTAATGGCTGATCTCATCAATTAGCCAAACAAAGAGGAAATAGCCCCTGGCATCATACCTGCCCCTGCTATCACAGAGAAGATCCGAAGGGTTTTTCCCTATGCAGGGAGAGAAGTGGGGGTGCAGTGGGCAAGGACTGTATAAAAATGTGGGACTCTGTGGGTGCAGAGAAGCACTTCTCCACCTGGAACTACTTCCCCACCGACGACATCGACGACATCACTGAACCGTGGGTGGTAACTCTGCTCTTGCTTTCTGTCCTCTATCTCTCTGCTTTCTCCTCTCTTTCCTGTCTCTGTTTTCCTGCCTGTCCTATCCGCTCTAGGGACTTTTGTTGTGTTATTGCAATAAAAGTTTGTTGTGTGCGTGACATTTGACCTCGTTTGTGTCTTAATTTCACCATTTGGGATCACCTTTATTTATTAAAATTGCCACGTACCCGAATACCGGATAGTGACAGGGTCTTTCAGGAAGCTTAATTTTGAAATGGCAACTTCACTGAAAATGTGAAAGTTGAAGTTGCTTCCAAATCAAGAATTGGCCATGCAGCCAATCCTTGATCCTATGGAGCAGACACTTAATGCTTCCCTCTAATAAAGCTGTTGTGAACTTTACGTATCTGTATCCATTAGCACAGTCAAGGAAAGGCAAAATTGCCTGAGTGACTGGTGGTGGCTTAACTAAAGAAGGCATCAGTTTCAGTTCACTTGGTACTCTCTATACAACATTAATGGTTTACTAAAAAAAGAGTATTTTTCTCATATGCTACTTGAGATAAAAAGAGTGAAATTTAGCATGCAAGAGGAAGATAGTCAAGACCTATCAATGTAGTTTGAGTCTGTTCCTGAAGATTTTTCTTAGTACTATAGCAATGACAAATAATCTATGTACCTACTATATTAGAAGCTAACAAGCTCATCAGGATTAAAAATGTTTCTCTACCTAATGAAATAATTTTATACTGAACTGTCACTAATCAATAGTCCAGCATCTTCTTTCTGATTCTTTTTCACAGGTATTTGTAAACCAAGCTGTTTGGTGAAAGAATATGTTGGGGCTGGAGAGGACAGCATTGTTGCCCCTATAATAGAGTGTGTCTGTTGGGATTATAGCCAGCAAGTGCTGATTTGGGCTCTGACAGGTAACTAAGAACTTTCAAACCATTTTAATGTACAAGGTAAACTTGTCACCATAAGTTAAGATCTCTGTTGCTGGTCCCATTGACTCTTTTCCCTTTCTGCTGTTTTTAATATCATCAGATCCTGAGGAGCTTTCGATTTTAAAAGTAACACGTAAAAAGAAAAGTACTATGCTTATTCCCTGAGTTCCTGCTACCACACTGTCAGATAAGAATAGAGCACAATAAGATGAAAATTCTCATTTCAACAATTTGATGACTGTTCAGAGGGGAAAAAAAATAACAACAACAACAAAAAAATCTCTGATTCTGTTGTTTTAAATGAAGTCTCATCTGTTTACCAGAAAGGATAAAGACTCAGACTTTTAGAATCAGATGCTGGTGTTCACTTTTAATACCTTCTAAAAGTCAATTTGCTATTCTTAAGCTAGATTTCAGCAACATCTTACTTGTTACTGGAACAGGCAGGGGCTTCAGCCAGTGAAACCTGCTTCCCAGTCATTTGTCCACAGTCATGTGAATAGTTTCAATAACAGTTCAGTTTTTCCTAGTAAGGATGTAAGAATAATTACTGTGTGGCTTTATATTGGTGCTAGTGTTGATGGTTGCATTTCAGTACACTCTGAGTGATGAGACTTAAATGGTCTCAAAAAGAAGTCATGGATTATTCTGCTATAGAAATTCTTAGATTAGGGCAAATCAGTAAAAACTGGGTTTGATATCTAGCCTAACATCTGAAAAAAAAAAAAAAAAGAGAACATTTTATTTATTTAATCCACTAAATTGTGTCAGACTAGAAGTAATTCTGAAGGAAAATATTGTTTGAGTCTGGAGAAATCAAAAGATAGAAATCAATGCTTCCCTTCAAATTTTGTCCCAGTAGTTAATTGGTTCCATTTTTAAAAGCTCAAAAAAATCAGGACTGTATACATTTTGATTGAGCTTTCAGAGGATCTCTTCTGGTTGCAATTTCCTTTACAACTGAGTGTACTAATTTTCCTGCCTGAACAAAATGCAAGGAAAAATCCTCAGAAAATTATAGTTCCAACCTACTAAACAATAGCCAGGTCACAATGATTTAGTATAGCAGGCTCCTTTTGACAGTTGGGACCCTTCCATCATAGGTCTAAAAAGGTACATCCCATTCTTCCAACTGCACTAATATTTCCTTATCCCTTTATTGTCATGACCTCTGTAGTTAAAACATTGGAGATTTCTAATTCAGTTTAGGAAAATGATCCCTTTGTAATTTTTTTTTTTTTTTCTCTCACATGTACATTGTAAATGAGGTAAGCCCAAACCAAAACCTGTCTGTTATGCTTGTTCTCATAGAGTAGGACACACTAACACGTAATTTCCTGACCTTGAGAACTAATTACATGAGCTCTTTACACTTAGGAATGAAGTCTCACATTCTGAAAATAGTTGGAATAGTTGCAAGGACAGAAATAGCTCCAGTACCAACCCCCACCTCCACGCCCCCAAACTCATGTCATTGTTGTGCACTTCTCCAGATACTAAAAATACAAGCCAATTCAAGGTCTTTTTCCTGATATTTAAAATTTCCTGATATTTAAATCTTTTTCCTGGGAGGAATTTTCAGCTTTAAAATTGAAACTGTCAGCCATGAGGAAAGCTCACACAGATAAGCAGCAAATACCTCAGAGAGGTAAACCATTACTATGAAATTCAGTGCAGTGGACATTGTACTGGCCATGTGCAATTTCAGTCTGAAAACAATATGTGAAGCTATCATTTTCACTCCACAACATTTTTTCACACAACGCATCCACTAACACAAACAAGCCAATGTATACAGGACAAAATATTTCTCATGGCTGAACAAGGAAGTATAAAAGAGAGAAAAATTAAGGTTATAAGTCTTATTTCTGGGTTTGAATAAGTGCAATATTTTCAGATATTAGAGAGATAAGCACATTAAAAATATAAAGGTTGCTTTTCACTTCTTGAGAGTGGATAAGCTTTTGACTCATCAGTGCTATACTGCTTGATACACATGCTACAAGATTCATGCATAGATGTCAAATTATATCAGTTTTACCTCAGCATTGCTCCATGAAGCTAGTGTAGGGACTTATACAATTATTTGCCTCTTTAATGTCTTAAATTCCCAAATATATGTATTAGTTAGGAAATGTCTTTATGTCCATGTTACAAATTGGACAGTGTCGTATGGAGACAACAGTTAGGGTCAGTTACAGGACAGTTAGTTAGGGTCTCAGTAATGCAGTGATCTCTAATGAGCTGTTCAGAACTGTCTGAGCTCCTACAATCACATCCAAGCTTGGTCTGCATTGTTTTTTCCAGGTCTTGTTGGCAGTGAAAGGAACAAGTCAAATTTATTGAATGACTTGTCCTGGCAACCTGGCTGGTAGATCATACGTTTTCTTTTAGGCATGGGAAAAGGCAATAGCCACAGACAGAGGATGGCAAACTGACAAATTCTGTTTATACAGTGCAGCCTGTAGCAATAGCATTTGTTCTGGTTCTGGTTTTGGGGCAGGAAGTTGGTAAGAAAAGACTATTGTAAAAGAAGCTGAGGTTCATCTACTTTTGTTTCCACACAATTTTTAATTTTTTTATTTTTTTTTGTCTAAGTGGTACACTTGTGTTCTCATTACTTGATGTAACATAGCTATTCCACATGATACAAAATTACATGAAACTGTGACAATACCCCCCCCTCCCCCCCCCATGACATCTTATTAGCTGGAAGGTGTTACCTGGGGGAAGAATATGGAGTTCTGGTAGTACTTGCAATGATGCCTCCATGAGGAGGAGTTCAGGTAGACAACATCCATGGGCTTTCCCTCATTGACTAGCCAATTGACTAGCCAGGTCATCTTATCATAGAAGACCTGCTTCTTCTCTCTTTTTTGGTGGGGAAGAGAAGAGGGAGAGGGAGAAGGAGAGGGAGAGGAAGAGGAAAAAAAAAAGAAAAAAAAAAGAAAAAAAAAAGAAAAAAAAAAGAAAAAAAAAAGAAAAAAAAAAGAAAAAAAAAAGAAAAAAAAAAGAAAAAAAAAAGAAAAAAAAAAGAAAAAAAAAAGAAAAAAAAAAGAAAAAAAAAAGAAAAAAAAAAGAAAAAAAAAAGAAAAAAAAAAGAAAAAAAAAGAAAAAAAGCAAAGAAGTGTTAACAGTATGCCCAGCAAAAACATTTTAAATGTTTAAGCCACTATATGCCAAGATGCAAGATTCAACTTTCTATTATTGGTAAAAATTATCAAGTATAGAAGGAAATGAAAAATCTTCCACAGAAGGATGCTGACATGAAGGACATCTTTTCCCTTCACAGCTACATGACCCTGTCTGAATGGGGGTTAAAGGGATGTAAGTAAAAGCAGCATCTGACCATTAATTTTCAGTTTCCTTTGAGATACAAAAGGCAAGCCTGAGAGGCATGAAGTTGGCCTGAGTGTGCAAATGAAACCATAATGAAATGTGAATAAAGTGAAAATAAACAGAACATTCCCTAACCAGGGGTTGTAGTGTCATCTCTAGCGTAATATACAGCCTGAGCCATGGTCTCTGCAGGTACCTCTGCTTTAGAATCACTGACTGCTGCTGCTGCTGCAGCTACACACAGAGACTCTTAACAAGTAGGAGCTGTTAGCTCAACTAATGACCCCGGGAAAAAGCAACGAAATCCATAGTTCATTAAAGTTTCTGCTGTAATTCTGGGCCTTTTCCATTCTCTGTGGTGAGAGATACAGCAGGCCCTGCCTTGAAAATACAGGAACTTGCTGAATTCATTTCCATTTTGGAAACCACTGAAAGACTTTCATAGCTTCAAATTAAATTTTTTTCTTGAACCTTCCTTCTTTTCACATGTTTCTTAAAATCAAGGCAGCCCTGAAAAGTGCAGAAATCACACACTTCTGCACACACACTGCTCTCCACATTTTTCCCAAACAATTGATTATAGTCTTTACCCTAGGGCTCCTTGGTTCAGTTGAAGTTCCACGGTCACTTATGCATTTGAAGCTGTAAAAATTATATATAAATAAGGAAAACACAGCATATTGCCAACTTTGCCAGGTAGAGGATTAGGCAGGTAACTAAACCATCCTTGGCCACGCTTACCCATTTTCACTGTTCCATGCTCTGCCTTTCCATAGTAATATTATTATTTTAGCTG
This sequence comes from Chaetura pelagica, assembly GCF_000747805.2. Taxonomy (NCBI): domain Eukaryota; kingdom Metazoa; phylum Chordata; class Aves; order Apodiformes; family Apodidae; genus Chaetura; species Chaetura pelagica. Next base: position 147,272 of record NW_009954544.1, read on the forward strand.
GTTTTTTGAGGAAAAAAAAATCATTCACTTGATACAGTCTTAAAATTTTAACTCTAAACAAAGGGGAGCTAATAGCATCTTTCTGTCAGATGTACTTTTTCACATACCCACAAGGCTATATTTTGCTATTTCAGTGATACTAAGCTTGAAAGGCATTAGAAGGCACACACTAGCAGATACTCTGCAGAGGCAAACTACTGTTTATCTCCACTATATGAGTTACAACACCTGTCCATACACCAAAGAAGAAAAATGTTTATCTAAGCAAGACATTAGCATTATGTAGACACTTCTTGCTGGTATTTTATGATTTGTGTAACAAACTTGCATTGTCATAATGAGTATCAGGCTATTTGGTGTGTTTATTAAAGAATTAGTTTCTGGTGGTATGGGGATATGGAAGCTTTCAATTTTTATTTTAAAAGACCTGAAAATCTCCCTTGTGGCTGCAAAATAAACTCTGGAAAATGTGTGTCATGGAGGTTCAAAACTTAGAAAGAAAATATAAAGGGATGAAAACATACATTTTTGAAGTGTAGAAAAGAAAAGTTGGGTTTTTTTAATGCCCAACTTCAGATATTTTACAGTTTTGAATTGTTGAGACAGTACTATATTAGAGAATTCTACTATAAATATAGTAAAAGAGAAATTAATGTTAGTGGTGCTTGAGATAGTTTTTCCATGATGTGCTTGCAATTCTGATGCACTAGTTTTTAAGTCAATACACAATACAACCTTTTTCATTTATTTTACCATTAAAAATCTGTATTTCTAGTGAAAAACTTATTCTACTACTATTTATTTATAATTTCCACTATTTTTGGCAGAAAAAAATTGGAAGTTTTGGAAACTGGAAGACAACTTAGCAGTTATTTTAAATACTTTATACTAGTTGACTTGCTAAATCAAGATAAATTATAGTCAGCCTTTAAAATCTTGAGGAGACATCAGCTCCGAGTTCCCCTTAAGCATGAAAGCTTTAAAAGGCAGAACGCTGACTGCTAATTACTTGAATGAAAATGTGTGCTTTCTAAATGTGTGATAAACTGCTCTTGAAACATGAGAACCAGCAAACAGGATGTGGTTTTCAGCTACACATTTTCTAGGGACTCTACATACTTGTTCCAGACTAGTTTTTGCATTCATTTAGCAAACTTTAACACAAGACCTAAGTGGAAGTCACAAGAGCTGTTATTTGCATAGGTCTGACATTTTTCTTTTTAACTGAGGTATCATCTGTGAGACAGTGCTGCTACATGCTGTTTGCTTTTTGGTAACACAGTTGTTCATAGCCACAACAAAGAATTTGGCAGATATAACCATTGAGCTTAGTTTTGTGATATGAAGGTGGGACATGAGGTGCTTTGGAAATGAAGTTCATGCAACCTACAGCATTTCAAGAATGATCCTTGTAGCTCACTGGTCCAGATTTTGTTGATTGGGCCAAGACTTAGATCTTCCAAGTTGCTTTGCAGCTAGCTGACACATGTAGGAAGGCTTGTTCTTAAGTACCTTTGGATGCCTGGACAAGGTTGCTGGGAAAAAGCACAAACACAAATAAGTATTTTTTATATAATTATAAGTACTTAAACTACACGATTGTATTGGCACAATATATTACATAGTCTATAGATGAAGATTGTACTTAAAATATGCAATATTTTAGATATAAATACTTATTGGCATCAGTCACAGCTCCTGTGACTTCCAGATTCCTCTCCCTACTATAGGCCAGCAGGGTGGACTCCCGCAGTCCAGTGTGAGTGGACAGCTTTGTTAAAGCCATTTCTAAAATTACACATTTTGGCCTTTGCCATATTTTTGAATATTATGTTATTTACAGTTAGTACTTTACAGTCATCTTCCCCATCCTCCCACCACAAGGAAATGAATGCTGGTACATGTTGATCTATTTACATGCCAGAAACGTAAAATTATTCTGATACCTCTGTATCCACTGATTATTTTACAAAATACCAGATCCTGCAATCCAAACAACTTTCCAACCAACTAAATGTGATATTTCTCCACATTATAACTACAGAATTAACTTGAGTCATGACAATATGTGACATGCAGTCTCTATTTTTTGGGTCATGCATTGAACTTACTTCAGAGGTCTACCTGAAGAATAAGCTGAGCAATACATACATACATACATACATCTCTTTCTGTTACATGTGTAAATATTGGTTTAATATTATTTTTTTTTCAGTGAAAGTTTGCAGTATGTAGATGGATACTGATCAGCCTGCATTTAGTAGTCTTACTGAAAATAAAGGCTGAGTCATGACTGGAACAGTCTGTACTGGCTGTACAGTTATAAAATCAATGGTTGCATATGTTGAATTCTTTTCTGCATTGGGTCAGGTGTAACTCTTCTCTGCATAGTTTTGCATATGATACATTGGACAACTTGTCTTCCACAATATTCTGCTGCGTGGCTGAGATATTCACAATTCAGTGTCATAGGCTTTATTATCTCTGCAACAAAAAAAGAATCAGAAAACATGTGGTAAACATTTCTGTTAATACTGCAGTAAAAGTGTAGCTTAGCTTGTGTTAAGTTCACTTCCACCAGCTGCAAGGGTCATTTGTTTTATTCTTTTGTTCATTTTCCCTTTTTCCTAAGCAAGTAATTTGAGATCTAAACTGAAAAGAATAAATTATTTATAGGACTTTTATCAACTGCAGGACTTATGGAGCTTTCAAGAAACATATGTTGGCATCAAATCAGTTGTTTTAATATGGGATTGGATTGACAAAAAGAAGTGGAAGAATTTCATTATAGTAATGTGGCCGGGTATGCTTAGAGTTTATTCAGTCTCTGTAACAGGGAAACAACCTTGTCTCTTTAATCAGACAACTTCATGCTACAACTTTGTAGTAAATTATAACATGAATTAAAGGAAAAGTTTATATGTCTTCTTGTAATATCATAGTGTTTTTCTGCAAGGTACTGAGTGCCTCTAATTTCCAGTGTCTCTATTTGAGGCTTAAACTTGTACTTAGCTGTGACATTGTCTTCCCTGCGAAGTAAGAGCTGATGCTTCTCAAAAAAGTTACATATTTTTATCTATTTTGGATTACTGTTTTATTTATTTTGCAAACAAAAGAGTTGTTATGGGCATCATCCACAGTAAAATGTCAGTAAAACTACTTCCCACGCCAGTGTTGGCATGTGTGTTCAACATAGAGGAATGCTAGCAAAACTGTATCTTGCTTCCCCTGTAACTGTTTTCCCTACTGATTAATATTGCAAAACACTTCTGTTACAAAACATTGTTTTTTACAGTATATTTTTTTCACGTTGGGTGGAAAAGCCACACATTAAGGTAAGAAATGCAAGCAGTACTGGGACTGAGAGGTATGTGCAAATGTCAGAGAGAGGGTTGGGCCTCATAAAAAAAACATCAGCCAGGCTCCCACATGTGTGCCTGGCTTAGCATTCACAAAGCATAGCTGTTGCTGTAGAGATGAGTTTAATGTCTCCATCCAGAGAAAGGAAGAAGACATAAATATAAGATAAATTAATTATATGGATATACAAACTATTGTGGATTGGATTCTTCTTTGTGTCCTATTTGTGTCAAATCTTCTTCAGTCTGTCACAGCATCATGTGTGGAAGAGATGAATTTTTAAATCCTTTCCTAATCTTAAAAACTGAGACATATGCTGCTATACTACTACAATGTAATAACCATCATTCAAGAACTTAATTTTCCCATAGTTGCTGATGATTTCTAAGCCAAATAGATTTTGCTCAAGGATATGCAAAATACAGTAAAAATTGTTGTTCAAATTATTGTATATGGTTTAAAGGGAAAAACAAAGAAACAATAAAATAGATAGTATTTAAAAAATATTCTTTCCCTTTGAGTTTTGTTAAAAATCATTGTTTGTTATAATCATAAAAGTAGTATGAACCACATTACTTAACCCCTCCAACAATACTGGAAATGCAAATATCATATACTTCATTAAAATCTGATTTTGAGGAACTAAATTAAAAATAAGTACTTTCTAAATATTTCCTAACATTACATTACTAAAAAATATATATTTAAAATAATATTCATATCAGCACAGTATATTTTCTTTTTAGTAAAGGTATTGTTTGTCTGTAGATAATTTGTGATAAAACCAAGGACCTCAAAGTTCAGAGCACTAATCCAGATTTGCCTTTGACTGTGCTTTCACCACTCTTCCTTTTTCCACTGAAAATTAAGTGATTTCTCTTACTTACTTATGGGAAATATACTATTTTATTTACTTAAAATTGTATACTAAAATCATAAGATACTGTCCTTCAGGTTTTTTCCCCCTTTTTTATTTTTTTAAATGGAATTGTCTACAAGTTTCACTCAAAAAGGAAAAGTTAAAGGAATTTCAAAAATATTAAGTCATGAAGGAAAAATCAGCCCAGAGCTCACAGATTTCCTGTCACTGGCTCTAGTTTTGGGACACATATACACAAATGAGTCCTAGTCCTAGTCCTCCTAGTTTTGGGAGACACTCCCAAATGAGTCATAACATGTTAAAAACATATTTTCATTAATTCTGAAGAGATCGTACAGTTGGTTAATATTATTTTCTAAATTTCTGTGGTTTAGGTCTTAAATTAAGATTGCCAAAATGAAAAATAAAACCTATAACAATTCAACTTAAAGGTTTGGTCTAATGTGTTGTAAAAGAATGACACTGCTCAGGGTCTTCTTTCTGCACTGGTTCTCCGTTTCCTCTTCTCATCTATTGCAGCTTCTCTTCCAGCTGTCTCCTGCCAAACATTTCTGCCCATGTATGGCTCCTGTGCTACCAAACAGGCATTCCTGTAGTTGCACAGTAGACTGGCAAAAGACTGGTTATTACAGAAGAAAGCAGAATAGTTTAAAGCTACTTGGAAACTTTTCTCCCTGAATAATTAGTTTCTATACTGGGAGGGGGAAGCAAGACTTTTTTTTTTTTTTCCCTATGAACATCACAAACACTTATTTTTCCCATGTTAATCACTGGCAACACCAAATTTCAAAATCCTGGGGAAAAAAAAAATGACTGGGATATTTGAATTTTGGGCTAGTTATAATATGGTTGTGGTCATCTGGAGAAGGTGTTTTAAATTCTCTTAAAGACTGTGTGTTTCTGTATATGACCACTTTATATTTCCATCTCAGATTAGTATTGAAAGGAATCACAGAATCACAGAATGTTTGGGGTTGGAAGGGACCTCCAAAGATCATCAAGTCTAACCCTCCTGCCAGAGCAGGACCAAAAACGTAGGGCAGATCACACAGAAAGGAATCCCGACAGGTTTGAAAGTCTCCAGAGGAGGCTCCACAACCTCTCTCGGCAGCCTGTTCAAGTGATCTGTAAGTGATCACAGTAAAGAAGTTCTTCCTCATGTTGAGGTGGAACTTCCTGTGCTTGAGTTTGAATCCATTGCTCCTCGTCCTATTGGAGGGCACAAGTGGAAAGAGGTTGTTCCTACCTTCTTGATGCCCAGCGCTCATGTATTTATAGACATTAATTAGATTCTCCCCTCAGTCTTCTCTCTAGACTGAAAAGCCCCAGGTCTCTTAGCCTTGCCTTGTAAGGTAGGTGTTCAAGTCCCTTAATCATCCTTGTAGTCCTCCATTGGACTCTTTCAAGTAAACCCCTGTTCCTCCTGAACTGGGGAAGCCAGAGCTGGACACAATACTCCAAGTGAGGTATCATCAAGGTCAAGTAGAGGGGGAGGAGAATCTCCCTCGATCTGCTGGACACACTCTTCTTAATGCACCCCAAGATACCACTGGCCTCCTTGGCCACAAGGACACATTGTTGTCCCATGGATGACTTGTTGTCTACCAGGACTCCGAGGTCCTTCTCCAAGGAGCTGCTCTCTAGCAGATCACCTCCTAGCCTGTACTGCTGCATTTTGTTTTTCTTTCCCAGGTGCAGGACTCTGTATTTGCTCTTATTGAACCTCATTAGGTTCCTCTTTGCCCACCTCCCCAACCTGTCCAAATCTCACTGAATGGCTGCACAACCTTCAGGTGGATCAGCTAATCCTTCCAGCTTCATGTCATCAGCAAACTTGCTGAGAAGACAGTCTGTCCCATCATCAAGGTCATTGATAAAGAGGTTGAATAGGACCCAGCAGTGATCCCTGGGGGACTCCACTAGTTACAGGTCTCCAGCTGGACTCTGCACCATTGATCACCACTCTTTGGGCTCTACTGTGTAGCCAGTTCTTAATCCATCTCACTGTCCATCCCACATTTCCTGAGCTTACTCATGAAGATGTTATGGGAGACTATGTCAAAAGCCTTGCTAAGGTCAAGGTAGACTACATCCAATGGTCTCTCTGCATCTATGCATTTAGTCACAACATCACAGAAAGCTATCAGATTAGTCAAGCATGATTTCCCCTTGGTAAATCCAAGCTGACTACTCCTGATAACCTTCTTCTCTTCTTGGAGATGACCTCTAAAATGAGCCACTCAAACATTTTTCTATGAATAGAGGTGAGGCTGACTGGTCTGTAGTTTCCTGGATCTTCCTTCTTGCCCTTTTTGAAGACTGGAGTGATACTGGCCTTTCTCCAGTCCTCAGGCACCTCTCCTGTTTGCAATGATTTTTCAAAAATGGAAAGTGGAAAGTAGTAGGGCAACAACACCAATCAACACTTTTGGGTGCATCCCATCGGGTCCCATGGACTTGTGTAAATTCAAATTACATAACTGATCTCTGAACTACTTTTCATTGACTTGTGGAGAGTACTCCCTTCTCCAGGTTTCCTCTCCCATGTTCGGGGTCTGAAGTTCATAAGGGCTGGTCTTAGTAAAGACTGAAAGAAGGCATTCAGCAACTCTGCCTTCTCTGCATCCTCTGTTATCAGAGCTTTAACCCTATTCAGCAGTGGGCCCACATTTCCCCTACATTTCCTTTTACTACTGATACATTTGAAGAAGTTCTTTTGTTCTTTTTACTTCAGTTGTGAGTTTAAGTTCTAAGAGGGGTTTGGGCTTTCTTGTTGCCTTCCTACATATCCTGACAAAATCCCTATAGTACTCCCAAGTGACAAGTCTTTTCTTCCATGAACTGATTTCTTTCTTCCACAACACTTTTTCAGAAGAACCTTGCTTATCCATGCAGGTAATTTACCACCTCTGCCCAATTTTTTACACAAAGGAATGCACCTATCTTGGGCTTGGAGAAAGTGGTATTTAAAAATTGACCACCTTTCCTGGGCTTCCTTTCCTTTCAGAGTCTTTGCCCATGGGATTCCTGTAAGTAGATCTTTGAAGAGTGCAAATTCAGCCCTACATAAGTCCAGGGATGTAATCCTACTTCTTCCTTGTAAAACACTAAACTCCATCATGTCATAGTCACTGTTGCCAAGGTTACTCCCAACCTTAATGTCCCCAGTCAGACCCTCTTTATTCATTAATACAAGGTCCAACACTGTACCTCTCCTCATTGGTTCCTCCACTCCCTGCATTAGAAAATTATCCTCAGTGTACTGCAAGAACTTTTTGGACTGAACCTGCTTTGCTGTGTGAGCTTTCTAGCAAATATCAAGGTGATTGAAGTCGCCCATAAGTACTAAGGAGTGTGATCTAGAGGCTACTTCTGGTGGTTGACTGTAGAAGGCTTCATCAACGTATTCCTGGCCTGAGGGAGCTGCTGAGATGGCTGCTTTTGCATTTCGCCGCTGCTCTTGGGCACCCCCCCAACATCCCCCCTGGTTCCTCACAGGATTCCTGCTCAGTCTCGGGTCTCCCCGCTCTGCCCCGGCTTCACTGTCTCCTGGAAGCCCGGCCCCACCACAAAACTCTCAGTAATCAAAAGGAAAAGCTCTCACTGCTGCCGGTGCCACTGCCGCTCTTCGCTCTGCACTGCTGTCTGGTCTGAACATTTGTTCCCCGTTGACTTTCCATAAAAGTGTTCCTCTGAACCTCACGTGTTGGAGCGTAAAGACCTTCTGTACTTGTTGAGCTCATGGTCACATTAATAATCATTACAATTCAAGTGGATTTTAGGATTTTCCCCTATGTCCTTTTCTTGGGAAGGTTTTCTATGAGGAAACCAGCTGCTAGCCTGTTGTGTGTATGCCCTCAGAAAAAGTGATTTGAATACCCAATAAACTGTAAACTCCATTTTATCCATAAGTGTTTTTTCCTGCTTTCCTGCTACATTAAAGACATACCACATTATGTGTGTTAACAGGTGACAGTGGCTGTTCTAGTGCTCTTTAAGTGGCAGGGCTCTTCTCCCCAGAGTGTTTCTGTGCAGGCAGGAGGTGCTTTGGGTTCTGACACTTCCTGGTTCTGCTGTGGCACAGTTGGTGCTGGCATGTACGCTGCTGCTGTCACTGCTTAGTGAAAGAAGCAAATTACTCAGGCAAGATTTTAACAAGGTAAACCTCTGAAGTTTTGGTAGGGACAGACCTCACTGTCCTCAGTGTTAGAGATGCCCTGGGCCTGTAGACTCAGACCTCTTTAGAAGCAAAGAGCCTATGCTTCTGCCAGAGATACAGAAGAGACAGCTGGTGTACCAGAGTTACAACGGTCAGGTTCTCTGTGTAATGGGTAAGAAGGTGTGCAGAGGAAATGTGCAAGGAAAGCTAAAAGAAGTGTCTGTCTTATAACCTGCCTAAGCAAAGGGGAACACAATAGGAAAAGAACAAATCGACTGGGGTCCAACACAGCTGCATGCAAAGTGTCTGCCCAAAGTAGGGCTCTGACAAGACTGTGACAATAAGATTAATATTGGCATTTTTCTATGAAGAGAAAAGGAATCATGTGCTTCTAATTGTTTCACATAATGCATTCAAAACATATGCTTGATAACCATGGGGAATATTTGATTGAGTGCTTACAGAATAAGAAACAGAACAATTAGAATAGAAGATAATTGTGTGTCCCTGGAAGTGCTCTTACTTCGCCCATACCTCCTTTCCTTAGCTCTGCTGGCTTTTTCCAATTCTAAAAGTCTTTTTGGATTGTCGTCCCTCTGGCAGTTTGGGCTGGTTTAAAATTTCTTATCTTACTATTCTATGTGCATTAACAACATATCTTATATACTCCTCCACCTGATCCACAGGTAACAGAAGCCCTGATGAATTTCTGTGTTTGAGCTTGAGCTCAACTGAACCAAACCATTATCCTCTCAGCCACCCATTGTTATGCTGTCTTTGTAAAACCACAAGCCAGTCTGACAGAAGCAACCCCACATTTCCTGGCTTCTAGCCTTTTTTAAAACTTGACTTCTCTAAACTGTACTTTAGCAAATGTAGAGCCACAAGAAGTTCAGATTGTCCCCTTGCCAGTGTGCAGAAGCTTGGAGAATACCTGAATGCTGAAACCACAAAATAAGGACTGCATTAGAGCTCAACATTGGTGCCAACTTGCTGACAAGAACTTAGACATTGGATCTCACTGTAGATGTACTTCAATTACTTCTGGCTTGATTATAGATTTGCATTTTTTATGCATAAGTCACATTCTGTGATCATATTTAGTTGGACTTTGGCTCAGGCTTTATTCACCAGAAGTTCAGAAAGATAAAATATTTAATTAAAAAACTGTACTGATTTTTTTGTGAGTTTTTGGGTCAATTATCTTCTGGCAACAGATAAGAGTAGTTTTGCATGAATTCACACATTCAATTGATTAACTGAACTAAATTATCTGAATAATTTTCAATTTTATTTTTTTTTTTTTTTATCTCCTGCTCTCCCCAAATTCAGTAGTTTGTTTTTGTTTCTTTTTTTTTTTTTTTCAAAAAAGGTAAAATGTAGTTAGAATCTATGCAGTTTTGTCATATCTGTAGGTGAAATTAAAACTCTAAAGTTCAAGTCCTAACTAAATTTGTCTATGATATCTTTCTTGATCCGAAAGACAGCAAAATGCATATGCAGCAGTAGTATGCATGTGGATGGCTGTGCCTGTGCAGGTGTGTGGAAAGTTGAAACAAATCCTGCTAACATTCCCATATCCCTAGCTGAAATCTTACGAAGCTTTAATAAGATAGAAGAGCCAAAACCTTGGAGGAAAAATATAGCACTTACTGTGGCTTAGTGCAGAGGGTGAAATTGATGTAGGGTTCATGATTCATCTATGACTGATGCTGTGATATAAAAATTATTCCATGTCATTATCATTGGAGGTCCCTGACACTATCTCAAGGGTTGGTTTTTTTGTTTATTTTTGACTGACTGTTTTATACTTTACAAATATCTGTTCAGATACCTGGAGAATTAGAGCAACCATCAGCTTTCTATAAGGAGAGTTTCTCAAAAGGAAGAAAAAAATGTTGATGTGCCTATATGTCTTCAGTTCATATCACATATCTGATGGCAGATATTGTCTTTGTTTCTGGCTACCAAATGGTGTGATGAAGCAAGCAGGGAAAGGGAGAAGGGTTGGACAAGCAACTCAAGGCACATGTTTTATAAGTTCTAAAATATTTAACTACTGAATAGAATTTAAAGATCCTGTTTATTTGTAGATTTTGTGCATTATGTGTATTTTGGGAATATTTCCAAATGATACCATTAACAAGAACACTGCCTTATTAAAGCTGCCTCAAAAGGAGGCAAAGAAAGGAAAATAAATTTTTGAAGAAAAGAAATTCCATAATGAATATTCTTTTTTGCATAGTATGTGAAGATATTCAATATTACGTGTTTGTATTTAAAAATATATATAAATCTATTAGAAATATTAAAAATCTATGTAGTATTCACAGTTAAATAGATAAGTACCCTATTATTTCCTTTTTACTTGCTTGGTACCTCTCCACAGAAATGCTACATTGGTATACTGAAATTTTGTATTATATGACTTGGTTTTGGTTGGATTTTTTTTAGTCGCCCAATTGACAAACACAGAATTGGCTTTGCCATATGTGGGAAACTGTTCTTTTCTTCCCTGCATAGGTCTAAACAAAATGCCTTTTCAGCCAGCGAAGGCCTCTCCTGATTATTCCCTGCTCATGGACTAAACCTGACTTGCTTCTCATGGAAAATTGAACCCAAAACAATGAATGTGGTCTGGGACAGAAAGGATGGGCGACAAGCCATCCTGTGCCCCTGGGAGTCACCATCCTAACTTGGGGCTCATGGATGCCCATTGGCTCTGGACAGTGACACTGGCTGGACAGGTGGGTCACGGGGGGTATAAAAGGTGGCGAGTGCAGCAGGTGGGTCCTTCCCTCCTCCCTGAGGCCCGTTCGGATGCTTTCTGCGTGGGACACACACACACACACACACATCCTTTGGTCCTTAACCCTCTCCCTTAAAAGCACAGGACCTCTTGTATTACCTCCCTAAAGGACACTTTCTCACTATATACATATTTATATCCCTGGTAGCCATTTACATTTGCATTTCCCCTAAACACCATCCCTCAGTTTGTGTTAACCCTTAATAAACCGATTCGTTTGTGGAGCAAACCTTGATTTCAGAGGCAATTCCTGAGCATGGTGGGCAGGTGCTTTCTAACCACCACCCTGAAATACGGTCCCGCAGCGGCCGCTGCTCCGTGAGAGGCGAGTGCCACGTGTGACCCTCGGTCTTATACAAAAACCCCTCCACATTGGGAGGGGGAGTCACAAAAGCACCTCACAGCCAGTAGCCCCCCAGTACAAGCTTGCGACACCATAGCAAAACTCTAACTGTAATCCACTGTGTTTCACAGTTCTAAAGAGTATTCAGGTAGCCTGGGAGATAAGAATTAAATACAAATGACGTGTTTTTCTTTGTCTATACTAGTCTATGAGAGCCATGACGAGGGAGCTGCAGTAAGAAAGCAGACTGTGGCATCTCTACAAGAGGTTGAGTTACAATCCACAAATGATTGCTGCAGCAAAGTGCAAACTTTTAAAATATTTTTTTCTTTTTCACCTTTGTGAAAGAGGAAATATGCTTAAAATTCAGCTCTACGCAAGATTTGGGTAAACTGTGTGTGCAGGGTTGCTCAAGAAGAGCATGCCTGAGGAGGGCAATCTAATCTTACATTCATATAGAGGTTTGTGCACTATATTTTGCTTCATAAATAACGTGAATTTGGGCAAACCAAAGTTCAGCTATTAGAACTTTCAAAAGTTGGAAAACAACATTTTCACAGATTAGGTTAAAAGAATAATGCAGGCAATGTGAGTATTTTACTACATGCAAGCATGAAGTAAAACTGACACTTGTCTCTAGTGCAGTGCCATTATGATAAGGTAAATACATCATGGAAAACTTTCATTAGTCTTAAACCAAACATTATAAATTGCTAGGGAAGTATGTTGTAACCTGCCAGGGATGCATTTTTTAATCACTTACAAAATGTATACTTGCCTTTTACCTTACTTAATATGAATGCAGTACTCTTTAGAGCAATATGTATTTTGTTTGCAATTTCAGATTATAACAGTAAGGGACTTTTTTTGACACTTGGATATTTTAGTATTATTTATCCTGGGCAGAGCTAAGATTCTTCTAGTGACTTAATTTTTCTGAGTTCTGCTCTAATTTTTCAGCTACATCCCCAGACTGACCTTGTGTTGAGCTCATACTACATCTGGGAGTCTTCTGTTTTTAACTAGTAGAATTTTCATACAGGAGGAGTAAACAAGAAACCTAGAGAGAATGCTAACATCTCTGTATAAATATTACACGATGCATCAACTTCCCCTATGGAGCAAATACATGTAATTGTCGGGATGTCTGATGTGGAAACAACAATCAGTTTTTCTTTGGTGCAACTTCAGGAAGAAGCCATAATTACATAATAAAAATATTCTGGATTGACTCTACTGTTTATAAAAACCTCCTTAAGTAATTCCAGCAGGAGAAACACATGCTAAGAGATTATTTCAGTTTGAAAAGGGAGACATTTTTCTTTGAGTGTTCACTATACAATAAGTGATGTGACCTGTATTGTGGCATTTTTAGATATTTACATAATTATTTGAAATGTGGTTGTGCAAAAAGGAAACCACATTATTCTACATGCTAAACAGTTCCATCAAGCTTTTTATTGAGGGTTGGCTATTTTAAGACATACTAGGTGACAGTTATGTTTCTAGATTTTGCACCAGATTAATTATGCTTGTATAATACTTCTATATCATACATTTTTGCTCTTTCATTCAAAAAAATCTTGTATACTTTAAGTGCCTCTTTATTTGGAATTTCCAGCAGACTGATCATTTTCAGATCAAAACAAAGAAGTGCTTGCTGCTCATGGCCCAGTACCCTCTTCATGTAAAATGTTTCATTCATAAATGAAACCCTGACTTGGCAGATTAGATTGAAAAAAGAAGATTACATCCTGTACCCTGATTGGCTCTGTGCTTGGAAATGGGTGGGTCGAAGACTTAAAATTCTGCTTTATTTGGAATGTTATGGTTATTTCACTGTCTGTTTCTGTGTCCTGGTTTGAGCTAGGATGAAGCCAATTTTCTTTTTGCTGATTTTTTTCCCTTCAGTAAGCTTTCTTTTAGCTAGCAACAGTTTGCTCTAGTTAAAGCTGATAAGACAGAGGAATGTTTTTGTATCTACTGAGGCTTCAAGGCTGCACCTTCACTCTGCCGGCTCAGACACTACAGGGAGATCTGTGACCCCCCCTGTAGGAGACTGAGTTAGGCAGGCAGCAAAATTGGCCAGAGATATTCCATTCCATATATCTACGTAAGCTCAGAGGAAGGTCAGAGATCACAGAAGACAACTTCCTTCCTTTTTTTCTTCTCCCCTTCTCTTCCATCCATGGCCGGCATCCAGGGAGGACTCCATCCACCCGTTACTGTTGACCCTTAGGCTCAAGCTCTCCTGACCCTCATCACTTCTCCGCTTTCTCCAGCAGCAGCTCTGGGATTTCTTGCGACTATCTTAATCTCAGGGGAGTGCTGTGGGAGTTCCTGGGGTGGGGGGGAGGCCCATACCTGAATACATTTGTATATAATCGTATATATTTTCTTATATCATTCATCTTTAATTAAAGCTGTGTAGTTTAGTTTTCAATCCAGCCAAGTCTCTCTCTTTTTCTCTCTCTCCTTCTCTACCTGGGTGGGAGGGGGAGGGGATCGAGAGCCTTGTTGTCAGACCTGAGTCAAACGGTGACATTCTGATAGATTTTGCTCTGACTTTTTCTCCTGCATCACTCATCCAGTAAGTGGAGAGAATTACATGGCTCAGGGTTTATGCACCCTTATTAGTTCTTCAGCCCTGCTATTTCTTGCTCAAGTGCAAGCAAAAATCATGAGGAATTCACCTGTGCATGAGGCAGCCCTCCAAGCCAAACACACCCAATGCACCACATTTAGCTGCAGACAGGACGGAATGCAGGGCTAGCTGAAGAAAACATCAGTCAGACTCTGGAACTACAGAATGGGGCAGGTGCATTTTCACGCTGCAGATTAATCTTTTTGTAAAAGACCATGCCTCTTGGTAGACTGTACTGTACAGGAAAGGAGCAATGACATTTAGCCAGAGCCATAGAAGTTACAATTTGCCCAGTAAGTGTAGGTAATGTTGAGCAGCCAGGCAGAATCTGGCTTGAAATTAGCTACTATGTCAGTATTGGGCTCCTCTGCTTTCCATTGTTGTTCAATTCATCTGACAGTTATAGCAACCACCAGTTCTCCAGCTATACATGCCCTCCTTTTTCTGCTGCAATGTCACAGAATTACAGAATCTAACAGAATGCTTGATATTTACCCAGTACAAAAAGACAGCAAAATAACTTGTTTTCTTGTAGAGGATCATACTCCTGCACATATCACAGCCTCTGCCTTTTTACCTTCTAGATGATGTATCTTCAGCTTATGCAAATGGTCATTGCTACACTGACTTATGTGGCACCATACTGATTCTCAGCAGCCTGTTGCTAGGAGTTACAGACTGATGCCAGGTAGTTATTTGATATGTATATGCCCATATCACACATTTACAACATAGTGTTCCTTACTTTCTGCCTCCACTGCTTTACCTTAAGATTTCCCATTAAAAAAAAACTCTTACTTTTTAGGTCTCACTAGCGATCTCAATATGTAAAAGTGGGTTGCAGATTAGATGCAGCCTTGAGTAGAACTGGTTTAATGTAGATTCCAAATTTACTTCTTGTGTGCATCTTTGAGGATGGTATCTTCAGAGAACAGGGAGGTTTTTAACACTGTGTTTCAGGACCGTGGTTCTGCTTTGTTAACTCCAAAGATGTGTGATGTATACAAGAAGGACTGGAAGCCTTTTAGAGCCCCATGTTTCGATGATGATACCATTTTACACAATAGTTTATTGCCTGCATGTTATCTTTTGGGAGAGTAAGAAGCATAATTAATTTTAACTTGACTTTCGTTCATTTAGCAACAGGCATTGTAAAAAAAACTCTCTGCTTTACCCAAAAAACTTTTCTTTAAATATCACAGATAATTGAGTTAGGCCCAAAATATAGCCCTTTGTTGTAAATGGATACAGAACCATAGTGTGAGCATGACTGTTGAAGTATTCCTAGACTATGCTATAAAAATTTAAGTTAAAAAATATAGTTAAAAAATAAAACTGTTTTCTGATATCATTGAAATCTTTGACACAGCACTATTTTACTGCTTCATAAAAACTGGTGAATGTAACCCACAAGCATAATTTTAATTCATCCCAAATCCACCATAGTTCTCTCTCTACAAAGTCTTTATGTCACTAAAACTCTTTACTATCACAGCTGTAATCAGTGGAGCATTGTGGGGGGGATGAAATAACTTATAGCTAAGCCATAGATAGAGCAATTGAATTCCAAAATAGCAGAGTAAAAAAGCTTTTTCAATTTGAGCTAGACTTAATACTTTTTAAGCTTTCTTTTTATTTTGGAAATGTGTATTAGATACAAGAAAGAAGACGTACAGTGCCAGTGATCTTACAAACAGCATTTAGAGGAGTGTGACCAGTGCTTTCATTTTTTCAGGGTCCTGACTGTACTGTGATATGGATATGCCAAAACACAGACATGCCAAAAATACTAGTGGGATTCCCATTGTCCTTGGCTGTTACCTTCTCTCTTGGTCATAAATCTATGTTAGATAATGATGAGACACTCAAAAGCAGATTCACCCTTGATTCTCAGTAGTGGCTCTAAGTTGTGCCTGCTAATGTAAAGGTGTTGTCAAAACATTTCCCATATCTTCTCTGACGTGAGTTTCAATTGTGTGTATTTTCAGTACTTGTTAATCAGGGGTAACTAAAATAAACATAGGTTGAGGACTGGAAAAGTTTTATCACTTTATTTTAAAAGAAATTAAGAATAAACCACCATATAACAGGTGGTTAAAGAGACATTTTAACAGGTGTTACAGAGACACTAATACTGCACAGACAGACACTGAATAAGCCTCTGTTAAGTGGCATTGCAGGGTAATATTTGGCCTAATCTCTTGTTACTTTGGCTCTCCTAGCACTGTGTCTCTTTTGAGAAAGCATCCCCCGTTGTTCTGCACCACTGAAGCTGGATAGTAGGTTCCATCTTGGGCAGCTGCTCTGGCACTGAAACCACAGTGACGTTTTGAAAACTGAGCAGGTTATTTGTGGATAGATAAAATATACTGAAAAAAATCAAGAAAAACAAGTATAATGAAGACTGATTGATTAATACAATTAAGTGTGGCTATTCTGTCCATTTGTTTGGTGCCCTTAAGATGTGATAATTCTGCAGTTTGTGAAGCTGCATTGCTATTTAATGGTAGATAATTTTGAAGAATCTATTGACATTTATTGCAGGATAAGCATTAAAATACTCTGCTTGACTAGCTAAGGATTTTCTACCCTCAGTGGATGTCTCTGAATACATTGATAAATAATATGGAATTGATGAAAAATTCTCTCTTAGGTCTGCTCTTACTACTGGGTTCCGCCCTGCTTTTTTCACGTGCTTTGTAAGTCTAGTCTTCTCTTCTCCAGGATGAACAGCTCCAGTTCTCTCAGCCTGTCCTCATAGGAGAGGCACTCCAGTCCTCGGATCATTTTCAAGAGGGGAAAAAAGGAAGACCCAGGGAATTACAGACCAGTCAGTCTCACATCTGTGCCCAGCACGACCATGGAGCAGATCCTCCTGAAGGCTCTGCTAAGGCACGTGGAAAAAAAAGGGGTGATTGGTGGCAGCCAACATGGCTTCACCAAGGGCAAATCCTGCCTGCCTAATTTGGTGGCCTTCTAACATGGGGTCACAGCTTCAGTGGACAAAGGAAGAGCAACTGACGTAATCTACCTGGACCTGTGCAAAGCCTTTGACACTGTCCCGTGCAACATCCTGGTAACGAAACTGGAATAGTATGGATTTCATGGACAAAGAACTGGCTGGATGGTCGCACTCAAAGAGTGGTGATCAACGGCTTGATGTCCAGATGGAGACCTGTGATGAGCAGTGTTCCCCAAGGGTCTTGGGCACTTGGACTGGTGCTATTTAACATATTTGTTGGTGACATGGACAACGGAATTGAGGGCACCCTCAGTAAGTTTGCCAACGACACCAAAGTGTGTGGTAATTTTGACACGCTGGAGGGAAGGGAGACCATCCAGAGAGACCTTGACAGGCTTGAGAAGTGGGCTCATGCAAATTGCATGAAGTTGAACCAGGCCAAGTGCAGAGTTCTGCCCCTGACTTGGGGCAGTCCCAAGCACAACTACAGGCTGGGTGGAGAATGGATTGAAAACAATCCAGAGGAGAAGGACTCAGGAGTGATGGTGGATGAGAAGCGCAACATGAGCTAGCAATGCACACTTGCAGCCCAGAAAGCCAACAGTGTCCCAAGCTGCATCAAAAGCAGTGTGGCCAGTAGGACCAGGGAGATGATTCTCCCCCTTTACTTGACTCTCTTGAGACCCCACCTGGAGTACTGTGTCAAATTCTGGAACCCCCAACATAAGAAAGATATGGAGGTCCTGCAGGAAGTTTAGAGGAGAGCCACAAAAATGATCCGAGGGCTGGAGCACCTCTCCTGTGAGGACAGGCTGAGAGAATTGGAGCTGTTCATCCTGGAGAAGAGAAGGCTCCGGGGAGATGTTATAGCGGTCTTCCAGTGCCTGAAGGGGGCCTACAGGAAGGCATGGGAGAGACTTTTCACAAGGGCTTGTAGTGAGAGGACAAGGGATAATTGACCAAAACTGGAAGAGGGGAGATTTAAGTTCGACATTAGAAGGAAATTTTTTTAGTGTGAGGATGGTGAGACACTGGCACAGGCTGCCAGGGAAGTTGTGGTAGCCCCATTGCTGAAAGTGTTCAAGAGCAGGTTGGATGGGGCCTTGAGCAACATGATAAAATGGGAGGTGTCCCTGTCCATACAGGAGGGTTAGAACTAGATGGTCTTTAAGGTTCCTTCCAATTCAAACCATTTTGATTCTGTGATTCTTTGATTCTATGATCTTGTCCTTATTACAAGGGGTTGAGGCTGTTGTTTTCAACAGTTTTCAACATGAGAAAGCACCTGAGGATATCTCATCCACATGGTATTGCTTTACAGGTGTCAATGTTGCAATAACAGTTTTTTATGGTGAAAGAACACAATTTTCTGTGTTTTACCTATTTTGATTCTGTTTAAACCCCAGAAAATTAAATTCAGAATTATGCAGCTTTCATAAAATTGTACATTTTTGTCTATTTCACTGCTAAACTTCTTATTGGTTAAACTTCCTTACTGTTTGGAGAATTGACAAATCTCAAACTGTTTTGTAAGCTTGAATATTACTGGATGGAACGCTGTAGATAAGGGCTGTCTTGCTAGGATGTTGATACTGTGGGATCATTTTGCTCTCCCTAGCAAAAAAGCAAGGATATTTTCTCACACTGTTTCTTGATTTTCTTTAATTTCAAGTACTTTAATTCACTGACAGTTTAACAATGTGACAAAACCTAACTTTTAGTTTAGCCACTGACTCTGATAAGTGCTATAGGCTGAAGAAAATAGGCTTTTCAATGGGCCTTTGAAAACTGAGATTTAAAGGAATAAAATAATACAGATATTTCTTGATGAAGGGTGTCTTGGTACAAATGGAGTAGAAAAGGCTTGTGCAAATCTAATTAGGCAAACAGTTTAGTTTCCAGACCCCCTGCTCCACCCTGCCAAAAAGGTTCTAAAAGTGAAATGAATATATTTGAATTTTGAAAGTTTCTTTGAAGTTTGTCTCAGAAAGCTGGTGTTTCTGAGACATCCTAAACACAGTGTCAAGCTGACTAAAGTTGGTTTTTTTGACCTTGCTTTTGTCCCTTTTTCAGGGGAACCTCAAGCTCATCTCCTTTGAACTTTCTGCATTCTCCTCTGCCTTTCTTCTCCTGCATACCAAATATTATAATACATAGATATGGCTGAGTCTACTCCCACCAGAATAATCTGCTTTTTACGCATTTTTGTCTTCACTGGCCGCACACTGTTGGTGCAGTACAGAACCAATTTCATCCTTGTCAGATAAAAGAATTTACTGCTCAATTAAAAAGTAGCCCAATGTAGAGCTTCCAAATAAAACATATAATTTACAATGCCACCATTATTCTTAGGCTATAGGCTAATCCCTCCATCCACCTTGGAAAACACAATTGTCCTGTTATTTCAGTGTCTTAAAATTGTTACAAGATACAACTGCTATCAACAAAGCTACTTTTCTTTAGTGTCAATGCTAGTTACTTGGCTTTGGGAGATTCAAAAAGATTTTTAGTCTCAATTTCCCTGTTTAATGAAACAGAGATTGTAGCAACATAGCAATTGAAACATTTTGCCTCTCATTACTGGCCATCTTTTTTTCCAATATTATTCTAACAAAAGGCTGAAGCAAAGAATAAATAATATTTTTGCTGTTAATACCATCAGAAAAGAAGCAGAATTCTGTGAAGAGGTTGTCAAGGTCTGAGGTTGCTCCTAAAGCATATGGAAATGAATATAATGAAAATTCGGCTTTTTAAAAAATAAATTAAACAAAAAAAACCCCAACAAAACTGTTAAAAGCATAAGAATACAAAAACAGTCTTAGTGTAATTTATGTTACTCTCTTTTCATCCTCACCTTATCTGTATTATTCAGGGGAGAAGATGATCTTTATCTGGGGTTGAATCAAAGCAATGTATGATTTCCAATAACTTTTTACATTGCTGTAGGTCCCATGTACCTATGTATGCTAGACATTCACACAGGGGTTGTCACCGTTTGACTCAGGTCTGACAACAATGCTCTCGATCCCCTCCCCCCCCCACCCAGGTAAGGAAGGAGAGAGAGAAAAAGAGAGAGACTTGGCTGGATTGAAAACTAAACTACACAGCTTTAATTAAAACACTAATGAATCATACAAGAAAATATATACAATTATATACAGATATATTCAGGTATGGGCAAAAGCCTCTCGCCTCCCCCCACCCCAGCAACTCCCACAGCACTTCCCTGAACTGGGAAGAGTCCCAAGGAATCCCGGAGCTGCTGCTGGAAAAGAGCAGAGAGTTATGGGGGTCAGGAGAGATCAAGCCTGAGGATCGACGGTGATGGATGAACAGAGTCCTCCCTGGACACCGGCCATGGATGGAAGAGAAGGGGAGAAGAAGAAGGAAGGAAGTTGTCTTCTGTGATCTCTGACCTTCCTCTGAGCTTACGTAGATATATGGAATGGAATATCTTTGGCCAATTTTGCTGTCTGTCTAACTCAGCCTCCTACGGGGGGGTCACAGATCTCCCCATAGTGTCTGAGCCGGCAGAGTGCAGGTGCAGCCTTGAAGCCTCAGTAGTTAGAAAAACATTCCACTGTCTTATCAGCCTAGCAGAACACACTGTTGCTAGTTACAAGAAAGCTTACTGAAGGAAAAAAAAATCAGTAAAAAGAAAAATTGGCTTCATCCTAGCTCAAACCAGGACAGGGGTGTTGACAAAATATGATATTATCTCAACATTGTTGGTCATACCCTTTGTACAATGTTCTTAATTGATCATGAGCAAGTCATTCAACATGTTTTGTACAGGATCACTAAGAGCAGGATTTAGTTGCCTAAGGAGAAGCAGTACTTAATCCAAGTACTTCCAAAGGTGGTCTGAAGCGTATCAGGAGTGAATATACAGCTCTGGGAGCTGTGAGTGGTTTCTCCTTCATCCTGCTGGTGAAGGAGAGGAGCAGACAAATCCTATGGGTCACCATGTGGCTTCACTATTGGTGTTGTATGCAGGGATTTGACTTTTAGTATCATGGGACTCTTTTTTATGTATCAGGGATTAATAGGGAGATGTGGGATCTACCTAACAAAGTGAACTAAAAGCATCTCTTTCAAGACACTGGCTAACCTGCTATGAGGAGCTTTTAGCTAGGAATGAGGGAGGGAGATTTACTAGATGGAAAGAAGTGATTATTGCACTCTACTCAGCACTCATCAGACTGTATTTAGAACCTCTGGTCCAGCATGGTCCTCTCATCCCTCACTTCCCAATACAGCAATCAAGTATTTTGTTCCATGACTTGGACTGGAGAGAGTACAAGGGAGGCCATAAAGATGGCCAGGCCCTGGGAGGAGGTGCTCTGGAATCAGGGCTTGTTCAGGCTCAGAAAGGGATGCTTGGGACCCCAGCAGCTGCTTCTAAGGCCTGTGGGAAGGGGACTCAGGAGGGGGAGCTAGGCCCTTTGTAGCACTGGGAGATGAGAAAATATAATGTGTATAAATTGAAATAGAACAGGTTCAGACTGGATCTAAGGAAGAACTTTTTCACCTTAAAGATAATCACAGTTGCCCTGAGAGGTGCCATTTCCATCTGTGGTTGTTTTCCAGCCACGGCTGCATAAAACCTTGAGCAACCTGGTGTGACGACAGAGCTGATGCTTCTCTGAGCTGGAGGTACTTCATCAGGGAGGTACTTCCAACATGAATCATCCCATGATTTTATGGTCCCATCTTGAAGAAACACAGTTTTGCCACTTGGAAGCTGGCTCATTTTATGTGAGGCTAAATGGACACATGGTCCTAAATTGGAGATCTAATAAGGTTTCATGACAGAAAATCAAGTCACTTTTATCTATGCCAATAAAATATTAAAACTCTATTTTATACTTTCATATAAAATATTAACTTTGTTCAAAATCCAGGCTTTATGAATCTTCCAAATTAATGTAGTATCTTTGTGCTTCACTGTTTTATAAAGTGACTAGAACACAGACTTCATGCAGGTTTTGCAAAAGAAATGTGCATTTATGAACCAGTCACAGTGACTAATGTAATTGAAAATTCCTGAGAAAATTAATAATTCTGTAACATGGTTTTAACAATGTAAAGTGAAGAAGGTATAGGATTACATATTTAATGAGGGAGATAAAATCTAGAGGCTTTATCATTAAGTGAGCATACTCTGTTCCATGAGTTGATTTGAGTCCTGTGAAAGAAATAACAGGTAGGCATGTAATTAAAACTGAATGTGTGTGTACTGTGCATATATTATGGATATACACAAAGTAGAGGGGATTGAAAATTGAGTGAACAAATTTTGCTATAGTATTTATTACCATTTGTATACTTCACTTCCAACCTTAATGCTTCATGATGTAAAAATTTTCTTTTTTCTCCAGTGTTACATCTTTTAATGAAGTCTTCAGTCAATAAATGTATCATGCCATCTACTCAAAAGAGAAGCAAAATAATACTCAGATAAATTTCACATATGAATTAAAGTTGTTTCGACAGAATTAAAGCTTGTGCAAAAGAATTGATCTGGGACATTCGTATTTGTTTATGCTCTAGGTTGTGTCCTGTATTCAAGAACCCAGTCACTTTGTGAGAACAACCAGGTTGCAAAATGCTGTCACAGATGTCAACTTTCCTTATACTGAAACTTCTGTCCTTGGTAGTCCCTTTCAGGTTGCAATATGGTACAATTCAGTCAAACTACAATACAGCTGTAACCACTCAGAAAGTGAGGTTTCAATGTACTGAAAGACTTTATTTTTCACACAGTGTGAAATTTCATAGAAGAGTATATCTGTTTCTCTGGAAGAAAGAAGAAAGATCGTATATGTATGGTATAGTGTGTGTAAAGCATTTAAAAACACTTCTTTGTACATTTGGAAAAGTCTAAATAAGTCTTTACTCTGTCTCAATTTTTTATTTATTTAATGAAGTTTTTATAAGTAAAAATTTATACAGGAAAATAAACTTATTTTGGAATATGATGGCGAAGCCTCAAAACAGCTTTACAAGTCATATCAGAGTGAGATTGTTTATGTATAAGCTGAGCAGAAACAACATACAAATGAATTATTGCTGATAGGGAAATGGCTCTGCTTGTAAAAAGGTAAAAGTGGAATTGTTCTCACTGCAAAGTACTATAGAAATATTTGCAAGGAAACATGCTTTATGCCTTTGCTAGAGCAGATAATGATGCTGTAGTGGCAATGAATCTCCTGATAAGACAGGCTTAAAACTCTGAGCATGTCCCAGTTTATACTACAAATGGATTCAGGGAACTATTGCTTTGAACCTGTAATTCTTTTCCAATTAAAAGGTTTCAAACAGTGGTACATAGTTCTTGTTATTTGTCTCTTGTGTACTGGTCAAAACATCATCACCCTTTAGACATTGTCCAGGTTGAGCTGCTAAGAACCAGAAAGGATTCAGAAGAACAATAAATATATTAAACCATTTACATTTCGTAGACTTTGAAAATTATATGTCCTTTATCCAGTCTTCATAAAATTTGATATTTATATAATTTAAAGTAAATTAGCAATGTTTTTAAAACAAAGTAGAATTACATACAGAGTGGTATCTAGTAAGTGAAATGGGCTGACAGGAGCCTCACAAAGTTCAACAAGAAGTGCAGAAGCTTGCATATAGGAAGGAATTAACCAGTTTATGCTGGAGGTCTTCCAAATGGAAAGTAGATTGGCAGAAAAAACCTGAGGGTTCTAGTGGACATCAGCTTGAAGATGAGCCAACAAGGTGTCCTTGCTGCAAAGAAGGCTAGCTTTATTCTGGGCTGCAACTATGCATGTTGCTAGCGTGTGAAGGGAAGTGACATTTCCCCTCTACTTAGCACTAGTGAGATCACACCTGGAGTATTGTGTTTAGTTCTGGGCTCAGAACATGCAAGAGAGGCATGTACATACTAGAGGGAGTTCAGCAAAGGACTGCTTAGGTGATGAAGGGGCCAGAGCATGTCTCATATGAGGAAAGGCTGAGAGATCTAGGACAATTAAGCCTGAAGAATAGAGGACTCAGGGAGGCAAATCTTATTAACTTATATAAATACCAGAAAGGAGTGTGTATAGAGGATCTTTTCAGTGGTGACCCAGTGACAGGAACAAAGAAAATGGGTACAAACACAGGACGTGCTGTCTGAACATCACAAAACACTTTCTCCGCATAACAAAACAAAACCAAAAAAAAGTAAATAACCCAACCCTTAGAAGTTGTATAAAATTAAAATCTTTCAAAAATAGGAATAAACGCTTCTTGTGTAAAACAAAATGGTTTTGTTGTTTTGTTTTGGTTTTGTGGTTTTTTTTTTCTTTTTTTTGTTTGTTTGCTTGTTTTGGTTTATTTTTCTTTTTTTTCATGCAGAAACAATCTCCATGTAGCTATACTGTAGATTAAGACTAAGGTACATGGTACATGTGAATTAGTAAGCATAACAGAAGAGGAATGGACCTCCTCTGGGCTTTGGACTTTCCCCTAAATAAATAGTTGTTTAGTTTACCCTTAAAAGCATCCATGTATGCAAAGACTGATAGCCACACCACAGAAGTTACTTTCAGGGTCAGATACTGTCAGCTTTCTTTTTATTGAAAAGCACAGTAAAATGTACCTTAGGCTGCAGTTCTTGTCTGTGACACCTTACAAATTCAACAGTCCAAGGTTTGTCTGAGTGTTGGCTCAACATGCCTAGATTCCTGGTTGAGGCAGGGCCTGCTCTGCCCAGTGCTGCTCCCAGCACTTCAGCTGATGTCAGACTGAGTCAGATCCCGACAGTCATGGAAGGAGGCTGGCATGGGAGAAGTTAAATCTGTATTTTCATATTGCTGTCTCTTTAAAAAGCATAACATTTTCTTTGAATTTCATACAGGGTTTTGCCCATCCTCTGGAGGAGACTGTGTTTTTCATTAAGATGCTGATAACTGCCATCATAACTTCAGTGGTTCCTTAGCAGAATATTGCATCCTTTACCCCAACCAAATGCTTTCCTTATGACAGAGAACTCCAAAAGGGTGATACAAAAAAACAAACCAAACCAAGACAAAAAAACCAAGAAACACTTCATTATGAAGAATAGTTCCCAAATTCGTTGCTAGACTCAGGAAATTAAAAAAGATATTTTTTTCTGTGCTTCTCTAGGAAACCATAATAAAAGGACAATGCATCTACATCCCAGCAAAGAAGTAGTTTGTCCCTTTCTGAATTTTTAACATCGTGTCTGTAACAACACAAAAAATATAAAATCTAGGTTTGTTTGTTTTAAAGTGTGGAAAGGAGCAACATTTAAAAAACAACCACTAGGCATTAAAATTGATTTCTGGTTTATCTGGCAAAGCTCTGAGTCTCTCACTGAGCTGGGAAATAATTGATTACCTGAAGCATTGTAGCAGTAGTTAAAAACTGATAAATGCTAAAGCTGACACAGTGTTTTATTTGTTCTCAAGAATTGTGGAGCTTCTGTATTTCTTTCTGATCTCCAACTTTATATCATGAGATGAAATTGAAAAGATATTTCATCTTAGTCTTTGTAAAACATATTCAGCAAACCTGAGACCTTTCTCTGCAGGAGAAAAATCAAAACATTTAGTTACATAGTACTAATCATGAATGTATGAAGCCAAGTGAACTTTTTGCATGTCAACATAGTGTTTTAGAACAGCTGATTAGTTTACATTAAAGCTAACCATTTATGTGCATAACTATAGTTTGTTAAATCAATGTCTAGAAAAATTATTGGTATTGATCATTAAGTTGCTGTCTCATTAAATGAACTGCTGTAAAACACTGCAGAACTGGGATCTATTTAGGAAAGAAATACGGAAAGATTTCGTTAACATAGGTTTTCATTTATTAATGCAGACAGATGGCTTTTTATATCAGCTGACTACTGAATTTCATAGGGGAGTCATCTTTAACATCTTTAGTAAAATACAGGGAGCCAGATCTTCTTTCACCCAATTCCAGATACTTTACATATTGTCAGCAAGAGAAGGAGGTCCAACACTTGCTCAGGTGGTTATTTTGGGTTAATATCTAGACTTTCATAGAAAGAGTTTAAATTATTTTATTTTAGATACTTTTGATATCCTGCACTGGACATAACTCAAAACAGATTCTCAGATTAAACTAGTACTTCTGGGGCCCCTGACGCAGTCCCAAGCTGTAACAATAAAATAGTTTGTTCAGAGAATCTAGCTACTAAGTGACTTAGCTATACTAATTATTGTCATCTTAAGTAGTCAACATAAGAAAACTAGGACACAACACAACTGTACACAATATAGTTTAGAACTGTGAGCTGAAAATTACATTTTATGAGAACAGTGAATTACAGTGTACTGCAAAACTTCAAAGTAGTTTGCCAACATAAACCCCTGAAGTGAACTCTAAAATACACTTTTACTTCATGTGTGTAGAATCAAACTGAAGCTGCATGAGAAATATACCTCAATTAACTGTTTTGAACTTACCTATATGCACCTTAGTATAAATTATCACAAGATAATTATGCTTTTTCTACATCAGATTAGTAAATCCTTTAGTTTCATATCTGTGCTTCACTGAAATCGAAAAGCAGTAAATGAAAGAATCCAATACTGAGGCGAATTTCACTACTAGTTCCTTAACAGAATAGAAAATATAGCAAGCAATAGAACTTAGACTCTGCTTTTTATGTCTTCTACTTATATTTAGAGGTAGGGCTCAAATTATATATTTCCTGACTATTTTGCTTAGCAAACAAAAACATTTTATTTTTTTCTGTGAACTCAGCAAGTCAGCACTTATCTTCAACATAGCTTGCTACGTCTGTGATCAAACTGAAATTTCCATTTGCAGATCAGTGAGACAGGTGATTAGCATGAAAAGAGCTTGTTTATTTATAAAAATACTCCTTTTTATGGCCATGGGCTTATGCAGATCTTCAAGTCAGAGCACCTCCTGCATGACACAGACCATAACATTTCACATTGCAATGCTTGTAGGAAACCCCATTGCCTTAGGAACACTACAGTGTATTGGTATTTTTCTTTTCAGTATTATTGTTTTAGAATGTGTCCAGAATATCAGTTCATGTGATGAAAACTTAAAATACTATTACAATAATGACAAAAGTAAGTCCTTCTCCACCATTTTCTCCCTTTCCTTTTCTACTTTCGGACTGTTTTATCTACTGCTCCTAGAGAAAGGCTAGAGTGGAAAAGAAATGCAGTCAAATGCAACCATATTCTGAAGGAGATGCTTTCTTTCTGAATCACAAGGCACTGAAAATACACTAATTAAAATTTCCATGGAGGAATTAATTTTATATTTTTAAAAATCATGTTCTCCTTCCCCCTTTTCACCTCCAAACCATACTGTGGAGCCATATGGAGCTCTATCAGAGTGGTGGAGCATACGAGGTCTCAGCTGTCCCATTGGCCTGCACATGCACAAACTTTTCTAATCCAATTAACTTCAGTACTGCAGTTCTAGTGGTGCTGGCAAAATAGATGTTAAATAGTTATGTATCTTGAAGTGCTACACTCTCCCCATGCAAATAAGCACATGTGTGCTTTTCATCAGGTTGAGCCAAGACAGTTATGTTAATATAATCAACGTTACCTAGACTTGAAGTTAAGTTGATGGCTTACCACCAGGAATTTCTTGCTGAGGAATGTTGCCTTTAAAAATACATAAATTTACATGTATTTATTAAATTGAATTAATTTAAGTTAATGAATATTGCCAGGGACTTCTGCTTGGCCCAGACAGTTTGAGTTTGTGTGCTATGAGATAAAATATAAGTAACCTCTTTGATTTTGCTTTCCCTAATAAAATGTACCTTTGAACAGTTTTAAAGAAAAAATATCTTCAAACAAGAGTAGTTTGAATTATCAGAAGTCTATGCCTAATGTCTTTGAACCAAATCATTAATTTAGTATGGACAGTGAATTTGCCCTTGAAAAAGTGTCTCAAATTGAGCAATTTGACCCGTGGATCCCAGATGTTTGAGATTGGATTCATTTGGATTTGAAACATGGCCTCATTCTGTGCCGTTTGCACCTAGTATGAGCAGAACTTTTCCTAAATGCTCAAAGTTCAGGACTTCTGATCAATCTTCTCATTTCCTGCTCTCATCTTTCTGCAACTTTCTGGGCATCATTGGGCAAACAGATTCATAGGTGGGACAGACTTACATTCAAATGTTGTGCTCAAAAATATGTACACCCACAAAACCAACACTCTGCCAAGATACTGCGTAAACAATATGTGTGGTTCATCTTCCTAATTACATATACCATTAAAAGTAGACAAGTAATAATGTAGAATGCAAAACAAACATGCAAACAAAGAATGTCTCTTACTGTAGCAATTTGTCTTGCAGATTAGCAGGCTCTTTGTAGGAAAAAATCTTCCAATTTTATTTAAAGATACTAGATTTAAAAATTGTTAAATTTGCACTTGGCTTATCAAAAACCCCTGCTGAAAGATGAGCAGAGAACCATCAATCAACATTCAAAGCTCTGAGGTAAGTCTTTATCTAAAAAGAAACATGATGAATCATCACATTTGCAAAGTTCTTTTCTTTAAATATTTTCCATTTCTACACAATTCAGATCACTCTGTTACAATAAGAATATAGTTTCATTATGTGACTTAAAGTATTGTCATATAATATGACAGCATCTTTCATTATGGAATCTAATTTCAGTCTTTTCAATTGAAATTACATTTCCTTACTCATTACATATCTTTTCTGTAAATTTCATTACAGGCATTTTTCTTCTGATAATTCACAAACATCCATAACTTCTGATAACTTGTTGCCAAGGACAGCAAGATAAATAAAGTTTCCTGGAATAGCTCTAATCTCTTGATCTTGATAATGCAGCTATGTATTATGATGAGTGGTTAGCAGCATACAGGGAGAAAAACACTGAATTATTTTTCTTTAACCAAATCTAGCATTAGAAATGCAGATAACCTCTAACAGGGAGCTTGAAACTTCAATTAATTGTCAAACATGTTTCCAGACAATATTTTAAACTTTATTTGGGTTTATAATTTTATTATGTTATGAGCTGGAATATTATAAAAGTTTTAAAAATTATATTTTATCTGAAAAAGGGTAAAAATACTTTAAGCAGCTGCCTATATCAACCTGTGAAGTCCACAGAACAACACAAATTGAACTGTGGGATCATTGACCTAGCTAATGTGGCATGGCACCTGCTCTGCAAGGTGCAGACCTGATGGTCCATCTTACACACATGGGAGTTCAGTCCCAGATGCAACAAGAACAGAGAAGTACATGATTGGACATTACAGAAAAGCCAGCTTGCTCCATGGAGTACTTTGTTTTGTGTAGTCCAGGAACTGAGTTTCATATTTAAATTAGACACTAGGAGAAAATTCTTCACTGTAGGGGTGCTGAGATACTGGAACAGGTTGCCTAGGGAAGTTGTGAAACCCCATCCCTGGAAGGGGAGGTTGAATGGGGCTCTGAGCAACCTGATCTAGTGGGAGGTGTCCTGCCCATGCAGGGAGCTAGAGGATCTTTAAGGTCCTTTCCAACCCAAACTATTCTAATATTCTACAATTCTATGATCACTGAAAGTCCATTGGCCTACTGACCTGATAGAGCAGGGTCTCAGGAATGGGCTTGCCTTGCCCTGAACTGGTTTTAGCTTGTTTTAGCGATTTCCTCATGGTCAAGCAACTCCTGTCCAACCTGTTTGAGCTCAAGCCATGAAAGTACTGTGTACAGTAAATTTTTGACTACCGGATATGACCACCATGCAACAGACAATAGCACTTCATAGCAATGGGAGCTGGAGGATGCTGTTCCACAGTGCTGAGATGCCTCGACCTTTTCTGTAGCTGAGGGCTCTTCTTAAACTGTCCATCACACTTTTCACTGCAGCTCTGCACCCTTTTACTCACTCAGCTCTGGAAACATTTTCCAGGGCCCCCTTTTGGAGAATTTGTCCCTGGTTGTCCTCATATTGCTGTTCTTGCACTGTTTTTTTCTCACAGCCTTGCACCTGCAAATATTAATACTGTTGTCATGGAGGTTTCTCATGGGAGGTGACTGCCAACTATGTGAGAATCACCCCTTCTTCCTCTCTTTTTTATAGCCCTTGGCTGTAATTTTTGGTTTACATTGGGAAATCCCATAAAAGGGATATGGAAATCTTAACAACCACCAGCCCCTGAACAAAGTATGCTCCAACAACCACTACTTGCTGTGCAAGCCATACCACAGCCCTGGACTTCAAGTGAGAAGATTCCAGCTTCCTCAGTGATCTACTTGGAAGAATCCCAGGGAATACAGCTTTGGAGAAAAAGGGTCAAGAAGAGTGGGATAATTTTCAAGGATCAACTCTTTCAAGATCCAAGATGGACCATCCCAATATTCTGGAACTCAGGAAAGGCAGCAGGAGACTGTACAGAATAACAAGGAGCTCCTGACAAAAGAGGATTAGATGATACAGGAGGAGAATAGAGGCCCTGTCTGAGCATGAAGGGATTGCATTAGGAAGGGCAAAGCATAACAAGAGCTGAATATGATGAGGGACATGGAGGACAACAAAAGAAGCCCCTACAGGGTAAATAATCAGAAAGAAAGAGTAGGGGAATGTGGGCCCTTGGCTGAACAAGGCAGGGGACCTCTTGGCATACGACACAGAAATGATTAAGGTGCTCCATGTCGTCTTCACTTCAGTCTCTACTGGTGAGTTTTACCTCCAGGAATCTCAGACCTCTGAAACCACTGAGAAAGTGTGGAGCAACAGACTCCCTTGGTGGAGGAGAATGGGGCGAACCATTTCCAAACATATGAAGAACAAGAAGGTGATTTGGAATAGTCAGCATAGTCACAAAAGGGAAACCATGCTTCAGCCACCTGACAGTGGTTATGATGAGATGGCTGGCATGGTGAACGAGGGGAGAGTTGTGGATATTACTTATCCTGACTGTAGGCAGGCTTTCAACACTGTCTTCCATGTCATCCTATGACTGTTATCTTAACTCCTGGTCAGGTTTTGGCCTAACACACTAGGAGAAGTGCAATTAGGCCAGAGTGGGAGCAACATGAAGACAGAGAATGATGGACAGGAAGGAATAAATGTTGTTATGCAGCCATTATGACCTGCAGCTTTCTGTCTCCTGCAGCCACCATAATTACATATGAGTTGTCTGGCATTTTCTTCATTGTACAATGGTTTATGGAAATGGTATAGACCAAATTTCCAAACTGGAATGTATAAATATATCAGCTTACCAAAAACAGCTTTGAAGAGAAGCTCACAGAAGCTGGACTACTGAGGTTTTCATGCCCCTGTGATACAGAGGATGCATATACTGTGATGGAGGAGGAAGGATGGGCACTCTCACTGTTGGACAGGTAGCTATTTTGCTTGTAGTTAAGAGTTATGAATTATGAGTCACAGGTGACAAGTTATGAATAAGAGAACTTGTAAATTAGAAACTTCATGAATTAATGAAATGATGAATTAGTGAATTCACATGTTAGACTAGTCTGTACAAAGGAGATTCAGATTGTTTGATGTGTTTGTTTTCTTTCCTAAGGAGCTAATGAAATAAATTTTAATTTAAACTGTATGTTGTCCTGTAAATTTGAAAGATCCAAACAGAATGTGATGCATCCTCATAGACTAACTGATGAAGTACAGACTATGTCAGTGGTCAGTGAGGTGAACAGAAAACTACCTAAACTCTCAAGGTCTCTTGATTGTGATCAGAGGCATGAGTGTATCTGGATGCCAGTAGCCAGTGGTGTATTCCAGGGGTTATATTGAGGCCCATTATGTTTAACATCTTCATAAATACCTTGATTATGCAATAAAGCACACCATGAACAAGTTTGCAGAGAGTAAAAAATTAGGAAGAGTGGTTGAGACACCAGATGGTAGCACTGCCATTCAGAAGGACTGGAGAAATGGTCTGAAAGGAACCTCATGAAGTGCAACAAAAGGAAATAAAAAGCTCTGCAACTGGGAAGGAATAATCCTGTGTACCTGGATGGGCTGGAGACTCACTGACTGGAAAGTAGCTTTGCAGAAAGAGACATAGAGGCACTGATGTATACTCAGGCTGAACAGAAGACAGAAATAAGCCCTTTGGACAAAGAGGGCCAGCAGTCTGCATTAAGCAGATCACTGCAAGTGCATCAAAGGAGCTGAACCTTCCTCTTCACTCAGCAATTGAGCGCAATGCTATAGTTGTCAATGAGAATGTATTCTATATTAAGTATGTCTATGGGGAGCTTGCTTCTACTCTGAGCTGGGCAAATACATGACAGCAACATTAGGTGCATAATTAAGTTGGTGTGGTGTTGGGCCTGTGCTGATAAACCTGACTGCAAGGCCAGGTGTACAGGACAGCTACAGCAACACAGCAATATGATTATATAGCTTCTGTAGTGGATGCTTATCTAACAGCCCAGGATATGGTAGGACCCTCCTTGGTATGCTGGCACCTGTCTCAAGAGTTGTTCTTTCCAAGGCTCAGGGCTGTTCTCAAAAGTGGCTTAAGCACCATGTCTTGGACTCATCCTATGTAGTTGAATAGCTTTAGGTGGAAGTACAGTTACATTTGAGAGGCTCTTGGTTCTTTTCATTGCCAATATAAGGTGCCTGGAGCAACCACAGGTATTGATTCATGGCCTCAGTCAGGTGGCAGGGGCAGGGGCAGGGGCAATGCTCATTAGAACTGCAAAAGGCCTGAGTGGCTTTTAGAAATAGTTTTAAGGACTTTAAATTAGTTAGACCCTAAAATCACTTCAACATTTTGAAATGGGACAAAAGAGGTTTAAAAAGCAAGATTACTTTCACAAAATTACATTAAATAGAACTTGGGCCTAGGACAATGACATCAAAGTGTCTCCGTTTTCAGTAGAACTGTAGTACATGTTAGATTTCAGGCTTTATTTTATGACTTTCTTTGCATATTTGGACTCCAATGTGAGAAGGTCCCTGGAGATTATAGAGCTTTCAGATTGGGCCCATCTATATAATGCTCAGTAATGCAAAGGCAGATACAGAAATGAGATATTTTAAATAAACACGACTGTTTAAAAAAAAAAAAAAAAAAAAGGAAATGGTTGGAAAGGACTTTTGAGATCACCGTGTCCAACCAAAAAAACCCAAAACAAACAAAACAAAAGAAAAAAAACAACAACACACAAACAAAAAAAACACACACCCCAAGAAAAAACACAGCTACACAACCTACAATCTTTGGCCACTGGAGCATGCCCTGAAGTTCCTCATCTACATGTTTCTTGAATGCATCCAAGGATGGTGACTCCACCATCTCTCTGGGCAGACTATATCAGTTTCTTTTTATTGAATGTTAGATTTTTCTTTGGATTCAACATTTTTATTGCTGCTGAAAGGGTTTTAGTGCTGGAAAATGAAATATAGATGTAGTCCTTAAAACACTGGTCTTTGGGAGAATGACCACATTGGTAATTACCCATAAGTCTTCACCATATAGCAAGAAATGTTTCTATGATTTATTTTTATTGTTTAGAAAAATCTAGAAAGCCTGTACAATATAGCATGCCCTGATACTAGCTTTACTTCAGCAGCCTTACTGAAGCTTAACTTAATGAAGTAATAAATTCAGAAATGTGTTTCTGCATGCATTTGTTTCATAGATTTATTATAGATAAATCCACTTATAAAATGCATCAGGATGAAAAGTCAACATTGCAGAAACTTCCTAAATACTGATGTATTACAATCTCCATTACCAATAACATAGAGAAAGTAGAACATTTACTTTAATGATGATGGACAGAGGCTAGACACAGACTGGCTGCTGTACAATACATCAGTATGGTTAAGTATAATTCTCAATAGCTGTTAGAAGGAACAGGATATTGCCTCTGTACAGCAGATAACTTCATATTTGTGCAATATAATTGCTCTTATTCCTATTTGACTTACATGGAAACTACAGACTTAAAAGCAGTTAGGCAAATCTACTTATATGAATATATGCATAGTATAGATCTTTATGAGTCTGCTCCGGTTCTTACCTGATTGAAAGGAAATATTTTCATTTACTTCATCAGGAATGGCATCAGCCCTTTCTGGGCAAAAATTTTAGGGAAAAACTAACATTGTGACTTCCTTACAAAGAATATCAACTTTATGTTAACCTTTCTGGAACACCACAGTAGCAAGGTTTTGGCAGACTGGGCACACAGTATATAAAAATACATTTTATTTTGCAAAGCATAGGTATGCTTATAATATAAGACCACTTTCAAAGTTTCTAATCTTCAACCTCAAAGTTAACAAAAGTAAACATTTAACAATGATCATCTGTGTGACAAATCCTGCCAGTGAAATCACCACATTGTCTAGCAAAATTTGACTTATCACCATATTCCTTCCAACTGAAACCATTCTATCATTCTGTAAGGAGCAAGTCACTGTAAGAGGAAAGAGAATACATTTTTAACTCAGTATCACCTGGACTTAAATTAAGACTCAAAGGTAATTCAGAAATAGCTTTTGCAGTGTTAGGAAACCTCCCCTTGCTTTCTTCCAGTTTTTTTATTCAACTTTTTTAAAGAAACGGCTTCATTTTCAACAGTGCATTGCAGATTTCAGTGCATTGCATCAAATCTGGTAGAGAAGGCTGCAATACATATATGTACTATTACATTTAAACAGAGTAGCAAAATTAAGAGAAAGTTAAGATTATGCTACTGAAATAATTTGTATGGTAACTACCATAAAGTTTTCATTATATCCTGGAACTGCTTAGTAAATAAATATTTTTTTTAAATGACAAGGTATTTCCATAGGGTAACTTCTCCTTTCAGCTCAAAGGCAACATGCAGCCTTCAAAGAAACTACTGAACATTTTATCCATTGGAAAAAAAAATGTGGTGTTCAAATTCACTTGTAAAATACTGTCCTGTTGTTCTTTGCAAGTGCACACATGCATGTAAATAAGAACAGAATTTGGCCTGGAAGTTACAAACACAGTCTACACTGTTACCCAGCATTTTCAAAGAACATCTGTAGTATATCCTGAGACTCTTTTCTGTGACTGAAAGCAAACTGTATTCTTTTGGAATCTGAATATAGTAATTCAAAGCCTCTTCAATACAGACAACAACTACGTATTGTTCAGTCTGTGAGAGTCTCTGAGACTCTTAAATGACAAATCTCAAAGTGCTTTTCACTGACTCAGGAAGTGGCTTGCTGTACTACAAGTTCCAAGGAACCAGCTATAGATTTAGCATATTGATGCTTACACAATTGCATCTAACTGCAAATGATATTTTGGAGCCATATTTAATGGTTGTAGTAGCAAGTTCCATTTACATATATACCCCTTATAAACAATGGGTGATGTGAGCAACAATCTAGGGAAAAAGAGGCAAACCTATTTTAATATACATATGTTACACACAGATGTGTATACGTGAGTTCAATCCAATGGTGGTGCATTTAAATATTCTTACAATATGTGATCTGATTTTGTCCTCTTTATAGATTATTCTAGTCAGCACATTTAGATCCAAATATGCAAATAGATATGCTGTCTGGCACTGCATGTTTTGGTGAAATTTGGTTCATGTTGAAGTGAAAACCTGCTTATTGCACAGCTTTCATGTTTGTTGCTTGGGATTTCATCTTTTTGAGAACGAACCCCTACTCACAATTTGCAACTACCACAGGTATCATTTGGATCTTATTCTTTTTTAAGTTCCATTTCCAGACTGATTTCCACTTGTGTTTCAACTATTCCCACCTTGGAATTGTTTTGTAAATGTTAGAAAAGCAGAACACATCCTTTGGTACTGGGCAAAGAAATGGGCTTGCTTTTCTTGGTTTAATTGCTCAAAATTTCTCTTAGCTATGAAGAAGCTCCATTGTTCAAGGTCTGATGGAGCAGAAGAGCTGCCTAGAACATGGTGGGAGAGCCACTGGATTTTTAATAAATTCAATAATTGCTGGAAATTATAACACACTATGTTATGCATTGTATAGGGAAAATGGTTTTGTATCATCATCTGTTAATTACGAAGTTTATTACAGGTGTTTGTCAAAGTCCAGCAGTAATTCTTAACATGAAATTCAATTATGACTGTCTCTCAGTCCAGGATACATACAGTCTTGTAAAATTGTTCAACCCCAACCTCTGCTCCTTTGACCTCCATTACTGCTAGCAAACCTACCCTTATTCACCCACACAGAGCTCTTCATCTGGCTGATTCAAGAGTCTTTATTTTACTCACTTTTCTGATAACTAAGTCACAGTAGTGAATTTTCACTCCCATAGAGATGCTTTCCATGCACAGAAGTGCCTGATTTGTGGTCACCTTATCCGTATAGCTGATTAGTATTCGTAGCAAGTTGTTATAATGCCTTATTATTACCCCTATCACAAGTTACGTGCTTGTTTCTAGATATCCCTATGATTGAGGCAGTAAGCAGAATAGTTAATTTTAAATAACTTCTTAAAAACTGAGAATCCTTACCTTCTTCAATGTTGTCTAAACTCATGTAACAATCAACACAATAGGCTAACATATTTTGTGTAAATGTTTGACAAAATTGTATAGTGACTGGCTCAGATATAGAAAACTGAGGTGCCAGGTAACATACTCCTAGGTGAAGTCTATGGTACTATACTCAGTTTATTCAGGACTGTTATCTGGCAGAGTCCTATCATCATGGCATAATTTGAGTTTATGTTATTAAACTTGTGACTTCTAAAGCAGGATATTTCCCTCAAATTGTCAATGTGAGATCATCATTGGCCTGTGCTAACTCTTGAATTATGTCTACTTATTGTCTGGGAAAATGCTAGGTGTCCTGAACAAAACTGTGCCAGGAACAATGCAAGTACCATGAGAGTGGAGGCAATCACGTCCTTTGCTCATGTGCACTTCCTGGCACAAGTAATTTCTTCATATTGATAAACTATCCTGCACACTGTTTGATCCAAACTCCCATTAATTCAGAAACTATCAAACCCCATTTAAAAGTCTTTTTTAAAAAAGGATTAAAATTATTAGGTGTCACCAAGCTCTGAAATACGCAAACAAGGCTTCAACCTGTAGTAGCTCTGTGTACTAGAAACAGTTATCTAATTTTCATAACAGAATAATTTAATTAACTTTAGGTCAGGTTTTGTTTTTCTTCCTTATCCTCTCCCTCATTAAATTTAAGCTTTATTTTTGGGGAAAATGCAGTATTCTATTGAGGGAATAATATAATCTGTCATAACAGAGTTAATTTCTCAGAGTTAATTTGTACATCAGCCAATTTTAAAGAATTTAAATCTTTGTAATTAACATGTAATAACTCAGGTAGAGGCATGAAATGCATGCAGGAAGACTTCAGAACTGATGTTTAACACTGGTCTTGTTTAAAACCTGGCTGCAGACACAGTAGCCTTTTGACTCAAACATGTAGTACAGCTGGCATATAAGTGGTGAAGCAATCTTGATACTGTAGAGAATTAAAATATAGAAACAAAGCTGGCTGTAAAATGCCAAGAATGTAGGTTTGGTGTTTCTTGATGGTGAAATAGTATTAACAACTTTCCATGTTCTTTTTAAGGATAAATTGACACACACTTTAAATTTCAGTATTTCATTGTTGTTATAATGTGTGCAGGACATAAGGAGACATTTCCACCTGCATGATTACTTTCTGTGACATGGCTGTAGAAAAGTGCTTGAGAACCCTTCTTATACCAACTACATGAACTATTTCTTGTTATCACACTAAACAATCTGGAACCATTTGTATTCTCAGTGCGCTAGAAATGCAGCTGCTGCTAAGGTTGTAGGAACCTGACATACAATGAGGAAAGCGATCAGCTGGCATTTGCAGGAGGGGCTAGTCATCAGAACAGTTACATGAGCACCTCTTCTTCTCCAATACAGTAATGGTAACTGTGACACAGCCTTTCACAGGACATGAGGAATGCAGTATGCCAGTGACACATTGATTGTGTGTCTTGATGGAAAGGCAGTGTGTCTTGTAACTTCCATTTCTACCACCACATGTGTGCTAATTCCAGTACTGACATCAACCACCAACAAATGAGAGTTTCTTCTGTGTGCTGGGAGCAAGAATTCCCCCACAGAATTCAGCTGAAGAGCTTTAAGTGTCCAAGGACAGGTTAGAGGGGGCTTTGAGCAACCTAGTCTGGTGGGAGATATCCCTGCCATCCCTGGAACTAGATGATCTTTAAGGTCCTTTCCAACCCAAACCATTCTATGATTCTATGATAAGACTAATGGAAGTAACTGCCCTTCAAAAAATCATCATTTACTGCCTGCAATTGTGGAATGAAGTATAAGAAAGCATACCTTGAGTGTAGGGGCTAGCATGTGCTTTGAGGGCTTTCTAGTTGAGTTAAAAGTTGACCTTTCAGTCATCTCCAGTACAAGAGCTGTTTTCATACATCATGGAATGTCCAGCAATGATTTTCAACGTCTTTTGCTTTCAATGTTTACAGAGGAAAAACACTGGAAGGCAAGATGGATACCTCAATTAGAAGCCCCATTGCTGGCTACAGCATAATGTGAAAATCTCTGATGCCTATAGAAAGTGCAGTCCAAGGTCTCTAGTGTCAGAAGAATCACAGGAGTAGCAGGTCTGTCTCCACAGACTGTACAGAGTCTTCCCTTCTGAGAGGAAGAATGAGAAGGAGCAAGGCAAACAAGTTGACACCTAGGAATTTTGATTCCTTAGCTATCTTGCAGTGCCAGACCTGTGTAGTGGGGTCAGCTTGGGTCACTGAGAAACTGGAGGAGCAAGAATTTAAGCTGTGAAAGTTGAGAGAGACACAAAATGATCCCTAGATACTTGCACTAGTGTGGAGCTTCAGTATAATGTAATTTGTACTTTGAGCAAGACTCTGATGGGGAAATGCAAAGGACAAAGAGGGACAGGATGAGACATACAGAAGAAGAGGGCAAGACCCAGGAAACAGAGGTTTGTGTTTATCTGTCTGCTGGGTGCTAACAAGTAGCACAGTTTGCAGACGATGGCTCAGAGAGCCAGAGTCCAAAGGAGGCTGTACCTCTCAGTCCCTGACACATTTAAAAGCCTTTCATTGCTACTCTTTGCAATTAAATGAACAAGTGTTCCATGTTCCATGGTCAAACAAGGA
The DNA here is from genome assembly GCF_000747805.2 of Chaetura pelagica. Lineage (NCBI taxonomy): Eukaryota > Metazoa > Chordata > Aves > Apodiformes > Apodidae > Chaetura > Chaetura pelagica. The sequence continues at coordinate 186,593 of NW_009954544.1, forward strand.
ACTGCTGGGCAAACTCAAGTGGAAAAAAAGAATCTATGGATTGTGGAAGGAGGGGCTGGTCACTTAGGAGGAATATAGGATTGTTGTCAGAGGATGTAGGGAGGCAATAAGGAAAGCTAAGGCCTCCTTGGAACTAAACCTTGCTAGGGAGGTGAAAGACAATAAAAAGGGCTTCTTCAAATACATTGCAGATAGAACTAAAACTAGAGACAATATAGACCCACTGCTGAATGAGGTGGATGTCCTGGTGACAGAGGATATAAAGAAGGCAGAGGTGCTAAACGCCTTCTTTGCCTCTGTCTTTACTCCTGCAGGATTTCTCCATGAGCCCCAGATTCACGTAGCCCCAGAAGAAGTCAGGATGAAGGAGGAGTTTGCTTTAGTAAATGAGGATTGGATTAGAGATCAGTTAAGCAGTCTGGACATCCATAAATTGATGGGTCTGGATGGAATGCACCCAAGGGTGCTGAGGGAACTGGCAGAGGTCATTGCTAGGCCACTCTCCATCATCTTCGGTAAGTCATGGGTAACAGGAGAGGTTCCTGAGGACTGGAGGAAAGCAAATGTCACACCAGTCTAGAAGAAGGGCAAGGAGGACCCGGGTAACTATAGACCAGTCAGCCTCATCTCCATCCCTGGAAAGATGATGGAACAACTTTATTTTTGGCACTATCTCTAGGCATATCAAGGATGAGAGGGTCATTAAGAGCAGTCAACATGGTTTTACCAAGGAGGAGTCATGTTTGACCCACTTTATAGCCTTCTATGAGGAAGTAACTAGGTGGATAGATGATGGTAGGGCAGTAGATTTGGTTTATCTTGATTTCAGTAAAGCATTTTACGCTGTCTCCTACAGCAACCTTGTAGATAAACTGAGGAAGTGTGCTCTTGATGATCAGGTAATGAGGTAGATAATGAACTGGTTGAAAGGAAGAAGTCAGAGAGTTGTGGTCAATGGGACAAAATCTAGTTGAAGGTTGGTGACTAGTGGAGTTCCTCAGGAATCGGTACTGGGACCAGTACTGCTCAATATTTTCATCAACTACCTGGATGAGGGAACAGAGTGCACTGTCAGCAAGTTTGCTGATGACATTAAACTGGGAGGAGTGGCTGACACACCAGAAGGCTGTGCTGCCATTCAGTGAGACCTAGACAGGCTGGGGGGGTGAGCCAGCAATGTGCCCTTGTGGCAAAGAAGGCCAATGGCATCCTGGGGTGCATTAGAAAGGGTGTGGTTAGTAGGCCAAGGAAGGTTCTCCTCCCCCTCTATTCTGCCTTGGTGAGGCCACATCTGGAATATTGTGTCCAGTTCTGGGCCCCTCAGTTCCAGAAGGACAGGGAACTGCTTGAAAGAGTGATGAAGGGAGTGGAACATCTCCCTTATGAGGAAAGGCTGAGGGAGCTGGGTCTCTTTAGCTTGGAGAAAAGGAGACTGAGGGGTGACCTCACCAATGTTTACAAATACGTTAAGAGTGTCAGGAGGACAGAGCCAGGCTTTTTTCAGTATTGTCTAGTGATAGGACAGGGGGAAATGGGTGCAAACTGGAACACAGGAGATTCCACATAAACATCAGAAATAACTTCTTTACTGTGAGAGTGACAGAGCACTGGAACAGGCTGACCAGACAGGTTGTGGAGTCTCCTTCACTGGAGACATTCAAAACCCACCTGGACAAGTTAATCTGTGATGTGCTCTAGGTGATCCTGCTCTGTCTGAGAGGTTGGACTAGATGATCTTTCGAGGTCCCTTCTAACCCCCAAGATTCTATGATTCTGTGATCCTATCACCAGCTGAAAGAAAGGTTCATTTACTGGGGAACTTGGAAAAAAAACCATCCAGTTAACTGAAAATCCTGCAGTTTAACCAGCTCTAATGGTAACCAGAGTGTTGTATCAATTGCTTTCAACATATCAACTGACACTTCCTTAGTAAATGTGCATCTTTTAAATTAATACTTTCAATTAACACTTTAGACTTCACATGCCACTACTGTTATTTGCAATCATAAGTCATTGCTTATCAGACTGATTGCCAGCAGTACACTTCTGCCAAAACTGCCAACACAGGTGGTTGCAAGCTTCAATAAAATAGTTTAATGTGTGTGTGTGTGCATGTGTGATTGGGTGAGATAGAGAGAGAGGGAGAAAGAGACCAAATTACACTTTTAAATGCTTGGATGGTAGAGCTGTTAGAGGATTACACAACCAAGTGAAGTTATTAACTATTCTAATTAAAAAAAAAAAAAAACACAAACAAAAAAACAAACATCAAAAACAACCAAACAGCAAAAACAACACAAACCCACAATTCTCAAGTAACAATATAGTTCAGAGATTTGCATCTCAAGTAGCCTTTTGGCATGAAGAAGACAAGAGTCACAAAACCTGTAGCCATGCACAAAAAGTAATATTTGTGACAACTTAAAACAAGGATTTGAATTACAGTGTGCTTTCTGCAGAGAATCCTGTTCATGTGTATCTGTGTACCACAGCAGATAAACTCTTTAGGTTAAAAGTTGTCAAGTTGTCAAATGGTTACTAATATCAACAGTTGCACAAAATTATCTGATATCTCTAACAACTGTCAACACTATTTTTTATTGTAATCCTATCCTGCTAAAGGTGATGTAAAAGGTGTGAAACTCTTTGATCTTTGCAAGATAAATTCTGAAATGCTTTTTTCCCTAGAATTCATATCTTTGATGACATTTTTTACCAAGTTCCAATTATTAGATTTTTTCTCACCATTATTTGATTAATAGTCATTATACTTGTCCTTTCCCTGAAAAATAAACATGGGCGTGTAAGTTAAAAGCAAACATTATACCTGCATGCTGGCAGAATAATGCACCATCAAGTCAATGGTCCTTCATGCAATCCTGGAAAGCCAGAACACTAAATATTTTTTGTGTAGCTAATACTAAAAATATGTTATGTGACAGATGACTGAGTTACTCCTATACACTTAATATAAATCTGAAATAAAAGAAGAAAAAAATTGCTTGCATGCCCCTTGTTGTGCACATCTCACATAAGTATATTAAAGAAAAACCTGCTTTAAACAAAGCAGAATCCTTCCAGATAATAATGCTCAATATCTGTGTCACTGATACAACAATGTGCACTAAAGACTTTCAAAGATGATGGTCCATGACTCTTCACTTACTGGTATTTGAACCTTGTCTGTGGAAAGTAGACCTAAATATAGGGAACACTTGGACAAGGTTTTGCATTAATATTTTTCCAATAACAAAAACAGTAGAACTGAAACTGGCCTCTGTTCAATACTGCACACACCTAGCATAGTCTGATGTCAAAGTAGGGATGCTACTTTGTTACAGGCATGCCATAATACCTCTGCTGCTATTACAGAGGAAAAGATGAAGCAAAAATGGAATTTCATGTGAGTTAATAAACCTAGGGTAACTAAAGTTTGTGATTTTATTCTAAATGTGAAGCCATGGGTTTATAGCACAGCAATAGTTCCCTTGGTTTGTGTGCTTTAAGTGATTTAAATTCCTCAGGCAGGATGATGTCATGATTTACAGAGCATTACAGGGTCACTGCTTATTGCAAACCTATGTTAGAATGCACGTAAGTCCAGCAACTTCTGCAATGAAGCTTAGGAAGGCCACACCAGTGTGTGAAATTCTTGAGTTTAGCTGGGTTGGGTTTTTTTTGTTTTTTTGTTTGATTTTATAGATCTCCTTGTCTTTTTATAAATCTCTGCAACATCAACTGCCTTTGCATAGTGGTTTTAGCATATTTCAGGCAAATTCAGATGAGAAACAAATATGTAGACAGATCAACAAAATGATCATGCAGATATTTATATTTTGTTTTAGCAGTTATACTAGAGTAGCCTAAATGGAATAAAGGGTTTCATGCTAATTCAGATGTTAATAAGTATGTTAATAAGATGTTAATAAGTACGCTGATATTGCTTCAACTGTGACTGGCATGAAGACTTACAGAACAAGAAAGTTCTTGTAATGTGCTTGTCTGTCTCACAACTCTGAGTCCAGCCTTCCCACCCATCTCTTTGAACATTGCATTTGAAGTGAAAGAGCAAAGTATGGTCCTGCTTATTTTGTTCAGCTACTTTGATATGTAAGTTTGAAGTATACCAACCAAAGTTTTCTCATTTTCTCTTTTTTTTAGTTCAAGTTAACATCATCCTGAAACAAAACTTCTGTTGGGCACCATTGACGTTACTATAATACACAATACTCAGCAGGACAGCAATATGCAACATTCAGCAGAAAATTTATTACAACCATGTGCAATGCCTTTTAACGTTTGTCCTACAATGAGTGAGATGCAAGATAAGAATCCTCTCAGCTTCAATAGAACTACATTTTTTAAAGGACAATTAATTTTTTTTAAGTAATATAAGACAAAATAGAGGTGATCACATCTTAAACTCTCATTGACAAGGTTATAATTGCCATTAAGTGTTTCTTGTAGTTAATATTTTCCTACACTGTGTCTATATTTTACTTGGGAGTCCAGAATATGCAATGGATCATCCTGAAATCTGCTCAGTAGCTGATGAAATTATCTCCCACAGATCTTCTGTTAATCCTTGGAAGTGTGCTAGGTTCCAGCAGGGAAGTCCTCTGATTGATAGAAAGAAGGCAGAAGAAACCTGGTCACACTGGCAGGGCATCCAAACCTCTGACAAAAACAGGCTGCTGTAGGTGATTTTAAGTTGTTTTAAGTTAGAGCTGGAACCCAGTTCTAACCTCATTGTTCTAGAAGGTAAGATTTCTCACCTTGTCTAATGACTGATGACTTCAACACCCAGGTCTCATGCTTCCTAAATGAATGCTTGAAGAATTGCCCAATTGGAATGTATACACAAAGGCAGTTAGTATTCTCGGTTTCATCCCTCTGTTATTCTTGCTCCAGTTGATCAAATTTAGAGACACAGACAGAAAACAAAACAAAAAAATGTCTACAGTTTAAAGCATCCACCAGGGGCACCCAGAGCCTCTTCTAAGCTCTCCTACAAAGTAGAACATCTTGCTTCATCTGATTGAGACCAATTCCAGGATATAAATCAGACAAAAAGTGAACTAAATTTTAGGAGCTCTACATCACTAATGAAAAGAGGATAGGAAGCTTTGCTTGTCTCTTCCTGAGATACTTTGAAAAGCCAGCTTCAATATTTTGTAACAACAGAATTCGCTGTTGTTGGATGTTTTTTTTCTTCTCCTTATTGCATTGATGATAGAAACAAAGGTAGTATAATTTCCTAATGCTATCTGACAACACATAATTAATGAATTTTCATCTTGCCTTTATTTTTCTATTGTCTCTTCCTTATTTTTATTCATATTAGATATACAAGTCAGTACCATTGTATTCTCCTAATTTTGGCTGTTCTTTTTTTCTGAAATAAAATTCTATTTCATAAGAAAAGAGCAATGTATTTGAAGCTATTGCAAGAAAGGGTAGATTCTGAAGAATTCTTTAGTATCAAAAATAGGAAAAAATCTGAATTAATCAAATAATTGTGTTATATATCTTTCAAAATCAGGATTTTTTTTACTAAACTTTTTTTTAAATTCCATTTGTTATTTTGCCAACAATTTTGTTGCTATGTTAAAAATCGCAAGCTTTTTTCTCTGCTGATTAATTCCAATCAGTTCAAAATTATACATAAGTAAGAAAATATTTTCATTAGCTTTCTTGGTGTCCATTTCAAAGATCCTTGACAAGACTGAAAGAATTCAGGTGCTTTCTCTTTCTTAAATCCATGACTCCACATGTGAGAATGGGCTACCAGTACCATGCATTTTATTTCTATACAACAGTCTTCATATATGATTTCACAAAAAGCATTGTGGAGGCAGTTATCATAACTTAAATGGAAAATGATGGGTTTATGGTGGGATTTAAAAAGCAAAACTGGCAAAAACTGTGAGGGAAGAATTGAGAGGATGTCTGATGGTACAGCATGGCTAAAAACCATCCTGCCCAGGGGCAAGGGAGGCTGAGGGTGCTCAGTGAAGGGTGAAGAGCTCTTCATAGGCTGAGAAGGATAGGAGAGAGAGAAGGCAACCTGAAATGTAGGAGGAAGTGATCGTAGACAGCAAAGTAGCTCAGTGTGCCCTGTTTCTCATTGTTTGTGTAGTGACGGTTCTAGCGATGTTCAGAGATGAGTTTCCTTCCTCCCACGCACCCTCTCTTTTTCTTCTTGCCTTCTTCTCTTTCTTTTTTCCTTTTTCTTTTCATCTTCTGTAAGGGTAAGGCAAAGGAAGATGAGGAATTTGATCTTTAGACCATACAATTTCTATTTACAGTTTCATAAATACAAATTTACATGTTTTGTAAAAACATGTGTTTTCTCACACAGAGAGAAGTTTCAAAATTTTATTTAGCATAACCTGTGTCCCTTCACTTACCAGCTATAATTAGATAAACATCCAACAGTGGATGTCACCCTGCCCTCCAATTTCTAAAAGTTTTTCTGCAGCAACAGGTCTCAGGAGCTCATATATTAGAGAAGGTTTTTATTCCAGTGCTGTGAACATTTACCTACCCAGTACATGTCCTTGCTATCACCTTTGAATTGCATCATTACTGACACTTTCTGAAATATTGCTGCAAATTTTTTTCCAATATAGAACAAGGAGAGATGCAACTGAAATGCATTATTAACTCAGAGCCTGATGAGGATCTGTCTTTTACCGCAAAGTTTTGGGTTACAGGACATCATTTCCAGGAGTTTCTCTGTTTTGTAACTTCTCCATACCTCATTACCAGTTTTATTGTTGCCCACCATAACATGCAACTTCTCCATATGGCAGATGCCTATTTTATCCTGCAAAAGCAGGATATGTGAATGTTTGGTGTCACTTATTTGGCTGTATTTTCTGTTGAACACAGGACATAGGTCCTGCTGAGCTCTGGAGTCTTTCTCACTTATCTATGTAACATCTTTTGTTATCTGGTTTAATTTTTTTGTGTCTGTATAGTGTACCCTTATTTATTAATCAAGTGAATGGATGAAACTCTCCCACATTACTCACTTCAATGTGAAGGAAGGAGGTAATGAGATATCTTCCTTGGTGCAGATAGTCCAGCACAATCCCACTGCAGCACAGAGCTAGGAGAACACCTGTCACCTCTGAAATCAATGGAAACGCTGGCATTTACTTCAATGGATGTGGTGTTGACTTCAGTGGGGTTTGATCCAAAAGGTATTTGGCATTCCTAGCTATTGAGCTGATCAATTTATGTGGCTTGTATAAATGCCAATGCCAGTAAGGGACAAAATCCACTTTGTAACCAATTCAATGAACAAATTACAAATGTTACTCATAAACACACTCACTGGTCCTCACTGAGACGCTGTTCCTCTTGTACTGGACATGAACCCAGCACCCATTTACTATGTGTGTCTGGAGATAAGGCCAAAATTTAGCCCTGAGCTGCATTTTCTTGTCATATTGCGGGCTCCCTTGTGCCACTTACACCTTGCTGTCCTAATTTCTCTGCATGTTTTCAGATATTCAGTGCCCACTGATACACAAACTACTTAATCTTCCTCCAGTTTAGCTTTCAGTATCATGAGTCTCTCATCTCAGTGCTGATCACTCGTTTCAATTTCCCAGTGTGCTTTCAATCAGGCACATGTTCAGTTCATCTACTGCTTACCAAAACAACAATGCTTCTTTATCTCAATCTCTATAAAAGACCTCTCAGGGGATATTTCTATTTATTTATTTATTTATTTATTTGGTGAGTGTAAGTCTTGTTTAAAGGTACTGAAATGGCAGAACCAGGAATACAAGACTTCTAGTATTACTCTTGGCAAGTGCCAGACATGTTCCACTCTATATTGCCAATATATACATTTTAAACTGAGCCTGTCAGAGCTGGATGACATATTACACATGGGCTCAGGCCATGAAATTGTTAGGAAGAGTTTTCTTCAGATTCCTTCTCTCTGAATGTTCACTTTGATTCATTGCAAGGGGCATGGCCATAATTTCCAGGTAATAGCATGAAATTTCTACTTTTTTTTACATAAGCCAGAACCACAAGGGAAAAGAACCTTAACCTTCTGAAGAAGGGCATTTTAATTGTCCTTCTTTATATGGTCTTACATTAAATTTTCAGGCTAACTTAAAGCTGGAAGCAAAGGGGAAATCCTCACAAGGGGAAGTGTGGGAAGGGTGGTGCTAACCAATGAAGATCATCCTACTGCAGCTCCTTATGACTGAAATGTAGCAGAGCTTGTGTTGGCTTAACTGCCCCCCTGGGAACTGGCACAGAAGACACAGACAACACAGGATTTGTTTAATATTGATGTGAGAAATAATAAGATAGGTGGCAGTTGTAAATGCATGCTTATCAGAAAGAGACAATATGGGACATGTAATAGTATTTAGCAAGAAAAACCAGAAAACAACAGCAAAAAAACAGTTTCCAAATTTAAACAATTCATGTCATGATTTTAGTGTTAATTTTACCATTTCTAACACATATTCATTCCTGCCCAACCAACAATTCACTGACCTCTCCTTTTTCTACATTTAAGAGTTCTACTACTTGTCATGGATGTTTTCCATTCTTTGTATATATGTTCATGATGCTCAGTGCACCCTGATCTTTGCAACCCTTCTATATCCATAGTCCAAAACATAGCATTGTTTAAGTAAATGTTGAAATTTTAAAATACTCTGCAATTTTGTAGACAATAATATTTTGCATTTGCAAGAGTTTTATATTTACAAGAAGAAACTATTTAAATGGATTCATAGCCACTCAGAATCTAGGGATTGCTTTAAACATTTCTGCAGAGAAGGGCCTGAGTTTGGGATGCCAAGACCTTCTTTAGTATAATTTTCAATAAGAAATAATAGTAATTTTTTAAATTATTTTTTTTTAAATCTCCACAACATCTTACTGATATAAGTAAACTTCCAAATGAAGGAAAATTTGGAACAGAAATAATAATGGTATTTGATTGCTTACCTAAACACTATGTAATTTAGTGTTTCCAAGTATATACATCACAGACTTGCTTTTTTTGGAAATATTTCTAGAGCTTCCTTGTTCTTCTCCTGATTAACTATACTGTGAGTCTAGTGTGCTCTCTGGGGTCTCCAGCACTGTAAATTGTTCTTTTTTTTGGTGTTTCCCCATTTGTGACCCAAATTGGTGTCTGTACAGGCCTTTTTGGTATCATTTGGTAAGCATTGCAGATTGTGTTAAAACTTTCATAATTTCTGCTTATTTTGTTCCAATTGTGATTTCACAGATTTATATTTACCTGTAGCCACACAGAGACTGTATGAATATCAAGTCCTAATTTTTCAAGAACCATACACAAGAATTTTTACACAAAGGTTCCACATGATTTCTCAGTGAATAAATGGGAACAGCGAGGAACACAGTTGTTAGGTGTTAGAAAGCATATAGAAATATCTGCAATATATTAAATAAATGGCACAATGGAGCTGAGAACACCTAAAGGAGGCTGTGTCACTGATTTTAATGAAATCTGGGGAGAAGTTTCTGGCAGCAAAGGCATGCAGATGCTGCTGCTTTTGGACTATGAGATTAGGAGCTATTGCAGAGCCAGACCACTAGAACTGGAAAAGAAAATCTGTAATAACTGTTTACATAGAAACAGAGTTTAAAATTAGCTACATTTTTATTTGAGGCTCAGTGAAGAAAGCATTATCATAGGAGGCACTATGACCTCTCAGGTCCCAGTTTTTTTCAGTTCAGTCAGCACAATACGAATTCATTAAGGAAATTTATCTGTCATGTAGAGTAGAGCTGTCTGCCTCTGAAAGTCAAGGCGTGGCACCTCATGATCCATGAAGTGTTGCCAGTGATGCTGTGGCAAATTAGTCAACTCAATGTCTTCCATCACCAAAGCTACTTCAGCTATGGCAGTACCACACCACAACCAGCCATGTAGATTACTAGCTCTTATGTTTTCTGAAACAAATGGGGATTAAAAGGCATTTTGCATAAATTGGCTTGTGACCTGCAGCTGCTGTTCACATTAGCTCACTCTGTCTAGTTCTTCATCACAATAATAATAATCTCTTTTCTCTAGACCTTATATTGTGACTAAATCAATACTAGCTGTTCCCTTTGTAAATCTTAGACTAATTTTAAAATAGAATCAACAAGAATAAATCATTAGAAAAATAATACATTTACTTTTCTCAGCTACGTGTCTAACATGGTACTCATATTCTATAGCTCTGTGCAGCTTATCTAACATAACATATGCTGTCAAATAATGACAGTTGGGTTTCTGCACTTTAATCTAGTTATGTAAATATGACTATATAATTGATTTCAGCAAAGTTTTAATATTGCTCAAGTGTTACCAAAACCAGAATTTTGCCTGGAGTCTTTTTGTTCAAACATCTGGAATCCAAGGAATAATTATCTTAATTAAGATGTACAAAGAGTTGTTGTTTCCTTGGTATTTTTATATTTAGCAATTTAAAAAATGTCCATTTCATTAGCAGATGCATGTCTCTGTTACCTTTTTCTTTAGCTTTTCCCGTTGTGATACAGAACATTGTGGGGTTTTTTTTCTCTGTCTTTTAAAATACAAACAAAATGGTCTGACTAAATAAAGATGAAAGTTACATCTTGTCAACTTATACTGTGAAAAAAAGAGATAAAAACAGACGTTCAGTGAGAAGGAAAAAAAATAAAGTGTACCTTGGTGAAGAATCTCATTGATGACTTTTTGGGATAGTGTAATGACTTTTCTTTCAAGAAAGCAGATCTTCATCTATGTTGAAAGGCCCAATCAAAGATTGCTTTCTATATTTCTCATGGGCAGGAACTAATAAATGGGTATTGTGCAGGGTTTCCTGTAAAATCAACTTCCAACTCTGTGTACAGTGTATTTGCCACCAATGGCAGCAGTGTGAAAGGAAAAATGCTGAAAATCACAGGTGCAGATATAAAAGCCCTCTCCTCTAAAAGTAACTCAGGTGTTTTTGGTTTAGCTTTTAAAGCTTACAAGGATCTTTTCACAGAAGTTTATAACAGTAACAGTTTAATGCAAACAATTAAATGAAACCTACATAACTATGAGCAGTCTCAAAATACAGAGACTTCATTTCAGCCATTTGATCTGAAGTTGTCCTAGCATACAAAGAAAATACTATGGCATACAGAAACAATGACAGTCTGTTTCTCAGAGCTGATTTACCCTGGTTATTAGAAGTTAAGTTTGTCTAGTATGTTATGACTATGAGGAAAATCAAAGATATCCTGATGTGTTGTGTTGTCTTCTTTCTAAGACAATGCTGTGAAGCTAGATCTTTCCAAAATCAATAAAGAAAAAAGATTTCATTTTGCTTTAATTAGACTAATCAAATGCACTTCATCAGGAGTTTTAAGGAATTAAATCAGACACATTTTAGGGCCTAAGACCGCTCAGAGAAATTACAGAAAGGCAAGTTTTTTCTACATTTCCATGCTGAGTTTAGCAACCTAAGTCTAGTGCTGAATGGCTTTACTTCAAGTAGGCATTGAAAACTCTCTATACCTGGCTACTCCCAGAGTTTGCTTTCTCAAACAATGCCTGTGCTGAATCCAAGAATTAAACTTTCAGGTGTTAATGAGGTATAGTTTCATACAGTACCTGGTAATTTGGGGTGACTAACTTGTATATTTCATGATGCTTAGAGAAATAGCAGTGAAATAATGTACTGGATTATTCCCGCATCCTTTCTTCTCTGTTTTCAGAAATGACCTCCTGATTCTTTATCAGATTGGTCTTTATACTTGCACAAAACAAATATATCAGTCATTAAGGTATTTTGCATTTACCAGAAAAGACAGTCATACTTGCCTTCATCAAGCTTTCTTAAAATAAATATTAACAATGCTAATCTTTACAATGAAGTTTGGCCAGGAGGCCTTGTTTTCAAGCAATCTGTGAAACAACATCCATTTAGTTTCACTCATAATTACTGATTACACTTATTACTAATTAACTTTTCCTTTACAGGTAGCTTGTGAGGAAGAGCTTCAGGTAAAAATACATTTCCAAGTTTTATTGTTCACTGACATGTCTTTAAGTAACTCTCCCATCTGCAACTCAAATAACCATGTTTACTTTCTCGTTTGATGAGGAATATTCACTTTTAATCTAAACTATACCATGTGTACCACGGGCATGGAGCATGTCATAATCTCCAGCATAACTTGACCTTAAGATTGAAAAGTAAAGGAAATTTTTGCATTATTATCAGGAGCTGACATGCAGGGAGGCTCAGAACACACTTTAACAAAAGATTAGGAATCAGACATTTAGAGTTTCTTGCTGCTGAAGCAAAATCAGGACCCGAAGGCAGCAGTTACCCAGACTTCCTGTGTCAAGGAACAACCCAGACTTTTGTGGGTTTTATGTACTTTTAGGGTGAGATGGTGTCCTGAACAGGACGAGATAGCAGACAAGATGTATATGCACAGAACATGATTTATTGCAACAGCACAGCACCTGGATCCTAACTGTTTTAAAGTAAAAGGCACAAATTGTGGGGAAAATGGGAGATGGGAACGGAAGCTGCAATTGGAATGCAAAAGGTATTTTAACAATAAAATGTACATTGTGGTACAGATTAGATGTTGGACCACTTGAAGGAACTGGCTGGATGGTCGCACTCAAAGAGCGGTGATTAATGGCTTGATGTCCAGATGGAGACCTGTGATGAGCAGTGTTCCCCAAGGGTTGGTACTTGGACTGGTGCTATTTAACATATTTGTCAGAGACATAGACAGTGTCATTGAGGGCACCCTCAGCAAGTTTGTTGACAACACCAAAGCAGGATCTGAGGTTGACATGCTGGAGGGAAGGGAGACTATCCAGAGGGACCTTGACAGGCTTGAGAAGTGGACTCATGTAAATTGCATGAAGTTCAACCAAGCCAAGTGCAAGGTTCGGCCGCTGGGTTGAGGCAATCCCAAGCACAACTACAGGCTGGATGGAGTATGGATTGAAAACAGTCCAGAGGAGAAGGACTTAGGAGTGATGGTGGATGAGAAGATCAACATGAGCCAGCAATGTGTTATCGCAGCCCAGAAAGCCAACTGTGTCCCAAGCTGCATCAAAAGCAGTGTGGCCAGCAGGGCCAGGGAGGTGATTCTTCCCCTTTACTTAACTCTCTTGAGACCCCACCTGGAGTACTGTGTCCAATTCTGGAACCCCCAACATAAGAAGGATATGGAGGTCCTGCAGGCAGTCCAGAGGAGGGCTACAAAAATGATCCGAGGGCTGGAGCACCTCTCCTACGAGGACAGACCAACAGAATTGGAGCTGTTCATCCTGGAGAAGTTGAATGTTACTGCTTGTAACAGTTCCCATCATCACACTAACCATTAACTGTAAAATATTCTGTGATTGGGCCCTTGCAAGGCTATTAAATGCAGCTCAAGATAATATCCTTATAACCCAGTGTGCAGTCATTATTTTGATGTGTTGGCTGCAATGCAGTGACTAGCACAACATTGAATTGTATATAACAGCTTTCTGAACATTTATCTAAACCTTAAGTTAGCTTCCAGGAGAATACAAATGAAAAAATAAAGCAAAATGAAACAAGGCACAATACCTTGAAATGAGATCGTTTCTATGATAAGAAAACATGACTTTTCTCTAGAATAGCAAGCAGTGAATTTATGTTGTACATCACTGTTAAATTGCATGATAGATAGAAATTTGTGATATTTGAAAGTAAAAAGCCTTCTGGATTGACTATCTTTCTGTCATCTTTGAAAATGCATGGTTCAGTTGCTGATGTCAAATAGAGGCTATCCAAATATCAGTCTGGATGATCCCCCATAGTCTTCAATCAGTCAAACTGCATATGGAAGACCCCTCCATCTCAGTCCTTGGAAATTGTGCAGAGGGAGCTCCAGCAGTCCTATGGGCATTGGGTTTTTGAAGGTAGTTCTTAGACTGCTGTAAAGAATAGGATCCTCATCCTTGAGAAATTTTCCTGGAGCTGAGAATTCAGTAAGTGAAATTAAAAAAGGAGAAATATTCAGACGGGTGATTTTTACTCTTTTCCTCTGTAGTTGGTAACAACACCATCTGCTCAAGGATTTACTTCAAGTAGGCTAAATTCATTGAATGAACTGTTCTCTCCAGATTGTTTGCTCCGCTCTATATAGCAATCTACGATTGTTGATTAATTAAAGTGCACAGTTCTCCAGTGAAAAAGGTATGTGCTGTTATTCCAGATGGAAAACTAAGATGCTGAAAGTTTATTTGATCTGTGAAAAGTAGCTGGAGAATTCTTTTAACTATGTTTTTGAGCAGAGAGAGTTTGGGGAACTCTTCTAAAAGGTCTTTTCACGTATCTTCAGAAGCAGCTGCAAGTGCTAGTGATAAATAATGAAAAGTATGTCTTTTCATCTGATGTCAAACTACTTTGTCTTTTTTATACCCTGAAATTTCCTGAGTCAGGGTTTTCTTTGACTGGATGAGTTCCATGGTGGACAATGGCTGGATCTTGCAAACACATACCAGATGATCTCCACTACTGCATTGATCTGTCTGCCTGGAAATTAATTATATGCACATATATTTGGTCTTAAAATTGCCCATTCCTCAAAATACAAGGCATGGATCATTCAAAGTATTACATTTTTTTAATTATTAACATGGTATCTGGCCAAGTGCAACCCAGGAGCAAAAGTTGTTACACAAGCAGACACTCCTAAGATAACCCTGTGGTTTGGAGAAAGACAGTTGTATGCACTATTTCAGTAGGGAAGATATATTACTGAGAAGACGTTTGAGCCTTGATAGGGTTAGGGAGAAAAGAACAGGTTCTTGGCTGTGAAAAAGCAAGTCCCACAGTATGTCTGCATTTTGCAGAGCACCTGCAATCAGTAGAAGGAGCAGAATGGATAGGGCACGCATTGACTTCTGCAGTTTGGTGGGGATCTTGCTGTCACCCTACGGCCATGTTTTGTCTTCAATGGTAAAGGAGTTCAGCACAGTCAGAAATGCCAATGTAGGAAGCAGGAACTCTAATGATCTCTCTCTTGCATTAGCAAGAAAATTAAATTAGGAGCACACACTGTGGAGGGTAGAGATTAATGGTTTAAAATGAGAAATGAACTACATGTAATGTACAGCTCTGGTGTCAGAGCAGGACAAATGGGATGGGAGCATAACCAGGTACCCTTGCAGAAACTATAATGTAGTCCTTATTACTTCAGTTTTGGATGGACAAACTTAGACATAAAACAAAAAACAACTCAGGCTATAAGTGTGTTTAATTATGACTTCCAAAATCAGAATAAGTTTTACCAAACTGAGGAGAAAACTGTAAAATATACCTGGGCAAAGATACCAGAAAGCAAAGAGATTGTTTTGGAAGTTTGCCACCGGCCTTTGCAGCAATGTCATTTTCTCCATTGCTTCAGCTACTCATGATATATAATATTAATCTATATTAATTTATTTATATCCCCTTTTCATGATCCATAGGCAGTTACAGCTCTTACAAGTTAATTTTGCATTAACTTTTTTTTTTTTTAACATTTTGTTCTGTAACAGAGTCTAAATTATTTTCTATTTTCATACTAAATTTAAAATTTCCTATTCATCTCACATCAAGAAATTATAACTTTTTGCATCAGCAATTTCTGCTGGTCTCTGCTGCATGAAAATTAATGCTAATGCCAAATAAACCAAATGGTATTTGCTGTGTTATGTTTGCATTCTAATAGCCTGTCCCCAAACATACAATAGCCTTGACAATTAGGTATGTCAAGAAAAATTCTGATCAGAAGAATTCTGGTGTAGATCCAGACTGAATTATTTTAATGAGATGAAGAGCAAATTTTCCTTTTACCAAGCATGCAGGTTACTGGCTTCATTCCATGTGAGATGCTAATGCTGATTGCTGAGGTTATCAGCTGTGGGGAAAAAAACCACTAAGTTAGATAGTTAAAATAAGTTAAAATAGTTCATGGTTGGCCTGAGATTATAAAAATAAAATTATAATAATGAGAATATGTTTTATACTAAAGCAGATGGAGATGTGAATTACCTAAAATATAAAAAGACCTCAGTGGTAACCGTATCTTATGTGTAGCTATAGCATTTTCAGAGTCCAGAGTCTTACTGAGTCTGGTGAAGAAACTCAAGGGCCTGTCCCAAAGATCTTTCAGTCCAAGTAGTTAACTAAGAGCATTAAGCCCAGACATTCAAAATGAGCTAAAATATATTTACTTTGTTCTGCAAGACAGAGATGAACTGTTTAAAAATTCTATCACTCATGTGTGGGTGTGCACACACAAATTCACATACATGCACACTTCAGAGAATATAACTTCATTTTTTTGCCCTATTCTGCCTCTGTAGCATTTTATTCTTCTTTTTGCACTGTCTCATCAGTCCAGGATTTGAGTATTTTTCTTGTAAGTAGTCCCGTTATTTTTTATTGTCCATGCAGAAAAATATTTTGTACAGCTCTGTATTGTTACCATGTGGCTTAACTGTAAGCTGTTTGACTTATTATTGTTGACAAACAAACCCCAGGTTCTTGTACATATGTAATGAACTCCTTAAATATTTTTAAAATTTCTATCTGAAACATATTACTTCTAATTAAAAATATCCTACAGATTTACTCATGAGACAAAAAATGGAAAAAAAAATAAGACTTCTTTCTTAGTACTTCAGTAATCTAGGCAGTGGTCCAGTCTGATGTGTGATATATCCACTCTGACTTCTTTTAAGTGTGGGGCAATTTTTAGAATGATACTGAAGACAGTAAGTTCTCCCTCAAGTGGTTTATTGATAGTAACATCATCTTGTACTGTACTTCTCTTCTAATTGCTTGCCATATTTCTGTGCCTGTAACTTCAGTCTAGTGCTGGACTAAAACACCTTGAGTCATTATATGCAAAGGAGTGTGGTTCTTCATTGGGTCTTTCAGTATTGTAATGACTTAATAAAGGTATTGTACAGCAGTGCAATGATTCTATTTGTATTCCTATTTTCTGCTGGGGACTGTGATGTGAATCTGGACAGAGGGCTTAATTGCCCACATTGTGACATTTTAATAAAAAGAAGTGACATCAACATACTAAAAAAAGGCGATGCGCAGGGGCAGATTTAGTTACTAAATGCTAGCCAATATGCACAGAAGAAAGGAACTGGCTGGGATGATTACTCTTCCTCTGTTCTTGCTTTATGATAGAAACACTAAATAAAGTCAAATTTCCAGCTCCACTGGTTGGGTAATGTACAGTCTCTGATTTCCAATCTTGCTGTACTCATGGGTGCTTTACAGACTTCTGGTTTCATACCAACGCTTTACAGTGGTTCAGTTCTGGCTTTTTTCTCTTTGTTTCTTTCCTTCCTTGTGCACCCTTGGAGACCTGACATACTTCCTATGACAGTGATGTGCTCAGCTGGCCAAGCCTGGTTTTCTTGAAATCCTCATACAAAATAGTCTCCATTTCTTGAACCTTTTTTGTAGTTTATCGCTGCACCTGTTCCTGTCTGAACTTACTTCCTAGGCTGAGTCTTTAATAATAGCACTATTCTTTAATAGGTATTTCAGCTATTAGGCTCTTTGACAGTCATTCTCAGTGTCATCCACTAATACTGTACTGCAAGGAAACAAATGTTCAGTGCTTCCAATCCATTACCAGAACCGATATGGACCTTTTTTTCCTCATTCTTGTCTGAAAAGAAACCTTCTTTGATTTTTCAATAAATTTAATTAAGTTCCTCTTTCTCTACAGTGATTGGGAATTGGAAGTTGAAATAGTCAGAAAAGTGCTGGTTTGATTAGGCTCATCTTGTACTTGGGCCTTATGTAATTTCAAATTACCACACATTTGCAGTGTTAGGAATACAGATTATCTGAATCAGTATTTGTACTTTTTAATACTATTGAGTCTGATCTGAAGTCTTCAGAAAAGCATCCATGGCTCATCACAGACAAATATAGTACCTTTCTTATTTCCACAGGTGACTCTGGTAATGCAGTGCTTTCTAGAAAAAGTTAATTTATTGACTATTTGGCTCTACAGCTCATTCTTCTAAATAGTTTCCATTAATGTCCTTGTATGTGCAACTTATATGTGCAAAAGAAATGCAAGTGTTTTTATGTGCTTAGAGCATGCATGAACTTATTTTCCTCAGTATGTCTTCCTTTTTCATATAGTTCTCTGTCTTTGATTAGAGCTTCACCATTTACAGAAATAGGAACAATTGACTGTAACTGTTACCAATGTATTCAAGCTAGTTCAGTAAGAAGATTTGTTCAGTAGTGCTGTCCTCCAAAGCAAGGTATGTTTTATTCATCCAGACCACCATAAGAGAACTAAAGGTAGCAAGCTGCATAAGGTGCTGGAGAGGGTGCCATGAGAACAGGATAATTGCTTGCTAACCATTATGCTCTCCGGTCTCAATATAAGAAGCCAGTTTTTCAAACAAAGAAATCCTGTAAGTTTATATGATGTATGAAAAACTGTGTTTGTTTTTATATATATATACTTCAAATTTTATATTAAAAATATAGTTACAGAGAGATGAAGCTGCAAATCAATTTTTCAACAGGTACAAACTTCTCATTTCATAATACTGCATTAATATCAAGGCTACACCATCCTTGATTTTTAGGCAACCAACCACGTTTTTAATTCTTGTGACTTCCAAAAACCCTGGAGGAAATAGTTATGTACCTTTTTTTCACATACTTCTATAACCTGTTCCTAAACAATTAAACTGAGTACAGCTGGGCTGCAGGTGGTTTGAGCAGGACATGGAGAAAATGACACTTTCCAGCAAATGATCACCTGACAAAACCAATGTCAGCTTCACTGCTCCTGGCTCTATTTTTCTATATGATGCATAGGATTTTCCTCTTGCTACTTGCAGTTCATTATTAAGCTCAGGCCACTTAAACAAAATGATTTGTCCTCACTGACCCCTGCCATTCCTACATTTCCTTTTTCTTTATGTTAAAAGTAACTGTGAAATATTACTAAATAAGGTAATTACAAGACCTATATAATACTTCATTTGCTGTCAAGAAGAGCCTTAAACATCACCATCAAGGTAAGCATATTCAACCTGCATGGAGAATGTCAGAAAGTAAGAAAAACAAAAAAAAAGTGATGCTTGATTTTATATGCCATACGCTCAAAATTATTAAAGCAAGGTGACCTGTTGACAGTTGCAGATAACCAGTTATACAATCATTTAAAATGCAACAAAACAACAAAAAAATGACCTTATAAAGTGCTGGTTATGACTGAAAACTTTAATTGTAAGTTTTCATCCTGGGAAGCAGGAAAAGCCATCACCCAGAGTATTGCTGTTTTAAAGACTGTCAGAATGTCTCAAATGTGAGACAAAGTTAAGCAAATTTGGAAACTTCCTTCCAACAAGCAAATCACACTTACACTGAAAGGCAGGCACAACAGCCGAGTTAACATTATTTTTAAGAAGTTCAGCAAAAGGCTTTGCAGGACTGAATACTGATATGCAAGCCAATGTGGAAACAATGTAAGAGTTTATTAAATGTACAGTAAAATAAGAATAAAAGTTTGTAATGAGAAAAAGCAGTTGACAGGCTGAGAAGTCCTGTCTGAGGAGAAACTTACAAAACATGTGAATTCGTGCATTCACTTTGACATTTAATTGCCAAAAAGTCTCCAGTACATATGTACAATATAGTGGATATGAAAGAAGGTTAAAAGTGTGGAAACTAAATAATTTGAGAAAATAATGAGACTCTAGATGGAGCAGGGAACTTGGACAAGTGCTGAGCAATAGCCTCAGGGGTACACAAAATCTTTTCAGTTACCCCTTCCTTTATGTCATCCTAGCTGCTCATTTCCAGTGGGAGTCTCACCAACCCCAGTAGCTATAACCTTTACCTCCCCAAAAAAGAGGCTTGATATCCTTGGTCTGGCCTTGTGCCACAAGGTCTTGCTAAATACCAAGCACAGTGTTCAAAACTCAGTTTAGGAATATGAAGCCAGGTTTCTCGTTGAGTTGCCATGAAATCGGATGCCACCATTCTTTACCTTCTCATTACTGAGGCTCTACTTTTTGTAATCTGTCAAAGCTGTTTTTTAAACTGGTTCCTGGGTACTGAAATCATTAATTACAGCAGTAAGACCATAATTATTGAAAACAAGATATTTCTAGATTCAAGTTACTATTCTTCCTAGGTCTAATGGATGTTTGTAAGCATTAAAGACCAAATGAGATCAAGAGACTGATTCCAATCTTTTTGTTTTCCAAAAAAATTATGTAAAGAAAAACAAGTTATTATATTATTATATAGAAAATAGTAGCACTATTCTCAGACACCTTAACAAAACATGGAGCAGATACATAGCTAATATCTGTTAGTGAACAGCTTGCAATTATTTGCATCCACAGTGCAGTGCAATCACGAACACTAATAGTGTGAATGAGGGGAACTGTAGGAAAATTGAGGTTATTCACTTCCAATTTTTAACATTATAATGAATACCTAACTCCTCAAATGCACTTAACTAGTATTTATCATTATACCACTCATCAACATGGTGATAATTAACTCTATGTAAAGTTTCACAGATTGAGGTACTATTATAATTAATATATTATCAGGTTTTATATGGTCATTGTTCATACTCATGCATTTGACTTAGGACTGTTGCCTAATAGTTTTCTACAACTGAATATGCTGCTTCACTGATTAGTAGTCAAGATTCAAGTTTCCCAGTCATATAAGATGCAGAATAGCTGGGAAATATCTGTTATGAATGTCAGTACTTCAAAATCTGCTGTAGATTTTTTTTTTCTTCATCCTCTTCCCATGGTGTCCATATGTTTTTTCTTCCTTTGTCCTTTTTATTTTCTCCTGCTCCAAAACAGCCTTAACTTTCTATTTCTTGTTATATTTATATTTTCTGTCGGGGAGAATAATTTTCCACACCTGCTAAAAATATTTGTCTTGAAAAAATAGGTTATGTCAATTACTTCTAGTGTTTTCTATTATCTTTTGTTGGGTTATAATTTTTCTTCAGAACTTTAAAACGACATACTGAGGAAACCATCATAACTTGATTCATAACTGTCGCCTCTGTCTAAGGTCTGCTAGATTTTGACATTACTCAGGAGATGTCAGAGCTTTATTGGAAAGACAAACAGCAATGGAGAAATATCAAGAAGATTCAGAAGCTCTGCTAATTCAAGTCTCATCGTTTCAGACCTCAAGTAAGTTACCCTGCTGTCAACTAGCAAACAAAAGTAATTCTGTTTTGTGTAAATCAAATGTAAATTTTGTTGCCCAGACTTTTGTTTCAGAGTCTCGAAGGAAAGCAGCTTCATGGTCTGGTTTTATACTGAAATTTCCTTATTGTCTGGGGATATGTAGATGAGGAATACATTTGTATAGCTTTTTCAGATGCCTAACATAAGACACCAGATACTTTAGCTTTTGAGGAAGAATGATGCCACTTCTTCTAGAACAGGCATATATTCTTTTCAAGCTTGCTGGAAATCTTCAGCTTTTCAGGAAAAACAAAACAAACCACGCCTCCAAAAGTTCGGTGCTAAACTGCACAACTTGATTCTGTTAAGAAACACTAACCTCACAGGGGCAATCATTCAGGTAACTAATGTCATAACTCTTTAGAGGCCAAAAAATGCCAAGTTCCCTCCTGACAGAGCCACATAGGACTCCCAGGCTACGTTGCATCATGGGACATGTAATTAAACCTAGGCCCATGAAAAAGAGTAAGGCACAAGGCAACTACTTATAATTTGAATAATGTGACATTTCCAAAAGGGTTTTTTTTTGAGTCTTTGTGATGATTTGGCTAATACTTTTTTTGTTTGTTTTTACCTTTTGATAAATTTTCAACAAAATTAACTGCAAAATTTAGATAAGGTCATAGGAGATTGCTGGGATGTGACAACCCACCCTCCTACATTCCCATGTTCTGACAAAAATGTATCATTCCCAACCCGTGCAACAGGACACAACCACCTTCTTCCTCTCAGTTGACTTCTTCCTGTATCTGACAGGAAATCATCTAAACAGTTTAAGAGTTTATTACATGAACATAAAGGCACATGCAGTGGTAAAGAGATGAAAAAGAAGGTGCTTAGGTTTTTTTATCAGTCTTAGAATGGGGTTAATTGTGTTCTCAGTTTTTCTCAGCCCCGCACTGAATAAAAAAGTGGAAAGTGAAGAAAGGTTTAAAATAAACATTGTGATACATAGGGTTAAATATGTAGCCACAGGTGAGATATTGAAGACACTCAGTTATGTCCTCAGAATATTTCTGTGTTTGGGATCTTAAAAAAAAATATCATTTTTTAACCAGGTGGGATTTCAAAGGTTTTCTGCATTCTCCCAGAAGAAACAAAAAAACTGCTCACATGGACACTATCCCTGACTCCTGTTCTCAGAAAACTTGATAAAATAGGTTTATCTTGATCCCTCACTCAGTGAAAAAATCTTAGAGCCACCTCTAGGATTATTTTAAATTAATAATTCCAGTGACAGGGGCTTATCAAAACATAATAATAATTTAAAAAACCCCAAACAAACAAAAAGCAAACAAAAAAAACAACTAACAGGAAACAGCTTCTTATTCATCCAAAGGCATCTTTGTAATATTTTTTCATCTTGACCCATCTGACTTGTCTGAAGGTATAAATGTTATTTCTGTTAGCACTGAATAGACTATGCATTTATGGAAGAAAGATATTTTGGTTTCCAAATCATTAATATAATTATTAGAGCCTGAGTGTCTCCAAATAGGCTAAATGAATTAGACATCCAAGTCTTACAGAAATTGGAGAGGTAGATATCTAAGTACTGAGTTACTATTTCAGGCTCCCATGGCAAAATCTCTTTCATTATTGAGCCTGGAAGGCTGAATGATGGCTTTCAGATTCCAGGCCAATTTCCAGGCACCATCTTTACAGACAGTAACTGAAATCTAGTAACTGAACCATTACTTCCTTGTAAATGGGGTAGTTTTGCCTAGAAGTTGCTAAAAGGATAAACAGGATATTTCTAATTACATATTTCAATGCCACTTTTCAGGATAGAATTTGTATTAAATATAATTATTTTGGGGATTGGTACTTTTCTTTTTAAACTACCTAATATCATCACAAAAAGAAAGTGAAAAACATGTTTACTAAGCTCCAGTCTGTTAGTGCCACAAAATTAGACACCTGAGAAAAGCTTTATCAATCAACGACATTATCAAGGTAAACAAATCAAGACTCAAAAAATAACAGAGAAATTGGTTCCAAAGTTATTGTAAATGAGACCAGTCGGAGGGAGGGAAGGGAATTCATATATTTTACAGTGATTGTGTTCAATCGTGGAGTGCATTGTATTTATTTACACCAAGAAAAGGAGAAAACAGAGTGGAAAACCCCATCAGGACATGCAACAGGTAAGACTTGTACAATATATGTTGTTTCCCTGTGTGCCCGTTGCAATCTGTAATCACAGAGTTATTTTCCTTAACAAAGGTACTTCGTTATCAAAGCCATGTTTCTGTGCTAACAAGAAGGGAAATGTGAAAAAAGGGATTTTGGTATTTTTATAATATATTGGAAGATTTACTTTTTTTTTTAGATTTATTTTTTAATTTATTATATTCTGTATATTCAGAGTAATAAGCATTAATCAGTAAATATAAATAAGTAGGAAATATTTTATAAGTATTTTGGATCACTATGATTTTCTTTTTTCAGAAACACTAAAAGTTGACAGGAATCTATTTCAGACTGGCTTTCTATCTCTGAGCATAATGCTGAAGGAAGCAAGTGGAAACAAAATGGTAAGGATGTACTGTAAACGTTTGTGGTGTGAATATATGAAGACTGGAATCATGCCATTGCAGCTGTGATTTCAATATATTTCATAAGTCTGACCCTTTACACTGCTTGTAACAAGACAACATTTTTGCCTCTTTCTCATTAGGTTAATCCCACTGCTGTGGGATGAGAAGAGCAACTGATCTTCACAAGACATTACAACAGTATCTCCAGCCCTTCAGTCACGGGTGCAGCACAGACTCAGAAAAATTCAGAGTTATCATTTAGGCTGTGAGGGTTTTTGAGCACAAACAGTTAATTCAGTAACATAAAAAAATACACAGATAGCAACATGTGTGACCAGAGACAAGACCTGGCAAATGCACCTGGGAAAGAGAAAGGAGAGTGAATTAATCAGTATCAAGCACTACATTCAAAGGCAATTGAAAGATAACAATAACATTATGTGATGCAGTTCTTAGTGAGAATCCTAAAAAAAGTGCTAATTAATCTTGTCACAAATTGAGCCCCAAAAATATCTAGGCAAGGCCTATTTGATTCATAATCTATTGTAGTCCTTAAACATACTTTGGATCCACAATGTTCTTACAAGAATGCTTTTAAGAGCTAAAAGCAGGCCTATGGGAAACATGCCATTGTATACCTTAACATCACATTGCAAAAATCCCATTCTAGGAGACAGAGAAGAGATTCTCCTACTTCTGTGCCTTTTGGTTAATAGAAAAGATTTTTAAAAGCTTTTTCCTCCAACAAAAAGATTTCTGATTAAACGTAAGCTTATTTTCCTATTAGATACTTAGCATCCTTATTAATTCTCTACTAATCCTGGCTGAGTTCATTAGTCACTACTATAATAAATATTGTTTATTAGAGCTTAGTTCAGTCGTGCAGCACTCTTAAGTTTGACTTACCCATTAATGTTCTTACCAAAAATCATATTATACAACGGGTATTGATATTTAAGATGCAGACAAAGTGAGAGCATTTAACTAAAATAATGTAATACCTTTTTTTAAAAAACCTACCCTTCCTTTACGTAGCCTTCCTTAAAGCTGTGTCTGGTTGGGCTTAGACCTCCAGCTTGGCAGTGCACATCAGGTTTCTATGATAATATGAGATTAAAGTAACTCTAATGGTGGTGTGCCTTGCATAGCATGTAGCTCTTAGGTCACTTTTTTACCATTAATAGTTAGTAGGTTCTTTCTTGCTGAAAAGCAATCCCATATCACTGGCAGGGCTAGAATCAGTGAGCATATTGTAGGGTTTAGGTATGTTCAATATGAGCTTACTCCAGTTCTAAGCTTTGTGGCAATTCAATTTTGTACAGAGACACACCTAATTACTAACTCCCTGTAAGAAGCACAGTATAATAATTTTTTCTCAAACCATGACTAACAAAATGGAGAAAGTTTCTCAACTTTTTCACAATAACTTAATGGAGAAGTATTATGTACCAAAAACTTGAATGGCTTTGTATCCAAACTTCTCTTATCATAGAGAAGTATCACAATGGCAAAGAGGTAGTGCAAGGACATTTAAAATTGTACTGAAACTGGATAAAAATAGGTAGAGACAAATGCAGAGAGAACAAAAGTCCATCTTCTTCCCTGCTTGAAGTGCTGCTGAAAAGGTAGAGATACTAATTTTCTTGTCTGCCTCCTTCTAGCTTTTTGGCTCTTGTATTCTTGCTTGTTTGTGCCCTGTCGCCACCAGATAGTTATGCTACCTACTTGGGATATAGAAGCTGGGATGAAGACTCACACTTTCCTAGTTGGAGGCCAGTTCCGAACCAGTGTCTCCCGTTTACATGCCATCATATATTGGCCATTGCTTGACTATTGAAATGATGTATCAATTGCTACATTCTCCTTTACTAAGCACCTGATTGCAGACCTCATCACCCAATATCCAGGATTGTGCAAGAGTACTTGATTTTTAGCTTGGTGCTTCATGGACAGTGTATGAACAGTAGTCCTAAACAGTTTCTTATCCAAACCTTAAGCTTTCTCTATTAACCTGTAGAAGTGTCTCATTTTTGCTACAGATACTGGTGTCTAATTCAACTAATCTGCAGCACCCCTCTGCTGCAATAGTTATCTTATTTTTTAAAGTTGGAGTCTACCATGAGTGTCTGTTTTCACAGATTGAAAAGTGGCCTAGAAATGCTTAATTTAAGACATTGAGTTCTGGCAGGAAAACAGAGTCTTTTGACTTTGGAATTCAGAACTCTTAATTCAGAGTAGCCAGGGAGAACCTCTATGAAAATAAATCACTTTCCAAATTAAACTGCCACCATCCGCCAGAGGCAAGACAGCCTAAATAAGCCAAAGCAGAACTATTTCTGCATAAATTCTGCTAGTAGGCTGACCCTGACTTGAAGACCACAAAGGACCCTACAGATGACAAATTTATCAGGGATGATCCTTTTTCCAGCCCTTTCTAGTTCCACTCTCACTGCAGCTCAAGTTCTTCTCTCTCCCAGCCTTAACCCAAGTGGACTGGGCCTGAGTGCCAACCTGGAAATTTTGAAAGAAAAGGGTTGTGATTTTGACAACCATTTAACTGATTTTTTTCATTCATTCTAATGAATGTTTTATTAGAAGAGAGATTGCATGCAAAAACTGAAGTCCTTCAATAAGAACCCATGAATTCTTTATGTGCTTATTGCTGTGTAAACTATTTGCATTTTCCATTGGGTATTTCCTTGAAAATTTCCCCCAGTCCTACAATTAACACAGTATATCTAGCATTAGATACCTGGAAGAAGAGAATAATTTTAAATAGTCAAGCTTGCAGCAACCTCTGCTGATTTCAGTGAAGCTCTACCAAGAAATTAATTTTGATTCTTTTTCTTTAAACACTATTTTTCTACAATAAAATAATGAAAAATATAAAACAAAGGTAGAATTATTGCACCCATATGAATAATAGAAAAAATGTTGACAGTAACTCACTTTGTTGAAGTTTTTTTCAATCATTACAATATCTTAGTTTGCTAGTCATCACTGAAATTTTTATCTGTTAAGGATCATCATATTGGTAGACTATTCCATGCAATATCTGCTATTCAAGAAAATTATGTGTAGTGTAATATAGTTATGTCAGATGACATCCTGATTGACTCCTAATTACAACAGATATAGCTAATTGCTTGGCTTCATCCTATAAATAGCTCAGCATATATCTTTATGAGAATTTGATAATGGCACCTTGCTCAGTGGGACTGTATATGTAAAAGAATTATCATGGTTTTATGTATTAAGTTATTATTTTGCAGTATCTGTACAAGTTTTCCTTCAAACTTAACTTCTTAGAAATTAACAATGGCAAACAGAAGAATATTCAGGGGAACTGAACATACAAATTGTTATGGCTGGGTTTTTTTAGACACTGCTCTCAGTATTAAAACAGGAGCTGAACGTCAGACTTAGACTTGCTACCACACCCCCATAAGAACAGAGGTTCCCTGACAGGGACAGGAAAAATGGTGATTCACCACTCCACTGCAAATGGATCTGTTCTTAGAAGACTGGTTGATTCATTTCCTCCTTGGAGAACAGTGTTAGTGAAAGCTGTATAATGCCTCTGCTACTTGCCTGCAGAAGCGAGGCATGAGCAGAAAAAAAGTCCTGATAGATATAAAGTACCTAAATGCAATCAAAATTACCTGGAAAAAGGAGGGACGCCTAAATTTACTTAAAAATTAATCCCACCTGCATTGTTTAGATTGTACAACAAGCCATAGTCTGACTGCAGAAAGTTATGCAATAGAAAACATCAAATGTGCAGCTTTCTATTCTGCTATAAATGCTGACTTTATTTGATTTTGTCCACCCTTCTGGTTTAGATACACATTTTTACTGGAATCCAGAGTTCTCAAACATTTTCACCAACATCTGATATCAACCAGAAATGTGAAAAATAATAATTTATTTCACACATATACAAACTTATCTTTACCAACTCTAGATTGCATACTTCATTATAAAATATAGTATTAGTATTTATTTTTAAGAAAAATAAATTTAACTTTACCTCTTTTGAATTTTACTGAAGCCAGCAAAGGTGATCCAAGCATGACTTTTGTACCTTCTCTTGCACTAAAAATTTACTTAAAAGAAAGAACATTTTTCTCTTTTACTGCAAAATACCTCAGAAATACTTTTAAGGAAGTATCCACGGGGTCCCATCAAAATTCAAAACATTTTTTCTTATTAATAGCAAATGCCCCAGCCAAATTTGCACATTAATGTCTATTCCTGCTTTTCTTCTTGTAGACTAAACACAGGCCTTACTTTTTGTACAAGTTCTGCTACCTACTACCAAAAATTTAACCCGTTTTACATCTCCAGACACAGTTGTATTTCAATTGCAAAGAATGTGATATAATTTGTAAAATGTTTTGTATTCCATTAGGGCAAATAGCAATATATAAGTTGAAGACATTAGGAAACAGCTCCTTAGGTGGTACATACAACAAGGTTGCTTCAGAGAAATTATGGAGACAGGTGGTATAAATCTGCAAGCGCCTGCCTCAGTATTATCTCTTGGGTTGAGGATTGATTCTGTTTCACTGAAAAAGGGGAAAATAACAACCTTGATAGAGGACCTGGCAAAAAGACTGTGACTTTACCTAAATCAGAGTTCTATTTTTGTAATTGCCCCACTCCTCTCTGTCATTAATTAGACAATTCATGCAATTGTCTCACATTTAGATGCACATAGCTATGGCTTTAAAGTATTTCTAAAAACGAGAAATTTGCAAGGTTTTAAATCCCACTTTACACTTTCTTATGTGTCTTCATATTCAGATATGTAAAATCTTCATTTTGTAGTCATTAAACAAAAAATACCATTTCTTGCACAGCACATGCTTGATCATAGGTTGCTTGATGTTGGAAAACACTCAGAGAAACAACAATAAATGAATATAGGTGCACACATTCTTACCCTGCTTTTCCCTGTCAGAGCCATTATCGCAGTCTGTCAGTTGAAACGTCCATTGCATTTGGATTATCATTTTTTGACACAGGCATTGAAAGTCAGAGAAAAATATATTTTCTTATCTAGCTCTACAATATCAGAGGACAGTAGCATGTTTCATTATTCTTTGCTTTGTTAAACACTATACCTATTTCAATTAAAACACAAATTGCCACAGGTGGCATCTACTGTGGTAGCTTTAAACAGTGCTTCCTAATTTCTTTTATCATTGACCACCTTAAAAAATGTATCAAAATCTATTGTGAGGAATTAAATTAAAAGTTTAAGCAGTGTGGGCTTGTGATTTTGTTGGAGTTTACCATGTTTTCAGTTCAGTTTTCTACAGAATGTTTGTAATTTAACATTTCATTTGTAAACAGCAAATTGCCAAAGATCAAGTCTCAACATGACAAGAACATGAAAAGGAATCTGTATGCATGGAAGACTGAACTACAAAATCCTAGAAGTGATAGATCATATTGAATTTATAATATTGAGTTCCCAATGCATCTTAGGATCTGTGAGGTTAAAAGCAAGTCTGTAGTTTCTTTGGAATGTCACCTCACTTTTTATTACTCCAGTTAAAAAATGAAAACTCATCAAGATTACTATCTCTGAGTATTATTTTACCTTACTAGGTATTTTTCATGTGTTGAGGTATCATTAAAAAGAATGCCTTTATGGTTTAATTTATTAATGTAAATATAATGAAGCTAAAAAGTCACCTTGAAAAATTATGTTTATAGAAAGACTGTGATGCTAGCACATTAGAAATATATTTTAAAGACATGGAGAAGGGTTAAAATTTATTAAAATGCAGCACCACCATTCAAGCATAGAAGCAAATACAAATGGAAATCAGTATTGGACAGCCAGAGATGAGTAAGAATTAAGATTAGGACATTTCCAGATTTCTGGTGGGAGTTTGTTATTGAAGAAATATTTTTTTCTATTCAAGTTGGTGACATGATATTTGACTGTTGATCTTTGAAATGGTTTTGCTTTAATATTTATGATGACATGATTATAATTATTTCAGAATGGTACACAAAAAGGAAAAAATAAAGGAACTACAACAGGTTTTTTTAGAAAGCAAACAATTGCTGACTGATATAAATTGACAAGCAGATTGCTAGCAAATTATTTTAATGATTAATAATTATATCTATTTCAGAGACTTACATCACCAGACAGTTGTCTGTGAGTTTTGTAATGGGAGAAATTATTAGAATTTTTTTATCTTCTGGCAACATTTTTCTCAATGTGGAAAAAAAAAAAAAAAGTAATGTGAAATCTGTGTTTAAAGGATTATCTCAATTTTTCTCTATGTTCTTTCATAAATATTGTACATGTCAACCAGTTGTTAGACTTCTTGTATGTTCTGACAGTGACCATTTTAATGCTTATTTATTTTTATTACTACAAATACCTCTACATGAGGACTTACTAAGTGTTAAGGGAAAAAAAGAAGAAGAAACAAAATAACCTGGACAGTTTATTCAAATTTGTAAAGATTTTTCTTACATTATTGAAAGTTTAAAAAGTACTTAGGACATCTGGCATGCTTTTTAGAGCTTCCATGGTGACCCAGTCCCCAACTACAGTCTCTAGACAGAGTTCAGCAGCTATCACTGATGCCAGTAAACAAGTTAAGAATATGATGTTCTGTATGAAATGTTGGGAGAATTTTGTTTTCCAATAATAACCTTAAAGACAACTAGATAAAGAGGGGATACTAGAAATAATTTAACTTACTTAAAAAAAATGGTCTAAATTTCTGACACAGACTAAACCATTATTCAATATGAGACTTTGTGTGTAATTGGACAAATTTTTATCTTTCTGTCTGATTGCACAAAGTCTCAAAAGAGACCACACTTCTCTAACACATTTATCACTTGAAATTGTCAGTCATTAATTTCAGCAGGTGACACTGTAAATCACCCACAAAAATCTAATCTGAGTCTGAGAGGAAATGCAGCATGCATAGCATTTAAAGTTCCTTTTTCTTGCTTGTATCAGTATGAAGTCTAATTCACATTAATATCTACAGTTATGTATTTGCATTTTACTTATGGCTGCTGTCTGGTAATGAAGGATTTGCAAAGTGGCAAAATAATCCTCTCTCACGTGAGTGTCTCATATAATCTGTCTTGGCTTTTCTCCTAAATGCTTGACATTACCGTAACAAGGTACCATGGTTCATCTTTGTGGCTGGTCTCAAAAAAAAAAAAAAAAAAAAAAAAAAGGTAGAGGGAATGAAGAGACAGAAAGTAACCATTAATTGCTGATGACTATTAATATGCAAAACCACTCTTTGTTTCAAGATGTAATTGGGAGTAGTGATAAAGTATAAAATATAATGGAGTCCTTTGAGGTGTAATATGGGAGATTTATTTAAAATAACTTATCAGGAAAGCCTGACAAATAGATGTATTATTTTATGATTGCTTGTGCCTTAGTTCTTCATTTGTCCTTCCCCACTATTTCTTATCTCTGGTGAGAGGTTTTTCTAATATTTTGACAGACATTAAGAGCAAGAATGTTAATAAATATCCAAGATTAACCTTAGCGATGTTTTTGCTATTTTCTTAAGGAAAGCAAATTCAGAAAAAGCCTTAGCTGAAGTGATAGTAAACCGGTAAACAGTCATCCCTCAGGAAAACAAGATAAATAGTGTGTAATAGATCTGTAGTAATCAGCCAACTAGCTCATTGTCATTATAGCCTCTGTCTTTAAGTGGTGCCTGAACTAAAAGCACATCCAGCTCTTAACACAGTGAGAAAACCTAAGCAAGTACAGTAAAATAGTGACAATTTCCTCCCTAGTATTTTTGCTACATATCAAAGAAAATCTACCATGTTGATATTTCCCTTCTTTTGGCCTCTATTGACAGATGTCCACAGGCCACCCAGGTTCATGAGAAGGGTCTACAGAGGTAAAGAGGCAAAAAGGCTAGTGGATGCACCAATTACCACACATGAAAACTTTACATGATGCCAGGACTGGGTGGGACATACTGGCTGAAATCCTTCAGCAGCCACAGTGAGTCTTCTCACTGGACTCACCAGCACATTAAAGCCCTCAAAAAATGTGACAGCTATAAGAAACAGTCCAGCTTTTTTTTTTTTTATATGACCATGAGCACACCTTAATTTCCTCTGCCATTTATAGATGACCTCGGACAGTGCAGCAGAAGTAGAGCTTATGCATGCATTCTCCATCCCCTACAAAACACCTCACTCACCTTCAGATGTGAGGGACAATGAAGGCATACACCAGACTATGATTTAGGAAAAGTGTGTCTTTCCACAAGCTATAAGGTAATGTCTCATTCTGTGCCATGTCTCATGAGACAAGCCATGAAGTGTAAGATCACATTTGAGTTGCAGTGGACATTTTCTGCTGATGCTTTGGTGGAAAAGGGCATTTTAAAAGGCAAATGATAAATAATCTGATTTTACAGGGAAAGATTTCCAATGTGATGGAACTATAATATTTATATTTTTTTAAATATTATTTTTGAAGGAAGCCAAAATAACAAAAGGAGATGGAGGGTAAGGTAAGAGAGCTCAGTCTCACTTCAGGTCTTCACATTTTGTAAAATAAATTATTCCTTTGCTTATTCTTAAAAAGCAAAATCCAACAACAACAAAAACAAAATAGAAAAACAAATATACAAACAAAAATACAACAAAAAACAGCTTTGCAAAAAGTCTCTATAAATATATAAATAATAGCAATGCTGTGCAGAAACAGCCTCATTCAAAGCTTCTTGGAGAATTTGCCTCTTTCAGGGACAAAAACAATCTAATAAGATTTGGAAAAAAATGTTAACTGTCAGCTTTAATCATCAATATGGTTAGTAGGAATTGCTCTTGAGCAGCAAAATTATGTTATACCACACCTCAGAGTTTTGATAGTAAAATAATTTGTTTTTCTCTTTAGTTATTTGAAAACAGCCTTTCACTAGACATACAACGGATAGCATACTTTATTTTAGACAATGCAAATGGGTAGAAAGAGTTTTTGGTTCTGGTTCTCATACACTTAAATGCCTGCAACGCAGATAGAAACACCTTCATTATTTCCAACAAGAAGTACCATCAAGGCAATTCAAGCTTCTCTCATTTCTGTTTCAGGGTATGCTTAAGCCAGCTTGAAACAAGTTCTAACCATCAAAGTACAACATTTTCACAACATCTGAAAACAGTAATAAATATAATATTTCTGATTAAGATCATGCAAGCTTATCTCACTTCAGCTAATGTGAATCCTAGGATTATAAAAAGAAGAAAATTACTGCAGACATTATTTGGCATATTTTTGTTTTGACATTTATTCAGATCCCTTCAATAGCCCTTATGAATTGTTAAATGTTTTAAAAGCATGATGTATTTAATGAACAGCAGTAAAAGGACATTAAATAGCTTCATTTTTTATGAGCTACCCCATCCAATTGGTAAGTATTATTCTACTACATTCTGAAACCAGAACAAGCTTTGACCTAATGATCCTTGAAGTCCCTTCCAACCTAGAATTCTATGATTCTGTGATTCTATGATCTCATTTGAAATCAGTGGAACCATGCTGTCAGAAAGAAAACTCCTGTTCATGGAGAAACATGCTTTTTTCTTTTAGAGACATGAATGCACTTGGAGATCTTGGGAGATGGTAATAATGAAATTATTTGCTACTGCTGCCCAGAATAGGTTATTAAATGAATCTCAACTTTCTGGAATATTCTATTACGAACAAGGGGTTTTGGGTACAAGTGGAGCATGCAGTTGGCATCTACCACATTCTTAGAAGTATTTTTTTTCAATATGTATATAAAGATGAAATTAACTTACATTAGAAATTCAGTAAATAAAAATATAGACAATTCTAAAACAAGGAAAAGTCTTACTACGATTCATGAAGAAAATCAGTAAGCACCAATTGAAACCACAATCTATTCTCAATCAAAATTGCAATTCAACGTGTAGTACTGGGTAACCTACCTAATTTGTCAGCCCAGTTCTGCCCTTTATTTACTTTCTTTCAGTGGAATTGTTTCATTTCTCTAGCTCAGGCTATTACAAGTATTACCCATTTTTCTTTCTATATTAGACCTGCAGGTTGACTGCTTTGTACATAAGAGAAAAACTTAAATACACAAAATTTAAGATTAAAATTTTTAGTTTCTTTAGAGATCTCAGAGCAGGTCTCCTGGATCATCTCCACAGATTTTTAAAATATATTTTTGTTTTTCAGACTGAAATGTCATGTTGGAGTCTCTTAAATTTAAGATAGAGAGAGTGGAAAAATTACTAGTGGTTTTGATAGTTTTCCCTTGAAACTTAACATTATAATATGTCAGAAAGTTTTTAAAAGATATTTCAGGTGTTATTTTAAAACGCAGAAGTGTAGGCTGAGTTAAGTCCTGCTCCTGCAAGGACACATTACGAGCTTAACTCTTTATATTTTGGGACATTTCATTGAAATCAATAGGACTATTCACAGAACCAAAGTTGCATTCACAGTCAAGCCTTTGTGAATTTATTTCTCTAAACACAGGGAATATTGTTTCTTTTATTAATCTCTTATCCTTTTTCCAGCTTTGTTCTTTTCAGTAATTCCTAAAAAGTCCATTTCAGACCTGACTGGATAAATTAGAGTCCCATGGGACATTGTTCAAGTAAGGTTGGCAGATTTCTTCTCTCAATTAATCTAAACAAAACAACTATATTTAGTAATAGAAACTATCTTTACAAGACTGTGAATTTATTACTGAATTCTTCTATCAATGCAGTCATTCTAGCCACTAGACAGGAAGAAAACATAACTAAAATCCATCACAAGGGAGAGAGATTCCATGCTTTTATATTCCTGTTGTGGTTCTGTTCCTTAGGCTCTGTAGAGTGATGAACTACAACTTAGTCAAAAACATGCGTCAGTGCAGTTGCTGGTTAAATGTTCTGGAATAGCTTTATATTCATATTCTGCCCCAGGTATATACAGACAGGGACCTTCTGGTGAAGGTGACCTTTTCACATATAAAAAGAGAATTCTGTTTTTCTGTGCTCATGTCATATTAATATTCCTGTTATAGGCTAAAAATCTATACCCACAAGCTAAATCAGATGGTCATAAATTTTAAAAGAATTATATCTTCTATTAAACAAAACCTTTCCATCATATCCCATTCACATAATTTATAATTTTGAACAATGACCAATGAACTATGCCCAAGGTCCAGCCAAGAACAAAAGGACACTAGAATGGGGCTGGAGGCAAGGCAACTATAGACACCTAAAGAGTCTCTCCAGGACAGAAGTTATTTAGGGCACAGGTCTGAGGTCCATTCAGAGGCAAGGCCAGAAACCAACACTCCTTTGACATAGTTTGGGGAAGAAACAGGTCCCAGGCCTGGGCTTAGATGGAGCCCTGGAGCAGTCAGTGTGGCAGCCATTAAGGCCAATCAGTGTCCTGACAGTACCATTCTTTTCTAGATTCAACTGCAGAAAAATACTATATTAGAAGAATGTATCTGATTAAACTTGCTTGCTTCTTGCCATTACTAGGTCAGTGAAATTTTGTTTCTAGGAAAATTTCCAGTAAGCATGTAGTATTGCACTACACAAAAAGATGAAAAAAAAAATATTTTAGAGAAGATAAAATGAAGCCAGAAAGCAAGTTGCTTGAGCTTCTAACTAGAGCTATGAAGAGTCCCAAAATTTAGCTTTACAGAAGTTAGTCCAGAGTTAGTCCAGAAGTAATTAGAGATGTCAGTAAGAATGTTTCTTAAATATCTTACTAATATTTAAAATTTAACTGATTTATACTCCTACTTTGTTTGATCTGCAGCCATACCTGTGGCACATACATAAGTAACAGAAAATGTTTTCTTGCTGCTCTGCTAATGTAAGGACTTACTACATTAGTAATTAAAGGCCCAGATCACTTCTTCCAATGAAGTTAATAGAAGTCCCATGTGAGTGACAGAAATTATTAATCTTCAAAAAGTGTAGACAGAAAGCTGGGCTGCAAATATATTCTCCTTGTGAGATGTTATTCAAGCTCAAAATCTTAAAATAATGCTGATGCTCTTTTTGTACCTACCCTAAGAAAGAAGTGTAAGAACACTATCTGCCACCTGTGAATTACATTGGTTTTGAAATGCTCCAGTGATACTATAATAGTAGTTTTGGAACACCTCTAGGTATTATATCAAGAATTATATTCCTGCTTGTTACAAGGTAAGCTATTGATAGAGCTGCATACTGGGGCAGAAAGACTCACAAAAGTGAGGTTGTTGTTAGAGCTGATTATTAAGGTAATAGGGGAAAAATATTTAAAAAGCTTCAGCTGGGTTTTTCTATTGAGCTAGGTTCCTAAATCCCACTGAAATTGAGTGAATACAGCAAATAAAAAATAATCTTTATGTAAGCTCAAAGAAAGTCCTTTCCAATAGCTGTATTGATTTTTCTGTTTTTCCTTGAGGGTGTTGTCAAACTTTTGGAGCCAGCACTATAGTATTTCAAAAACTACCAGCTCAGATTTTATGTGAAGAAGTTTTTCACTGTATTATGCTTGAATCCTATTATAATTTGCTTGCCAAATCTTCTGGTAAAATTGCTTTAGTCCTTTTTTATTTTTCTAATATTTTTATGTGTTTGTGTGCATTGTTATTTTACTTCAGAGGCTACAAGCCAGAATAGCTTTTATTGCTAGCCTAGCCTTTTTTCCTCCTATTTGCCTAATCTCTTTACATGCTAGTAGCCCAACAAGCTGTCACTTCAGTTTAACAACAAAGACTCCTGAACAAAGTATATTTTAACTGTCATGCTTCCTTCCTTTCTTCCTCCAAGTGCTCTTGAGTTCCACAACATGTTCTTTCACTCATGTCTTCTGCCTCACAAGTCAGTCTTTAACTGGCAAGCTGGAGATTCATTTGTAGAACAGAAAAAATTACTTGCCAAGACAAGATCTGGTGCTTTTTCTGTTTCATGCTGCAAGGCTGAGACATCCTAATGTATTTAGCATACTCTTAATAGTAAAAACACCTTAAAAAAATAAAAATCAATAATTTGTTGGCAGAAGACATGGATGACAAAGAAAAGTGTGCTTTGCTTAGCAACTGAATTGTATAGCTTTTGTAAGAGACTTTATTGATAAGCACTGTCACAAAGAGGGGAAAGCACTGAGGGTTTATTAAGAGGGACCAGCAAAATCTCCTGGTCATCGTGGGGTGGAGGGGAAATCTGTGTTGAAGAAAATGTCAAAATGCCACAAACTCCTCCCAGAAGCTAGCAAAGCACCAATTATCTATACACAGGTTTGATAAACATTATGGCCTGTCCTAGTCTTCTTCATGATCTGGACCTAGAGGGAGGCCCTTGCATTACAGTTCACAGAATAGACCTATCAGCATTGCTGCCTTTTCTTCTAACAGCTGAAGCTCTTCCCACTGGCAGCAAAGCTTCAGCAGAGACCAGGGAAGAAACAGCTGTACTCCGTCGTAGCTCAGCAGCTTAATAAATGAGCTCCCTGAGCAGAAAGGTTGCTGTTCTTGCTATCAGTGAGATTATTCTTCAGAGATATACTAATTAAGCATTGGAAACATGCATGAAGATTAGCCTCTAACCAGCACAAGATTGTTTTACTTCTGAGTTGTCTGAAAGAAGCCAAGAGGAAGACACAGAGGACTGCCATCTTTTTCATCTGCCATGGAAAACATAGGCTTGGGTCCTTACTGAATACACGGTTGATATTCTCTAGACACACCACTTTCTAAAAATCCTGTCATATAAAGCAGGGGCTTCATAAAAAGAATGCAGAACCAGAATGGTGAGCTGAAAGACGTTTTGGATGAAGCTTTTGAGAAACAGGAACCGTCGACTATGCACCTTGCAATGCCTAAAACAGTTCTGGGAAATATGTAAAGATCAAGGATTAGTTTAGCTACTCCAAGGAAAAGTACAACCAGACAAAATATCAGTCCAAGTGCATATCATTAATTACTTAATTCATGTTGGACTACTGAGTTTTGAGTTGGGCCTTGAAAATCCTAGCTAGGGATTCTTGAGATTCAAAGCATGGCTTAGACTGGAGAATGGAAATCAGGCAGTAAGTTGGTCAAATTTATTAATAATTTGAAGTTTGAGAGATGAAACATTAAAATACATATTCAACATTTTTGTCACCCTTTAAAAAGAGATCAAATGAAGAAGACAGTTCACAACCTTGAATGACAGAGAGTGA
Organism: Chaetura pelagica; assembly: GCF_000747805.2. NCBI lineage: Eukaryota > Metazoa > Chordata > Aves > Apodiformes > Apodidae > Chaetura > Chaetura pelagica. The sequence goes on from NW_009954544.1 coordinate 224,664, forward strand.
TTAAGTTAGGAAAGTGAAGCTGATTATAAAAGACCATAAAAAAAAAGACTCAAGAAAAAAATAACACAGGGAAAACAAAATTGTCAGGAAATAACAATAAGAATGTTATAAAAAGATAGACATAAATTATTCTGACATCTGTGAGGATGAGAACAAAATAGAATGTGCTTAACTTATATAGCAACACAAATATTCTTTTAAAACATTAGGAAAAACTATTGTAAAATGCCAGAAAGTTAGCATAGTGCTAGATACAATGGTAAAAAAGGTCATCTATCTACACAGAGACTTAGAAAGGAATCTAAATAACAAATGCTATGTGAGCATTCCCCCATGAGATTGCTATTAACATATCCCTTACTATAGGATTCTAAATGGAAAAGGAAAGTACATCTTAAGGCCAAAAGGAAGAGTAATTCATCAGTTTGTAAGCTAGCTTTTTAAGTAAGAAGTAAGAATAGAGGCACATACTCCCTAAATAAATATTTGTTATTCATTCAGAAACTAGTTTATAATTAGTTTGGCTTAATGTTATACAGATACTTATTTGATCAACTTTACATGTCTTCTGTTTACTTTGTTCTGGATATCTTTGAGAGTTGGTAAGGCAAATATTATGAAGTTTATGAACTTAGTATAAAAAATCTAACAAAACAATTTCCGAATGCAATACGTTTTAATTCACATGTAACTTGCAAACATTTTCCCATTGTTCTGAAAAAATAAATACGATGAGCTGTATTTATTTTAAGGGTGACCATATGACGATTGGTAACTACACACTTAATTTCTGTAGGAAATGTATTTATTATTTTAACATAAATTATGACAGACTCTGCTCCCAATGTACCCATTTATGGGACAGTTTGAACACAAGCAGTCCATAGATCCCTGACCATAATTAACAAATAGGCCTGCATGATTTCTTGAGAATTTAATACTGATTCTTTTAAATATAAGTTATATCTAGCATCTTAGCTTAAAGTAATTTTGTTAAGCATCCACAAATAATTTTATTTCCATTCACAATTCTGTATTTCCTAATTCAGAAATTACATTTTTGTCAATTACATACCTATATGTAATGATACTTCCCACCAGATGTGTATTAACAATGCAGTACTGCAACTTTAAATGTTGACCTGTCTATAGTTTCACTATTGACGTCATGACAATATTATGGCTGCCAGTGTAACTGGATTGTTCTTGCAAATTCATCTGATGCAGAAATGCTGGCATGTACAGTACTCCCTTGTACTTAACCGTAATGACAAAACAGTCTGTTGAAACCATAACGATTTTGCAATTATTTTAGCTAAGAACTTTTCTTTGTAGCTTATTTTTTTTTTAATATTCAACTAGTACATGCTTTTAGTTGGTAACGTGTTTTACAAAACAGTATTAATTGGTTTTTACTAAAACTAATAGCAATGCTCATATTTCCTGACATTGAAATAACTCCGTCTTCATAATAGCTTGTTGTTGTTTTTTTTTCCCCTACAAAGCCATACAATTCAGAGTGTTTTAATCTTAAATTCAATTTAGTATTTGAAATCCAGGACACAATTCCTGAGTGCATATGTGCAGTAAAAAATGCATGAAGCAGTAGGTGGACCAGAGTGCTTATGAAAATAGATGAACCAGACAGGGTCTATGAGTTTTGTTCCAACATCACTTTTTAATATAT
>NW_009954544.1:226369-228716 GCF_000747805.2 Chaetura pelagica
TCCCTATAGTAAGGGACTTCTCTAAATTGAAATGAACTAGTAATTTCAATATTCAATTGTGCCTTAAAAAATTCTCAGAATTCCAGAAAAATCCCATCCTGAAATGGAGCTTAGAAGTCCTAAACACAACCAGTTCAAATATAAAAAAATTGTGCATGGGGAATAAAAATTCATACTCATAAATCATGCTCAGTAAAAATCACTTAAAGCAGAGATTTCTAATCAAAGAGCCATCTTTCACCTGCAATTTTCTACAAGTAGTTTTTACTAAGATGAAACTAAGGAACAATTTTTACAGTAAGTAATTTGTGATTAAGCAGATGCATTGTGTAGCTTTTGAACCACAACTGCACACAAATCTGTAAAGCCCTAAAAGCTTGTATACCAATTTATGCATAGTCTCAACAATAAGGAATGAAGGATTCTATGTGGTAAAGTAGTATAGTTTTGATACCTACTGAATTGTCCATGCATTGTACCAAGCTTAGAAATTTATCAGGCAAGAAATGAGAACAAAAAATAAGGACATATTTCACATGCGTCAATTATCTAATATTGTACATTATCCTACTACATACGTATTCTAGAAATACTGACATCCCAGAAATACATGAATCTTTTTCTCAGCACTTTTTCCTAATATTAAATCTTTGCACAGTAGAAGTGAAAGCACTGCCAATATTTTTGGTGCAGATTCATATAGAACAAGCATTGGCAAAGAATCAAGAAGTTTATACTGCACTTTGTGAGATGCTGTGAATTCGGAAAGGACCATCTGCCATGCTTTGCATAGCTACAAAATAGGCTTGGCCACCATCACCCAGATGACTATTAAAAATCCAATTATAATCCCAGTCATTATTTCATTTTTTGTCAGAAGTATGATTTCCACATAATAATATGTCTCTTCACCGTATTTCTCAAATGTTTTCTTAAAATTCTGGTTTAGACATTCATACTAGTAATGACAATAATAATAGAAATATAGGAAAATATTCCAAAGCCATAGAATGTCACCCTAGAAATTAAACTTCAGTTTACCTGTAATTGTAACTTTAGGATAGGCTAGTAACTGTTTATTACAAAACAATATTGACACCACGTATTATAATACAGAGCTCTAGAGGATTTTTACAGCTAATCAGAATTTTTTATTTTTAACAAGGCTTTACTAGGTTTTTTTTTGTAAACTACCGTAGGGTCAACATCAGATTAAATTCATCCAGTCCTTTGAGTTCACACATAACTTGTATGTAACAAATAGTTGTCAGCACAAATCAAGGGACACAATAATTTACAAAAAAATACATTCATTTGGAGAACTTTGAAGATTGAAGGAACTGAGAACCAAAGGTAGAATACAGGACATACTGTTCTATGTCTGCCACTTTGGTATTCACTTCAACACTTCTGGCTGGTTTAATGTCAAAACACTTGATTTTTCAGCCAACTCAATTGTTTTGTTCAAAGTGAATCCTGTTTTGTACCCAAATAGGAAATGATAATCTAAAATATATGATTTTGAATTTTCTACTTTATGAGGAATTTATAAATAGTTTCACTTTTTTTTTGCAGAGAAATGGTCACAAAACAACAGAATTGCTGAGATTGGAAAACTCCTCTGAAGATTATCTAGCCCAAGCTCCAGGCTCAGAATAGGGTCTGCTAGAGCAGGTTGCCAATGGCTGTGCCCAGCCAGATTTTGAACATTTTCGAGGATGGAGACTCTACAATCTCTCTGGGCAACCTCTTCCAGTTGTAGACTATCCTCAAGAGGAAAAATGTTTTTTCATAGGCTTGAATGGAATTTCCTGATGAGTTTGTGCCCATTGCTCTCTTTCTGCAGACCACTGAGGAAAGTCTGTCTCCTTCTTCTTTACTCCCCTGTCCTGGTTTGAGCCAGGATGAAGCCAATTTTTCTTTTTACTGATTTTTTTTTTCCTTCAGTAAGCTTTCTTGTAACTAGCAACAGTGTGTTCTGCTAGGCTGATAAGACCGTGGAATGTTTTTTCTAACTACTGAGGCTTCAAGGTTGCACCTGCACTCTGCCAGCTCAGACACTATGGGGAGATCTGTGACCCCCCCGTAGGAGGCTGAGTTAGACAGACAGCAAAATTGGCCAAAGATATTCCATTCCATATATCTACGTAAGCTCAGAGGAAGGTCAGAGATCACAGAAGACAACTTCCTTCCTTCTTCTTTTTCCCTTCTCTTCCGTCCATGGCCGGCGTCCAGAGAGGACTCTGTTCATCCATCACCGTCGATCCTCAGGCTCGAGATCTCCTGACCCCCATAACTCTCTGCTCTGTTCCAGCAGCAGCTCCGGGATTCCTCGGGACTCTTCCCA
>NW_009954544.1:231585-276618 GCF_000747805.2 Chaetura pelagica
GGGGGGGAGGGGATCGAGAGCATTGTTGTCAGACCTGAGTCAAACGGTGACATCCCCTCACCAGGTGTTGGAACACATTGATAAAATACCCCCAAGCCTTCTCTTAGCCAGGTTGAACAGTCTCAGCTGTCTCAGCCTCTCTTTGTATGACAGAGGCTCTAGTCCTTTAAACATCTTTACGGCTCTTCACCAGAACTAATCCAGTACATCTATGTCTCTTGTCCAGTATGCAACATGTCCATGCCTATGTCCATTTCTGATATGATCATGTCTCTTTCATTAGGAAGTCCAAAATATAGTTGGATAAAAAGTGACATATTCTAGATTCATAGACACAGTGAGGACCAAAATAGGTAAAATACTTAGAGCAAGTTAGGCAGCTGAAGAAATTACCCTCACAAGGCTATTAACTATATTCTTTTACTTGCTGATAGAATCAAAGATTTAATCCATGTCCTGTACATTTTCACAGAATCATAGAACCACAGAATGTCTTTGACTGGAAGAGACCTTCAAGATCATCCAGTCCAGCCTTAGACCTAACACCTCAAGCTCGCCACTAAACCATGTCCCTAAACACCAAGTCCACATGCCATTTAAATGCCTCCAGAGATGGTGACTTCACCACTGCCCTAGGCAAACTATTCCAATTCTTGGCAACTCCTTCAGTGAAGAAATACTTCCTAATATCTAATCTAAACCTCCCCTGGTACATTCTCTCTGGTCCTATCACATATCACCAGGGAGAAGAGGCTGTCCCCTTCATTGCTTCAGCCTCCTTTCAGGTAGTTGTAAAGAGCAATGAGGTCTCTCCTCAGCCTCCTCTTCTCCAGACTAAACAACCCCAGTTGCCTCAGCTGCTTCTCATAAGACTTCTGCTCTAGGCTCTTCACAAGTCTCATTACTTTTTTTTGGACATGCTCCAGCACTCCTATGTCCTTCTTATAGTGAGGCGCCCAGAACTGAACACAATATTCAAGGTGTGGCCTCACCAGTGCTGAGTATAGGGGGACGATCACCTCTGTATTCCTGCTTAATACATACCAGGATGCCATTGGCCTTCTTAGCCACCTGCACACACTGCTGGCTCATATCAAGTTGACTATCGATCAATACCCCCAGGTCCTTTTCCAACCTGCAGCTTTCCAGCCACACATCACCAAGTCTGTAGCTTACCATGGGGTTGTTATGGTCCAAGAGCAGGACCTGGTACTTGGCCTTGTTGAACTCCATACAATTAACTTTAGCCCACTGATCTAACCTGTCTAGGTCCTGCTTTAGAGCTTCCCTACCCTCTAGCAGGTCAACACACCCACGTAACTTGGTGTTGTCTGCAAACTTACTGAGAGTGCACTCAATCCCCTCAAACAGATCTTTGATAAAGATACTAAAGAGAACAGGCCCCAGTACCAAACCCTGGGGAACACCACTTTTGACTAGATGCCAGCAGGACTTAGGTCTGTTAACTTCCCCTCTTTGGGCCCAGCCATCCAGACAGTTTTTTACCCAGTGCACAGTGTATTTACCCAAGCCCAGGACTACACGTTTCTGAAGGAGAATGTTGTGAGAGACAGTGTGAAAGGCTTTACTGAAGTCCAGATAGATGATATCCACAGCTCTTCCCTAACCTACTAGGGGGGTCACCCCCTAGTGAGGTTAGTCAGGCAGGACCTACCTTTTGTAAACCCACACTGACTGTGCCTGATCACCTGGTTGTCTTGTATGTGCTGAGTGATGGCACTGAAGATGACCTGCTCCATAACCTTCCCTGGCACTGAGGTCAGTCTGGTAGGTCTGTAGTTCCCAGGGTCATCCTTTCAACCTTTCTTGTAGATGGGCATCATGTTTGCTAGCTTCCAGTCACCAGGGACTTCCCTAGTTAGCCAAAACTGTTGATAAATAATGGAAAGTGGCTTGGTGAGCACTTCTGCCAGCTCCTTAAGTACCCTTGGGTGGATTTCATCTGGTCCCATAGACTTGTGTACATCTATGTGACACAATAGGTCACAGATTATTTCCTTCCAGATTGTGAGGGCTGTATTCTGCTTGTGCCCGTCTTCCAATTCAGAGCTGGACCCAGCAAACAAAAAATGAAGCGAAGTGGGTGCTCAGCCTGTTCCTTTTCCTTAGTCACAAGGTTTCCTTCTGCATCCAGTAGAGGGTAGATATTCCTCTTTACTCTTCTTTTACTAATAACACACTTACAAAAACACTTTTTACTACCTTTAATGATGCTAGCCAGATTGAGTTCTAGCTGAGCTTTGGCCTTTCTAATTTTGTCCCTGTATAACCTTGCAACAACCTTGTACTCTTCCTGAGTTGCCTGCCCTTTCTTCCACAGACAGTAGTCTTTCCTTTTCTTCCTGAGCTCTGCCCAAAGCTCCCTTTTTAGCCAGGCTGGACTTCTACCTCACCAGCTTGTTCTGCGGTACACAGGGACAGCCAGTTCCTGTGCCTTGAAGATTTCCCTCTTGATGAATGTCCAGCCTTCCTGGACTCCTTTGTCCTTGAGGGCTGCTTTCCAAGGGATGCAGTAAACCAATCTCTTAAAGAAATCAAAGTCTGCCTTCTAGAAGTCCAAGGACGTAGTTCTATTGTCTTCCCTCCTTACTTCCCTAAGAATTGAAAACTCCACCATCTCATGGTTTCTTTGTCCATGACGGCCACCAACCTTCACATTCCCCACTAGTCCTTCTCTGCTCACAAAGAGCAGGTCTAGTAGAGCGCCTTCTTTAGTTGGCTCGGTCACCAGCTGTGTTAGAAAGGTGTCTTCCATACACTCTAAGAATGTCTGGGACTGCTTCTGGTCTTACGTATTGTGTTTCCAGCAGACATCTGGTAAGTTGAAGTCCCCCAGCAAATAGGCATATTTCTTTTTAGTAGCATCTCACATGAACATGTCATAATTTATTATAGAATATAAATTCTGATAAACACACCTGTTGTCCCTGTCAAGCTAATTTAGACAGTATTTCATGCCACAAAACTTGCAGATTTAACCAAGATTTTTAAAAATAGAGAATCAAGAGAATCTATAAAGACCAAGTTTTCTCCTTTTTCCAGAAGCTGACAAATTTCATAAGCCTCACTTCTGTTGTCACCATGCAATTACATTGTCTCATGTCAGAGGCGAGGGAGAAGAGCCTTTGTTTCTCCATGAACTCAAGTGTGAACATAAATGTGTCTGCAACAGTTATCATAAAAGAACAGTGTCAAAAACAGTACACTGAAAATTATGTGCATGCTTGTGCATTTTGTAGAACCAGGATCTGAAGAGGAGCAGCATATTTCATGGATCTGAGTCACTAGAGCAAACATATTTTCCCATCTAAATTCTTCAGCCACAGAGTAGGACATAGTTTTTATTAAGACATCTTAGCATTCATCATAAATATTCAGAAGGTAAAAAGGCAAGCTAAGACATTATTAAACAGCAGAGTTCACGAGTAGCATAAAGCTAGAATACCTTTTTTTTTCTTGTTTTTTTTTTTTTTTTCTTGTTTTCTGCCCACCTCAGAAGGGACGTTGAAGCACTGAAGCTAGCAGTGAAGCTAGAGACTGAGAAATAAAGAAGACTGTCTGAAGCGGCTTAATGTATATTACTGAATAAATAGAAATGTTCTTGGTGGAGCTATACAGCAAAGACAAGTTAAGAGGTCAATGTAAAAAGAAGCAACTCATTGACACAAAAAGGTCTGGACATGGAGCTAAGATGTTGTCTCTGATCTAGTGGTGCTAGTAATTCAGCTGAGTCTTATGTGATTAGGTATTTACAGAGATTATGAACAAAAACAAAGTACCCAGTTGAATATTTTCTTAGGAAATACTGTTCACAATCATGATGGATTTTATCCCAAACCTGAATTAATTCAGATCAGCCGGCAGAGGCCAGTGATGCAACCCAGCTGACTAAGAACTGATTACTCTTCTTACAAAAATAAGATATTGCCAAATGATCTTTCTATTATTCACTGTAGATTTTGGGGGAGGGGAAGCTGCATTTATTCTTTCTGTTTCTGTACCACCAAAACTTTGATGTGCCTTAAGAGTTAATAATGAGGTCCTGAAATATCCTTACATCTTTATTTACAGAATTTACATTAATAGACCACATTTACCACAATGCAACAAATAAGTATGAAAAATGCTAGTAATTTCTCCTCTAAAATGATACAGAATTGCAGGCTTGTGGAGCTAACAAACATTACTTTTTAGTAAGTAGTATTTAAAAATCTGGAAAATAGTAGGTGCTGGTTGAAATTGTCCAAATACCGTCCTTTCTGATTTTTGAATGTGCATAGAATTTCCACGGTGTGATCTTATTTGGAAAGGTTAAAACAATGTGTAAGGTAGCTTGTTGATTCTGTAATTTATGCTTTATATATTATAGTCCATATATGAACCTTGTATATTTGTTCACGTATATGACCTGTCCATTGTCTTTGTTTGTTTTTGTGTGTTTTTTTAATGATGTAATAAGTTCAGTTAAGCAAAAAAAGTTCAAACTAACAGTGAAACTGCAGACGCATGACAACACATGTATTATTCTGATGAAAAAATAAATAAATAAATTCACTGGCAGAGCTTCACAGCTAAATTTCCTTCCCTGCTTTTCTCTGTTCAGTCCTATCACCACCAACTGACAGGCTAAGAATACAAAAACAGACAAAAACAGGCACATGAAGAATCAATTTTGTGACTGGTGATGGATGCTTATTTTTGCTAGAATTAGGTTCTACCTTCATAAAATATATTCCCTGCATGAAATAAAGATGCTGTTGGCGACTACAGCTTTTTCATTCTGTTAAAGAAATGAGAAAGAAAGAAGAACTTTTATCATGCTAGAATCCTAATCCATCCAAAAGCTAAATAAAACAGTGGCAAGCAGACACATTACTGAGAGGATTTTTTATTTTTCAAGTAAAAAATTCTAAATTCTGGAGTTGATTAACATCATACAGCAAATGTACAAAGTCAGACACTTTCATCTTATGATTCACATTATTTTCTCAGGGTGGAACTGACCTTTCAAAAACGCTGTCTTTTCTTCAGAATTTCAGAGACAATTGGCAAATTGGCAGCAGCAACAATAACTATTTTGACACACAAATTGGCAGCAGCAACAATAACTATTTTGATTCATGGCAGAAATCAGTATTATGTCTTCTTGAGACACAAATCTTACAAGCACCACTAAAGCTAAGAAAACTGAAAAAAGAGAGAATCATTCTGTTAGCTAGACATGCTGTCTGGGTAGCTGCTGATTCAGGTGTAGTGTTGCTGTCCCCAGGCCACCTCCCCAACCCTCTCTATGCCCCGGATGAAGCCACCATCTCATACTGCCAGATCCTGCAATGCAGTCATTGCCTTATCTGCTCCTGTCAAAACACTCTGGGTTAGGATAAATGCTGTAAATAGTAGACTTTTCATTGGCTTTTGTTAAAATGGAGACTGTTTTAGTAGAGCTGAGCTCCAGAGGGACTTTAACCTGTGTAAATATGCTAGCAGGCATGTCAGCTGGAGAGAGGATGGGCAGCTTGAGGCATGTGATCCCTTAAGCCTGACTCAGCTGCAGCTGTACATTTGATAATAATCCTCTCCCAGGTCTGTGAGCATTTCAGTCTCATATAAAAGTCAATATAGTGACTGAAGAACTAGGAGCTTGAAAACAGTATTTAAACAGAAATTAGTACCTAGAAATTTAAATTATCATTAAATACATATATATATCCATACTATTGTAATTTTCTCCTGATTTCTGAATTTCTTTCTCCTCTGTTTTTTTTTCTGTCCCTTGTTTTTTTGTCTAATGGCAGAGAGGTGAAAAAACATCATCATCCCCAAGATGGGGCACCAGTTAGGACTATTTTTTCATTTCAGTGCCTCTTTCTCAAATAAAAGATAATACAGATAAATTTCTCATCTAATGTAGCCCACCAAATCTAGGATAAGCCATAGACAGATAGGAGATGTAGATTCGGACCACTTGAGGCTAACGGGAATATAAAACTAGAGTCTCCTTTGCCTGAGTGATAGGGGTCTAAAAACACACTTGGTTATTTTTCCCAGAGAAACTTGAGAAAGGCACACAAATCCACAAGATCATATACATACACAACTACAGCTGTTAAAATCTGCCAATGCAAATCTCATGCACACTCAGCTGTATGAAAGAGGTAGATTTTCAGTCCTGTTCCTTCTAGCTTGTCTTAGAAATCCCTCCTTTTAGTTTACCACTCTCATAACCCCCATTTAGAAATGTCTGTTCTTTCCACATGTGCGTATTACAGGAATTTGGATGCTGTACTATTGTGAATTCTGCTGCAGAAGATCAGTATGGCTTCTCAAACCATGAGGAACAAGGAGTGAGGCAGCAGCAGTGGTAAGTCAGGGAAGGTGGTAAGTCTGGACTTCCCACAGTCAGGAAAGCCTGAGGAAGTGCGGAGAGTTCCGTCAGGAGCCGGCAGCTCTGGTGACATGGCTGAGGGCGGTACAGGCGAGACTGTGGGATCCCTGAAGCTCCACTTGGACCTTGAGAAGAGAGGCCACTCCATCTCCCACAAATAAGCTGCCCAAGAGAGCAATGAGCTAACAGGGGCCAAACAAGCAGGGAGTGCTGAGGACAATTTGCATGAGCAGTGCTCTGAGAACTGTCAGGGATCTGAGAACTGCCAGCTTGGTTCAGGAGTACTGGTGTCTACCTGGCAGAGGAAGACTGTGCTCGCAGCACCCACCAAAATGGATGTGGGTACTCAGAGGGTGCCCCAATGGAAAGAGGTGTCTATCCAGGTCACAGACTGTTGGGAATGCCACAGCCTTTTGCTGGCAACAAGGGGCAGCTCTGACCATGGCTGTGTCCAGTGTGAGTAGGTTGATGACGTGCTCTGCCGTGTGGCACAGCTGCAGGATAAAATGATAGAGGTCAAGGAAGAAGTAATTAGACTGAGGAGTTTCAGGCAGAGTGAGAGTGAGCTAGATCAGGGTTTTCAAAGCCTGCTCTCCACAAAATCAGCTCAGGAGGCACACCTCTTTAGTGGTGCACAAGATTCCCAGTCTTCCTGACCTACCTTGCAGGAGCAGGAACAAGGGGAACGGGTCCCTGCCCAATGACATAAACAGAGTAGACATGTCCCCTTAAGACCTTCGCTGCCTTCAATGCCCTTGCAGAACAGGTATGGGGCCCTGCAGGTAGAAATGGCTGGTAGCGGTGAGGATACAGGAGAGGTAGAGATTCCCTGCCCTCTTGTCATTGGGCAGAAGAAGGGGTACTAGGGGAAGATAGGGAAGAATGGAAGTGGGTCCCTGCTCAGGGCAGTGGAAGAGTTCCCTCTGGACCTCCTTTGCCTTCCTAAGTGCTTTCACAGTGCAGATGCAGCGCACTGGAGATAAAGGACCAGGGAAATGAGGGGTCTGGTAAAGCCCCAACCAGGGAGTCACTGAATCAGCTGTCTCCATGCATTATGACTGCTTTGGTGAAGAGCAAGAAGAGGGTGATTGTTATAGGAGATTCCCTTCTGAGGGAATCTGAGGGGTGTGCTGCCTCTGTGGGGCCTGGATTAAGGATATAACCAGGAAACTCCCTGGTCTGATACAGCCCTCAGATTATTACCCTCTTTGGAGTGACGATGTAGAGAGAAGTCTGAGAGTAATGAAGAAAGATTTCAGGGGCTTGGGGCAAATGGTCAAGGGATTGGGAGCACAAGTTTTGTTCTCCTCTACCTCTCCAGTTCTGGGGAATGCTGAATGGATAAACCAGAAGTCCCAACAGATCAATGCCTGGCTCTAAACCTGGTGGTACCAGAAGGACTTCGGGCTTTTTGACCATGGCTTGATCTACAGGACGCAATGCCTCATTGCAACAGATGGGAAAACCCTATCTTGCAGAGGGGAAAGTGTACTGGGGCAAGAATTAGAAGGGCTCATGGACAGGGCTTTAAACTAAACTTGAAGGGGGAGGAGGATAAAATTAGGCCCACCAGAAACAAGCCTAGGGGCAAAGGGCCAAGGATGGGGGTGAAATAGATATCCCAGCTCAAGTGCATCTACACTAATGCATATAGCGTGGGCAACAAACAAGATGAGCTGGAAGCCATTGTGCAGCAGGACAGCTATGACTTAGTTGCTATCTCAGAAACATAGTGGGATGACTGTCATGACTGAAATGCTGCAATGAATGGATATATGCTCTTCAATAGGGATAAGCAGGGAATGAGAGGCAGTGGTGTGGCTCTATACATTAGAGAGCATTTTGATTGTATAGAGCTTAACTACAGTGAAGACAAAGTTGGATGTGTATGGGTAAGGATGAAGGGGAAGGTGAATAAGGCAGATATTGTGTTTGGAGTCTGTGATAGACCACCCAGCCAGGATGAGGAGGCAGACAAAGTATTCTCCAAGTGTCTGGCTGAAGTCTTGCAATAACAAGCCTTTGTTCTGGTGGGGAACTTCAACCTATCAGACATCTGCTCACAGAGAAGGATCAGTGGGAGATGTGGTGTTTGGAGGCCATCTTGGGCTTAATGATCACAAAATGGTGACATTTCCAATTCTTATTGATGTAAGGAGGGGGGTTAGCAAAACCTTCATCTTGGACTTCCAGAGGGCTGACTTCGGCCTGTTCAAGACGCTGGATGAGAGAGTCCCTTGGGAGATAGTTCCTGAAGAGCAAAGGGGTCCAAGATGACTGGATGCTCTTTAAGAATGCAATCTTAAAGGCTGTCCCCATGTGTTGCAAGTCTAAAGGCTGGGGAGGGTGACCAGCCTGGATGAACAAGGAGCTTTTGATGGGACTTAGAAAAAAGAAGGATTTACCACCTTTGGAAGAAGGGACAGGCAACTCAAGAGGAGCACAGAGATCTTGTTAGGTCATACAGAGAGAAAATTAGGAATGCTAAACTCCAGCTGTAGCTCAACTTGGCCACTGACATAAGGGACAATAAAAGAAAGTTTTTATAAATTTCTTAACAATAAAAAAAGACCCAGAGAGAATCTCCATCCCTTACTGGATGCAGGGGGAAACATTGCAACCAAGGATGAAGAAAAGGCTGAGATACTTAATGCCTTCTTTGCCTCTGTCTTTAATAGTGAGACCAGCTACTCCCAGAGTGTTCAGCCTTCTGAGCAGAATGGAGAGCAGAACAAGCCCCCCATAATTCAGGAGGAAGCAGTTAATGATCTGCTTCTGCACCTGGACACACATAAGTCTATGGGGCCAGATGGGATTCATCGAAGAATACTGAGGGAGCTGGCAGGGCAGCTTGCTAAGCCTGTCTCTACAATTTATCAACAATCCTGATCAACAGGGGAGGTCCAGATGACTGGAGTCTGGCTAATGAGACATCCAATTACAAGAAGGGCCAGGGAAGGATCCAGGCACCTACAGGCCTGTCAGCCTGACCTCGGTACCAGGAAAGGTCACGGAGAGACTCATCTTGAAGAGATGTCATGGCAAGAGCAGGGCAGCCAGGGGATCAGGGACAGCCAGTATGGATTTATTAAAGGGAAGTCTTGCTTGACCAACCTGATCTCTTTCAATGACCATGTGACCTGCCTTTTGGATGAGGGCAAGGCTGTGGTCATTGACTGCCTAGACTTTGGTAAGGCATCTTGACACCATCTCTCACAGCATTCTCCTGGAGAAGCTGGCGAATCATAGCATAGAAAACTGTACTCTTCAATGGGTAAAAAACTAGCTGAACAGCCATGCCCAGAGAGTTGCAGTAAATGGGGTCAAATGGACAGTCACCAGTGGTGTCCTTCAGGGCTCAGTTTTGGGCCCTTGTTCAACATCTTTATCAATTATCTGGGTGAGGGGATTGAGTGCACCCTCAGTAAGTTTGCTGATGACACCAAACTTTGTGGGAATGTGCTTGAGGGTAGGAAGGCTCTACAGAGGGATCTAGACAGGCTGGATCAATGGACCAAGGCCAATTGTTTGAGATTCAAAAAGGCCAAGTGCCAGGTCCTGTATTTTGGTAACAACAACCCTAGGCAATCCTACTGGCTTGGGGAGGAGTGGCTGAAGAGGTGACTGGCAGAGAGGGACCTGGGGCTGTTGGTGACAGCTGGCTTAACATGAGCCAGCAGAGTGCTCGGGTGGCCAGGAAGGCCAACAACATCCTGGCCTGCATCAGGAATAGCGTGGCTATCAGGAGTAGGGAAGTGATTGTGCCCCTGTACTCAGCACTAGTGAGGCCGCACTTAGAGTACTGTGTTCAGTTCTGGGCCCCTCACTAAAGGAAGGACATTGAGATGCTGCAGCATGTCCAGAGAAGAGCCATCAAGCTGGTGAAGGGTCTAGAGAACAAGTCATATGAGGAGCAGCTGAGGGAACTGGACATGTTTAGTTTGAAGAGAGAGGAGGTTGAGGGGAGAACTCATTGCCCTCTATAACTACCTGAAAGGAGGTTGTAAGATGGTGGGAGTTGGCCTCTTCTCCCAAGTGAATAATGTCAGGACTAGAGGAAATGGCCTGAAGTTGTGGCAGGCAGAGGTTTAGTTTGGATATTAGGAAGAATTTCTATACTGAAAGAGTGGTCAGGAAGTGGAACAGCCTTTTCCGAGAGGTGGTGGAGTCACCATCCCTGGATATATTCAAGAACCTGTACATGAGGAACTCCAGGGCATGCTCTAGTGGCCAAGATTGTAGGTTGTGTGTTGTGGGTTTTCCGGGGTGTGTGGTTTTGTGGAGGGTTTTTTTTTAGAAGAGTGTTTATTTGCTTTTTGTTTATGGTTGGACTCAGTGATCTCAGAGGCCCTTTTCAACCATGACTATTCTGTGATTCTGTTATTCTGTATCAAAACAGACCCTACAGAACTTATCTGACAACTTAGTAATTACCAAAGTGTGCAAAAGCTACAAAACTTAGTACTTCAAAATAAAAATGGAACCGTAACCTTGCTTAAAGCATTCTTTGCCTACCAAATTCGACTGGGGATTTTGAACTTCCATATGAAGGTTATAATTCTGGAACCAGCTTCTTAGCTTTGTGTCTACCTTATAAACTTACCTTATTGCCTTTAAACTTGAAATACAATTCCACAAAAGATCCTACATAAAGCTAGTGCTAAGTAATAAAATATTTTTTATTCTGTTTTCCAAGATAATATCCTTTTTCATCTTTTGTTTATAGATTACTTAAATTCTTACTACAAACATTATGAATTCAAGTTTCCCTTAAATGTGTAGCCTGATTAAGAATAAAAACATTGTTTTCTGCAGATACTGAATTAACCTAAATGTGCTACCAGCTAAATCTGATGAGAAACACCAGTGTTCTGAACTTGCAATGACTACCTCAGGTGGCTGCGGAACTGTACACAAATTCATTTGATGCTCCAGAACCTCAGTGGAATAAAAACTTCCCTGATAAATATATTATTCAAAGTCAAAAGACAACTTTCAAATTTCAGCTAGGGACAATATAAAATGTCTATGACAATGAGCTGGAAATTAATAAAATATCTGTTCAGAGATACATTTCTGTTTTCTCAATTTGGAGGTTGCTAGGTGATGAAAAATAAGCTGATCAAACCAATAGAAAATGCTTATGGAGAACTATGAATTGGATTGCAGGGTACAAATCTTTGAGCATGAATTAGCATATTGTAATGAAAAAGAAGGCATTTTATAAAAGTCCAGGGTTGAATATTTGATTAGAAATTGCTAGCAGAAGAAATTGCCATAAAAATTATTCTGGATGTACTTAATGGTTAATAATGGAAAGCAATAAATGAGAATAAGAGAAAACAAGAATACTGAAGAGGATGTAAGATATCAAACAGCTTGGCTGCTTTTTTGATCTAGAAAAACTGTAACTGAAACCCGTTTTAATGTGATTGTAGTAAAATACTGTTGAGAATATGTATTTACACAGGTATAATCAAACGCAAAAGAATGTCCCCTACCTTTCTGTGTTGGAAAAGTTCAGTCAGCTTTCACAGTTAATTAGAGAGTCCTTGCAATACTTCACTTCTTGAGCACAAGAATGCAGTCTCAATGGCAGAGACCAATATAATACACCAAACAATCATTAACAGAAGCAGAACACTGTATATTTCCCTTGCAGTATAACATAAAACTCCTGATAGAGCTACAATGTTTTGTTGAATTTTATGTATCAAAAAATATAAATAGCTCTGTGCAATGATCAAGCTGTACTTCTATATTCTGAAGAAGTTACCACCATATTTCTTGCCACTTTTTAAAGTAATACTACATTTGATATATTAGTTTTGTCTTAAATGTTATGTTTCCTTAAAACAAAGAATGGTTGTGCAAAGGGATTGAGGTATTATGAAAAATCAAGGTCTGGAGCTCTGGAGAAAGTGGAACAACAGAGGTGCAGAAATAAGTGAAAATGAAATGCAAACTCATTTGTAGTAATTTACCTTTAACCTTGAGCACTGTTATAGGGACCTCTTTGGGAACCAGAGGAATACAAGAAAATGCAAGAGTGAAAGCAATGGGCAAATCTCAGTTGCAGTTGAGCAAAATCTGCCAGAAAATGCAGTACATATATGGAAAACTTCTAAACAGATACCAAATATCAAATAACAAGCATTAATGAGACAGACAATATTGAAACTCATACTGTGAGATATACGATGAATAAGTAGGATACTCATTCTCCATTTACTGGAGCACTGCAGCAGCAGTAAAGATGATGGATGTGGGTAACCTCTTAAGTTTCTAACAATGTGACAAATCGTGTTTACCTCTTCAGCACAGTTCAAAGCTTCTTGGTAGCAGTGTCTTGGAGGAAAATCTGGCCCAACTGCTCATTCTGTGCCTTTGCACTGATAAGCTCTAATTGGAGTCTTGACTTTCTCTGGTATTTATGCCACATCTCAACTTTAGAACAGCACTAGCATGGCTCCCAGGAATGTGTTTTTGCCTCTGTTATCTCTCTCAGCCTTTGGCAGGTTTTTGGCCATCCCACTGGCTACTAGTAAGATCAGTCTGTGTCATCTTTTGGGCCTAACACAACAGTAAAGAGCCAGCCACGTAGCTGCTCACTCACCCCCCACACACACACTCACACTGTGACGAGTTTAAAGGCCAACTAGAAACTCATGGGTCGAGACAAAGGGTAAGGTGGGTTCTTTGGCGATTAAGGTCATGGGCAAAACAGACTCAACCTGGTGAAAAATAATAATTTCATTTCACACTAATCAAACACACACAAGACACAGACAACACAAAGAGCGTTTTTTAAGTATGTTACCCCACCCCTCCCTTCTTCCTGGGCCCAGGTTACTTTGTCTCCAATTTCTCTCCCTCCTTCCCCCCAGTCGCACAGGGCATGGGGTTTAGAGTCAGTTCATAGTCTGATGGTTCCTGCTGCTCCTTCCTCCTCAGGAAGAAGGATTCCTTACAGTCCTTCCCTGCTTCCCCACAGGGTCCCTCTCATGGGAGAGAGTCCTCCACAAACCTCTCCTTCATGAGTCCTTCCCATGAGGTCCAGAGTAAGCTGCTCCAGAGTGGGCTTCCCAAAGAGTCATGGGATGCTTTGGGAACAATCACCTCCCCTGGTGTCTTCCACAGCTGCAGTTCCAAGTCCACAGGCTGCAAATCCACATTTGCCCCTCCTCATGCCTTCAGGGAATGTTCCACCATGCTCTGCCATGAATACAGGGGGACAGCCTGCCTTCTTACCATGGACTGCAGTGGAACTTCTACTCAGGCAACTTCTTCTCCTCACACTGCTTTGATCTCTCTTTGCACAGTTTTTTCCCCTCTGCTTGCTGTCTCCTCAGGTCTTTTATCAGTTCTTTCTTCTGTTAATCATGGACATGCATCTAGTATCTTTCTCTAATGGCTCCTTGGCTAGTTTTGGAGCTGGGGGAGCTTTTTCAGCTTCTTACCAGAACCACCCACTACCAAAACACTCACCAAACCAAACCACAACAGACTGAAAACAGCTCTTGCATTTCAGAAGTTCTTTTCACCTAGCTTCTCTAAGTCAAAGTAGCCTATACCAAATAGATTTGCCTATGCAGTCATGGACAAAATATTTGTTAACCCCATGGAAATTTCATGGCAACAGTTAAGTACAGTTCCACTCCACTGGCATTAGCAACATGGAGAGTTTAATGAAGTTAGGCCAGTATGGGTCATGGCATAAATGAATGTAGTTTATATGTTACCAAACCCAGATAAGCAGTCCCAGGGCTGAGATGCTATGTTCTGCCTCTCTATGAGACTTATTAGCCCAGGGCAAGCTTAGTGCTGAACTGCATCTACCCGATTTCCAGCAAGCTTGTAAAGAAGAGTTTGGAGTTTTCTGAAAAATATAAACTTTTTGAAAAACACCAGGAAA
The DNA here is from genome assembly GCF_000747805.2 of Chaetura pelagica. NCBI lineage: Eukaryota > Metazoa > Chordata > Aves > Apodiformes > Apodidae > Chaetura > Chaetura pelagica. Next base: position 245,907 of record NW_009954544.1, read on the forward strand.
ATACTGTGTGGAATAAAGTCTATGTTAAGGGACACCTAGGTTAGGTCAGAGTTCTTACCATTGATCTGTCTTCTTGACAACTCGCAATAATAGGTATTTCCTTGAAAAATTATTATAGTCCAAACATGGCTTAGGGCAGGTAGCTAAATTAATTTTCCCACAATGACTAACTTTTGTGAAGAGAAATAGTAAAGATGAGAAGAGCAGAATCACAAAACAAAACATATCTAGTGTACAATAAGCCAATTTATCTGCAGGCACCTTTGCCACTTCTAAAATTCATATATGAAATCAAATACGGATTATATTTGTATATAACATTTGTATGCAGGGAATGTTTTTATGCAGAATCACAAAGTGGTTGAGCCTGGAAGACACCTCTGAGATTGTCTAGTCCAAAACCCCAGCTCAGAGCAGGGTCAGCTACAAGAGGTTGCTTAGGTTGCAGTTAGGTTTCAAATATCACCACAGATGGGGATTCTACAGCCTTTCTAGGTAAGTTCTTCCAGATGGACTCTCATGGCAAAATTTTTGCCCTTAATCTTGCATGGAATTTCAGCCATATTTTGATTTGTCCCCATTGCCTCTTTTTCTTCCACTGGACATTGCTGAGAGGAGTCTGACTCCATCTTCTTCACTGCCCCCATCAGACCTTTATATATACCAGCAAGATTTCTCCCTGAGCTTTTCTTCAGGCTGAATGGTCCCAGCTCTCTCACCCTCTACCCATATGAGAAATGCTTCAGTTTCATAATTGTCTTTTTGGACCTTTGCCAGACTTGCTCTAGTATATCCATGTCTCTTGTACTGGAGATCCCAGAAACTGGACTCAGCACTCCAGACATCTCTTAGTAGTGCTGGGAAGACAAAGATCTTGACCTGCTGACAGTGCTCTGCCTACTGCTGTCCAGGAGGCTGTTGGACTTCTTTGCTCCAAGGGCATGTTCTTTGTTCATGGTCAGCTTGTTGTTCTCCAGGACCCCAAAGTCCTCTGCTAAACTGGTTTTCACCTGTTGAGAGCCTAGCCTGGCCTTGTGTATGGTTTATTCTTCTCCAGGTACAGGATTTTGCATTTCCCTTTGTTGAACTTCATAAGGTTCCTTTCAGACCATTTCTGCACCGTATCAAGGACCTTCTGAATGGCAGCACAACTATGTGGCATATTATTCACTCCACTAAGTTTTGCATCCTCTGCAAACTCTCTGAGTGTTCATTGGGCCCCAACATCCAAGTCATTAATGAAAACATTAAATATTAGTGGTGCCAGGGTCTTCCTTTGGGTACACTGTTAGTGCCTGCCCTCCAGCTGAAATTTGTGCCACTAATAAAAAACCTAGCAGGTCAGCCAGTTTTAATCCACCTACCTCAATTCACCTCACTTACCTAGCCTGTACTTCATCAGCTAGCCCTTGAGGATGTTATGGGAGAAAGCTTGAAAAACATTGCTACAGTCAAGATAAGTAGTATTCAATGCTCTCTCTCATCCACTGAACAAGTAATGTCATTGTAGAAGACTATCAAGTTGGTCAAGCATGACTGAACTAAAAGATTTGTATTTCATGTAAGGTATCAGAATAACAAATATAATTTAAATTTCTATTATGGACTGCCACCAGTTTGACTGCTTTAGGCTGAGATATATTTTAGTTTCATCGTGATCCTGTTCTATCCACTACTATCCACTATAAGGGCAGAAAATTTTGGCCAAAAAGACATCTGAATGTTGATGTCAAAATTCAGCTGAAATTAAGTTCTATGCTCATTTAACATAAAGATTTAGATTACCATTGATTTCAGGAGAGTTGCTTTCCAACATGGTTCTCTACTAGATTTTTACTTGAACTATGATCACAAAAGTGAATAAATGTTGGCATCAGATATTATGATCCGGTGGTGAGGTAGATTGTGAATTGGTTGAAAGGAAGAAGTCGGGCAGTTGTGGCCAATGGGACAGAATCTAGTTACCAGTGACTAGTGGAATCCCTCAGGGGTTGGTACTGGGACCAGAGCTATTCAATATATTCATCAACGACCTGGATGACGGAACAGAATGTACCCTCAGTATCACCATTTGACTCGGATTTGACAGCAATGCTCTAGATCCCCTCCCCCTCCCACCCAGGTAGGGAAGGAGAGAGAGAAAAAGAGAGAGACTTGGCTGGATTGAAAACTAAACTACACAGCTGTAATTAAACACTAATGGTATAAGAAAATATCTATGCAATTATATACAAGTATGTTTAGATATGTGCAAAAGCTTCGCTTTCCCCACCCCCAGCAACTCCCACAGCACTCTCCTTAGCTGCAAACAGTCCCGAAAGCATTCTGGAGCTGCTGTCAGAGAAAAGCGGAGTGATGAGGGTCAGGAGAGCTCGAGCCTGGGGGTCGATGGCGATGGATGGACAGAGTCCTCCCTGGACACTGGCCATGAATGGAAGATAAGGGAAGAAGAAGCAGGAAGGAAGTTGTCTTCTGTGATCTCTGACTTTCCTTTGAGCTTACGTAGAGATATGGAATGGAATATCTCTGGCCAGTTTTGCTGTCTGTCTAACTCATACTCCTACAGAGGGGTCATAGATCTCCCCATAGTGTCTGAGCTGGCAGAGTAAAGGTGCAACCTTGAAGACTCAGCAGTTAAAAAAACATTCCCCTCTTATCAGCTTTAGTCGAGAGGCTCTGTGACTAGTTAAAAGAAGGCTTACTGAAGGGAAAAAAAAAAAAATCAGTAAAATGCAAATTGGGTTCATCCTGGCTCAAACCAGGATACTCAGCAAGTTTACTGATGGTATGAAACTGGGAGGTGTGGCTGACACACCAGAAGGCTTTGCTGCCATTCAGTGAGACCTAGACAGGCTGGAGAGTTGGGCAGGGAGAAACTTAATGAAAGTGTAAGGGCAAGTGTAGAGTTTGCATCTGGGAAAGAACAGCCCCAGGTACCAGTATAGGTTGGGGACTGACCTGCTGGAGAGCAGTGTAGGAGAAAGGGACTTGGGGGTCCTGGTGGACAGAAGGATGACTATGAGCCAATAACGCATCCACTCAGGTAGGACTGTCTATTTCTTGTCTTAAGAAGTTGTCATCAAGGCACTCCAGAAGTCTTCTAGGTTGCCTGCAGCTTGCTGTGCTACTTTTCCAACAGATGTCAGGGTGGTTGAAATCCCCCAGCAGGGTGAGAGCCTGTGAGCATGATGTCTCCTGGAGCTGGAGTAAGAAGGCTTAATCAATAGGCTCTACTTGCTTGGGTGGCCTGTAGTAGACTCCAACCACAAGACTAATTTTATTGTCCTGATCCCTAATTCCTACCCATAAGCTTTTGACCAGCTCATGGCTATTCTTTAGGGACAACTCTTCACACTTTATCCAATTCTTTACTTAGAGGGCAACACCTCCACCCCTTCTTCCTCTCCTGTCCCTTCTGAACAGCTTGTAGCCATCAGTAGTCACACTTCAGTCACAGGGTTCATCCCACCAACTTTCCAGAATTACCACTATGTCATAGTTTTCCTGTACCATGGAAACTTCAAACTCCTCCTGTCTGTTGCCCATGCTGTGTGTGTTGGTGTAGAGACTCTTCAGCAGGGCTGCTGACTGTCACCTTCTTAGAGTAACACTCCTTTATTCCCCCAAGGCATTCCATGGATGCTATCCTACTGTCTCCTATTACCTCAGGAGTCCCTGGCTCATCTCTGTAAGATATTGCCTGTGCCACTGTGTCCACAGCATCTCTCAGGGTAACACGTTGAAGGCCCTTACTATTACTCCATTCTACCAACCCTGGTGTGTCTTCCTGCTGCTTGTCATGGACAATCCCCCTTTTCATCTAATTTAAAACCCTCTCCACCAACCCTGCAATCTCTTGGACAAAGACCCTCTTCCCCTTTTGAGAAAGGTGTCTCCTGTTTGATGCCAGCATTTCTGGTGCTGTGTAGGCCATACCACTACCAAAAAACCCCAAACTGTGCTGGTAACACCAGCCATGGAGCCATATGTTGATAGATTGGATCCTCCTGTTCCTTCCAATGTGCCTGCTAGAGAATATCCCCAGTGAAAACTACATTTGAGATCTGTCAACTAGCTAGCACTTAATTAATTTCATATGGGTTTTATAGATACAGTACTATATTCCTATGACAATGTTGAAGGCAACTGCATTATATGCACACATTTACCTTTACCAATCAAAATTACAATCTCAAATATTGAAAATAAATTTACACCACAAGAGAGATTTTGCATATAATGGGTTGAGAATTTTAAATATTTTTTTGTGGTTTTATCAGTTTGGGAAGGTTTTTCTGTTTTTTTCATCTTATGAATTTCTGGTGTTTTACTAGAAGTGTATCAGATTAACTTGTTTAAAGGAGGTTGTCTCGCTGACCTTTCCCAAAAAAGCGTACAACAGCCTTGTGGGGCTACCTCAGTATATCCATTGCAGTAGACGTTTTAAAAACTGAAAAATTGAAATCTATTTTCAACCAGTTATCTTTGGGAAAGTGTATGGCATTTAGGATTTGCTCAGTATTTAAGCTTATTTTAAGAGATCTCATTCACTTTCTGACCTACCCCAAATGGAGAAAGAGTTCCACACCAGTTTAAGAAATCCCATCCCTGAGAGCAAAATCCACAAGAGCCCACAGCCATTTAGCCCTGCTGATTTAAAAAGTTGAATCCCTAGCAGATGCTATCTACTATCTGCTGTTAACTAGAAGCAGACTAGAAAGTGCTTCATTGTTCTCAATTACATTTGCACACACACCTATGTAGTTCCATAGCTTCCCAAATAAAAAACAGGTTTTCTTATTAGTGAATACCTGTGCCTTTTCTACATTGTTATTCAAAGGTTCATCATCTCCATCTGGTGTCTGGCTTAACAACCAGTAGGATTTATTATGTTCTAAATATAGTTCAAACCTGCACACACACACCCAACCCACTTTTTTATTGATTGACATTAAGAGCCAGAGATTTTTTTGCCATCTCCAGCTTCTTTTGTCAATTTTCTACAGTTTCAAGCCTATTTTTTGCTGACTATGATTTTCTCATTTTTTCTTTGCTTATATATAGTTTTTAATAGCTATCTGTTGGCTTCATTTCACCACTTGGGTTGTCCGGTATATTGAACTGTGCAGAGAAGAAACAGGCAGGCTTAGCCAAGGCCACAGTAAAGAGAAATACTCATAAATGTTGCAAGAGCACAAATCCCTTATCTGAAATTGGCACTTTGGAGGAGGGACCTCACCTTGGTAAGAACATATTTGACAACTACCTGTGCCAAGCATGATGCAAGACTGAATTCTTCTTACCCTAATTTATTTATAACATTCATCCTGGACTATGGAATTGTGATCTGGAAGCATTCTCAATATTCATTCACTGTCTCATGTAATATTTTCCTTTCAATTTTTCTCTTAAAGCTTTTCTTAGCTTTGAAATGTCACAATTCCTGAAGCACAGTCCTCTTATAATAGTTATTGCAGGCAATCTCCAGCCTATATCTGTAATTAGAAGTCCTTATTCTTAATAATTAGATGCCTTAAAAGAGTAGCTTATCCTGGTCTCTAGTTTGATTTGATCAGTATAGAACAGACCCCTTCCTGCATTTCATGCTGAGCTGTGCTGGTTAACAGATTGATCTGCTGGCGTTGAAGATCTAGCATTTCTGAGTTTTCAGCAGCTTTAAATTAGGAAATTTTTTCTTTAATATAGAAGTTATCTTATGTGTTGTGAATTTCTGAATGTGGTAAAACAGTTTACAGTATTCTGGTCACGTGAATCACTCCAATCATTCTCTTTGGTAATTACACCTTCATAAAATGTTTCATACGATTTAGAATTTTTACTTATTTTTTCTTAACATTCAGCCTTGATAACAAAGGAAACTAAAAACTGACTTTCTTCAGAATTTTATGAGCTTGAGTTTTTACAGGATTTGTTTATTTAGTGTCCTTTAGTATGCTTCTGCTTACCTCTCACTGAGAAGATCAGTGCTCTCCCATAACAACAGGCTGACCTGCTTGCTTAGCTGTTTTTCTTGTGAAAACATAGTACCCCCAAAATACACATGCACCATACACACAAATTTCACCTCTCATATTTCCAGCCATCTGTCTTTTCTTTATGGAATCATAAGGACATCTGCAAATACACTTCATTTTTTTCTCCTATTCAGTTGTTTTCCAAGCTGAGTTTTTTAACGTGATTCCCTATTTAATTATAATAAATAAGCTACATAAAGTTCTGTAAAATTACTTTATACTTCTGATGAACCTTGCTGTTATGATTTCCATTATATGAGCGTAGATCACTTTGTATTTTTTTAAATAAAAATACTCTTTTTCACTATTTATAATACAGAATTCTTGACAAATTCTTTCTTCTGTAACATTTTAAAATAAATACCCTAGTAGCTAGTCCTTCATGCCAGATAAGGGTCACTAAATGTTCCCTGTAACTCTGTGTTTTGTCCTTTCAAAACAGCTGTCTCACTTTATGACTCAAATCTATGAGAAAAATGTAAAATTCCTCACTAGATAGAGGGCCTCCTGCCTCTCCTTAGCAGTTGGTTATCAAATCACCAATCTGTTTCATTTTCTTTGTAGTGATTCTGGCAGGAATCTCAAACTATGTAATCCTGAGAAAAACTTTATTCTCCAAAATAGTGTATTGATATCTATGTTCCAGATTACTAATCTTCCCCACAATTACCAGATTACACTTAATGCTTCTGCAATATTTTTTTTTTTTTTTCTCTTTGAAGTATTTTAAGGAAGTAATTTTAAGGATTTAGCAACATGTAGGTTAGTGGTTGGGTCCTTAAAGACTAAGAGATGAAGAGATGAAGTGGGAAGCAGAATAGAAAACACAACCTGTCCAAGGCAGCTTAGTCATTGTATTTGATTACTCATTATCTTATTCTGTTACCTGCTGCAAAGCCATCTGTTAGTGGAAAGAACTCTTCTCTGTTTCTCCAAATTTGCTCAAATTCCTTATTTAGCATTCTGTTCAAACATTTGCCTGGGACTGCTTGTATACATAAAGTTAATTGTGTTCTTATATGTTTGCATGAGCAAGGTCAAATATTTTCCAAGAAGACTAAGAAGTTACTAGTGTTTTCATTTTTGAATGAATAAAACCATTTTCAAACTCCAACAAATAGCTTTTAAAAAATTACCTTTTTGCTTTATTTTTTCCCCAGACGTTGAGTTGTTTTTAACTTATCTGATGAAATGAAAGAGCTACAACTATTAGTCACTTCAGCAAATAATTCAGAACATGCTTTTTTTGATACCCACCTCACCTGTAGGGAGAGATGGTGTTCATCTTCATGTCTTACTGTATTGCACATTTTAACTTTGCAATACATTGTAGTAAAATTGTCTTAACATTGAAGTAAGGAGTTAAGTCCTACCCCAATATCTTAATTTTCTTGAAAAATACTGCCTGATATTTATAAGTCTGTTGATTAAAAATCAAAAAATACATAGTAATTTTCACCACAAAACTCAGCACAATAAAACATTATACAACAGCGATAACATTATATAATTTTACTGACTTGTAAAATTCATCTTTCATTAGATAAAAGCTTTACCACTCACATGTATTCTAAATTTTTCATTGTTTTACCTTGAAACTAATATCTCTAATAGTTAGACTTTAATACCCTCTATTATAAAGTACCAACCTAATTTATAGTTAAATACTTAATTTGCTGTATCTGACCACAAGCAAAGAATGGGCTTATTAAGCGGAAATAAAATACTTCTTCGGTTTTGTTTTTTTTAGTGACATAGGAGGAACAGCGTTATTTTCTTACCGTGAGCTTTCACTCTATAAAAATTGTTAATGAATAAGTAGATAAACAGGGAAAAAGTAGTAAAATCTAATCTGCTTTTGTAAAAGTAAAATTTGTGCTGACATTAACTGGGAAGAAATCACATTAGGTTAAACGTTACACTGTAAAACTGTTGGGTTTTTGTTTTGTTTATTTCGTTGTTGTTGTTGTTGTTGTTTTCCACCTGTGTATTCCAAGTGTACTAAACTAAGAATTTCAAAAGATAAATGTTGAATTTTTGCTTGACAACTTCATTTTGCCTGGCATTTCACTGAATCCTGCAAAAATATTGAGCAAAACAATTGCAAAAAACATTTACTCATTCCTAATGAGTAAATTGTGTTGAATTTTTTCCTCCTCACATCACACAAATTGCTTATAAAAAGATGTTTCTCAAATTTGCATTTTTGAAATACAGATTCTGTGACAGATTTATTAGTATCTTCTAACAAATAAATTGGTATTAAAAAAAAAATTCAGTCACAAGGTCCACCTTTGCTATTTTTCATACCTGTCTTTGAACTAGTTTGTCTTCTGCTCTTCAGCTCCCCAAATCAGTGAATTTTTAAAGGAGCATCTACAGTAGTACATCTAAGGAAAATAATATCTATTACCTTTATATTTGTCCTACAGAATACTTTTTATAGAATTCTTTGCATACAATAGAGTCATCAATTGTTGAAGCCACTTTTTAAAAAAAAAACTGGTTTGTAGCTAATAATGAAGCATGGATTAATAATAACAGCAATTACAGAAGATCATTTTAATGTACTATGGGGCAATATTTTAATGTAACAACAAAGGTAAAAGGATGGAACTGTAAGGAATTTCTCATTGTTTTTATTAACTAACCAGAGGGTTTATATGCATCAAGGCACCATCTTGTAAAATCAGGGGAACACTAAAACTTGGAATATAAAAGATATTTATTCAAGAGAGAGTTCAGCTGTATATTAAACCACTTCCAAATGAAAGGTAACACAGTTACAACACTAATAAGCTGATTCTACACATGTGCAGTGTTTTGGGTATTCACAAGATTTTTTTTATTCTCACCTGTTTTAGCTACTTTGTAGGGTATGTATGACTTTCTAAATTTCTGTGGTATTGTATGTTTTAAACACTGAAGAAATACAGGTCAGGGAAGCTTCTTCAGTTGTTTTTTTTATAGTAGCAATCTCACCGAAGCCTTTTACTCAGCAATTTTACTTACAGATTCTGCTTAAAGTATACAAAGTCCAGCAATTATTTCAGGTTTACAGTTTAATTTGGCTCCTTTTTGATGGGGGAAAAGTAATTGTTCATTCATAGCAGAGGTGACTATGTTCCTATCTGATAAATCTTACTTTTCATTAGATGAAACTGGTAGACTGATCCCATTTCAAAAGCATGCAGACATTTCACTGTAACTTCAACTTATGAAGACAAATATCTGAACTGAAAGATACAAAGTGTTGACATTTATAAATTATAGTATTGGTTTGTGTTTGAATTAAATAGAGCTCAAACAGTCAACTTTCATTTAAGATCATTTCAGAGATTATTAAGTAATTTTAAAATTGTAGTACTACCAATTCAGGTTATGAGAGCTGTGATGTCTTAGCCAACATTGACCAAAAGCATCCATGAAAGAGTTCAAGTTTTGAACTTGCCAGTAGATTCCAAACAGCCACAGCTAGAGACCCACTGGTGCAGCAAACCAAAGGCCTTGATTTGATCGTAAGGTCACTATTTCTTTCTTTCTTAGATTGGGAGAGTTCCTCCTCATTACAATCTTACTTACACAGAAACAGTAAAAGAAATCAGAAAATATATCATCTGGTTGGTGACAATTCTCTTTTTTCAAACTTGTAGAAATTTTCCTTCAACATTTGTATCTTCTGTAAATTTCTCTTTCCTTTATACTTTATTTCATCCTTCCTTTGGCTCCAAGCCCCTGACCATACATACACATCTATAAGAAACTTGCTTGAGACTACCTTTGACATTGAAGTTTGCCTGCTTTCTCACATCTAATGTACATGAGCAATTTGTCTGTTCCAACTGTCTGAAAACATTCTTCCTTGAAAACAAGATTCGATTATTAGGTCTAATGAGCAAGAAGAAAGAAAAACATTTCTTACTTTTTACTTGCTCTGTCTGCTCTATTCTCTTCAACTGTCTTTGCTTTCACAATTCTTCATTGACTGGTATGTCTGCATTTTTACTGACAACTTTTTTCTCCCCTGTCCCAGACTTATTTAATGGCTTATTCTGTTGCATCTTAGGAACAGTGAAGGCCAAGTTCTCTTAAAACTTTTGACCAAAACTTCCTAAATCTTCTTGTCTACCAATTTACAATTTCTTTCTTTCACATCTGTTCCTCTCATCTAGCCACCAGCCCAGCATGAAAGAACACTGTTTTTTATCCTTAAACCTTAAACTCTGACATCTGTCTCTGTTTCTTCTTCACGTTCATTTTTCTTTCCTAAGCTTGAAAATCCTGTAATATATCAGATTGTTACTTTCTTTTCAGCCACAGTCTTCACATCCATAATGTGGTGGTATTTTGCCAAGGATGTGACTAAAACATCACCTGTTTAGATTCTGAGCAAGTAAAAATATTATAACGATGCTATCAGTTGGTTCGTATAAAAATTTGCATGAGTGGATGAATAGCAGACAAACAGGCAGAAGAAATTTGGGGAAAACCATAAAGTAAATAGTAAAAAAAAATTAAGAGTAGGAAAAATGTGTTTTGGATTGTATTAATTTCATTTTCATCCTCTCCTTTATTGAATTTGAAATATGTGTATAGTAATATAGAAGCAGGATTTATTTTAAGCATTTAATGGCTTACTGATGCACATGAGGAATGTTCCTGGGCTTAGTGATCCTTGAATATTTACCAGCTTTCTTGAACCCCTCTTCCCTTTAGGACTTTGCCCCATGGTACCCTAACAAGCAGATCCTTGAAGAGGTCAAAGACTGCCATTTTGAAATCCAGGGTAGTTGGCTAGCTCACTCAGTAGAGCATAGGACCCTTAATCCCAGGGTCATGGGCTCAAGACCTGTGTTGGGTGCTAATAAATTGTTGTCACCATTTGACTCAGGTCCAACACCAATGCTTTCGACCCCTTCTCCCCCCACGCAAGTAGGGAGAGAGAGAAAAAGAGACTTGGCTGGATTGAAAAGGATACTACACAGCTTTAATTAAACACTAATCAATGATAAAAGAAAATATATTCAATTATGTTCACATACAGGTAAAAGCCTCTTGCCTCCCCCCCACCCCTCTGCAACTCCCACAGCACTCCTCTGAGCTGGGAAGATGTCCCGAGGAATCCCAGAGCTGCTGCTGGAGAAAGCAGAGAGTGATGAGGGTCCCACAAGCTCGAGCCTAAGGGTGGACCGTGATGGATGGACGGAGGGGGTGTTCTGCTTCAGCACTGTTCGATGTCACCCTTGTGGGGGTATCTCTCTCTCACAGCTGAAAGAAGTCAGTCCCACAGGGTGATAGTTCCCACCTTACTACTAAGTGCTCTGTCAATACTAGCATCTCTGGCCAGGGAACTCCAACTGCAAGCGGCTTCTCTCTCGTCCACGTTGTGGGTTTCAGCACCACTATCAAAGCATCGGAGCAGCCAAGGAAGAATTCCCTCACCATCAGTGCGGGTGAAGTCCTTTCTCATGAGGCGCAGCTCTTTCGTAGAGAAACTCAGAGGCACGGGTGCATCTATACAGTGCACTTTTACCTCCAGTTTCTCTATCCGAGCTGCAATCTTCCATGGACTGAAGAGAAGGGAAGAAGAGGAAGGAAGGAAGTTGTCTTCTGTGATCTCTGACCTTCCTCTGAGCTTACGTAGATATATGGAATGGAATATCTTTGGCCAATTTTGCTGTCCATCTAACTCAGCCTCCTATGGGGGGGTCACAGATCTCCCCATAGTGTCTGAGCCAGCAGAGTGAAGGTGCAGCCTTGAAGCCTCAGTAGTTAGAAAAACATTCCACGGTCTTATCAACCTAGCAGAATACACAGTTGCTAGTTACAAGAAAGCTTACTGAATGAAAAAAAAATCAGTAAAAGGAAAATTGGCTTCATCCTGGCTCAAACCAGGACAGCTATGCACCTTCCTCATTGCCTTAAGTATCTTGAATTCCACCATCTCATGTTTGCTTGTAGCCAAGGCTGCCCTTGAGCTTCACATTGTCCACCACCTCCTCCTTGTTTGTGAGAAGAAGGTCCAGCACAGCACCTCTCCTCATTGGCTCCTTTATCACTTGAAGAAGGAAGTTTTCATCAATGCATTCTAGGAACCTCCAGGATTGGTTATGCCCAGGCTGTGTTGTCCCTCAAACAGGTATCACAGTGGCTGAATTCTCCTATGAGGACCAGGGCTTGTGAACATGAAACTCTCCTGTCTGTCTGTAAAGGTCCTAATCCACTTGGTCTTCCTGATTAGGTGGCCAGCAACAGACCCACACTATCATGCCCCTCCACATTCTCCCCTTCAATTCTAACACAGAAGCTCTTTGGTGGCTCCTCATCCAGCCCCAGGCAGAGCGCCATGCACTCCAGCTGATCTTTGACATAGAGGAGATGATCCCCTTCTTGTCATCCCTAACTGTCTTTAAAAATCCTGTGTCCTTCCATTCCAACATTCCAGTCATAGAACTAATCCCACTATATCTCCATGACAAGTTCATAGCCCTGCAGGCAAGTGCACATCTTCACTCTTCTCGTTTATTCCCTGTGATTTGTGTGTTTGCATAGACATTTAAGTTGTGGCCCCCGGTGGAGCCGACTTCCTGGCTGGAGTGCCTGGAGTTCCTTTGAGGTATTCCACTAGTGTTTCCCTGTTGGCTCCTAGTATGTCAAGAGCCCCTGGCACATCTCAATAAGACTTTAAGTGTGCTCCAGTATATCCAGCACACCTCTGAGCGACAGACTGAGGGCCCTCGCTAGGATCACATCCCTCTAACCTTGGCATGTCATCCCACAACTTGTCCCAGGGAAGCCTGATATTATCCTCTTTCCCCTTCAAATCTGGTTTAAAGCTTTGTCAATTACCACAGCAAGCTCCTGACCAAAGACACTCTTCCCCCTTTGAGAAAGATGAATCCCATATGACACCATCAAGCCTTGTGCCATGTAGGTCATCCCATTATCAAAAAAAACCTCCAAATCATTCAAGTGGAGACATGTATTAACAGACTGTGTCTATCTATTTCTTCCAGTGTAACTGCCCCCCACTGGAAGAAGGCAACTAAAACATAACCTGTGCCCCGACTTACCTCACCAATGTCCCAAGACCCTGAAGACTCTTTTGATAGCTCTTGAACAACATGTTATGTCTTCATGGCCACCCACGTGGAAGAGCAGTAATGGGTAATATTTCAAGGCCCGTACCAGACTAGGAAGTTTCCTAAGGATGACATAAAGCTGGACCCTAGGGAGTCAGCAGACTTTCTCAAGAGGAGGGTCTGGCTGCCATATTGGACCCTCTGTTCCCCTCAGGGCTTGTATTTTCTTCCTTAATTATCTCATAAAATCCTGTTGAGTTTACTGAGTGTCTTGTTCTGTAAATGGGAGAGATCTGTCTGGGATGGGCTGAGGAGAGATGCTCTCTCCCACAACAGCATGCAGTACACATGGAATGCACTTCAAGCAATGCAAAAGGCACAAAGCACACAGCTGGTGTTAAAAAGCTGGAGTTAAAGAACAGAGATGGGAGCTCTGGGGAAACTCCGTCTCTAGGCTCTGTCACTAAGGTTCATCCTCTTTCTCCCTGTCCCCTAACAAGGGATAACCTTCCCATGAGGCCAAGAGGTAAGATGCACTGTCCTCCCCATTGCAGTAGCCAAGGAAGAGCTGTAGACAGAAGGACGAGCTGACTGGGGATGATAGAATCGTAGAATAGTTTGAGTTGGAAGGAACCTTAAAGATTATCTAGTTCCAGCCTTCCTGCATGGGCAGGGACGCCTCCCATTAGATCAGCCTGGCCTTTAATGCTTCCAGGGATGGAGTTTCCTCAACTTCACTGGGCCAGGAAGAGATGAGCATGGCTGACTTTCACCGACCAGAAACCAAAAAAGAAAAGAGGAGAGGGAAATCCCTCCAGAAAGAAAATTGAGTCTTTTCTTTCACTCCATGCTTTCTTCCTTTCTTCATCTTTGGAACCGCTCCTCCATGGTTTACTTCAGTATTTGTAAGCGCTTTACTCCCCAATATTAAGTGATTCCATAGATTATAATTAATTTTTCACCAACTTCTGTACATGCCCAATATAACAATATTCTTATTTAAAATCAAGCTTTTTAATTCATACCATTTATTTCTCAATTCTGATATTTGTACAGAATCATATGTACATTTTATCTTTGTTCTTATTTTCATTTAGTTGTGGTTGTTGTTTGGTCTTTCCTACAAGAACTTTGTTGATTTCTGCCCTATAGTTTATTGCTGTAACTAATATTGAATTTTTAATTAATGTACCCCTGGAGAATCAAACACTTGCTGACTTTCAAGCAGATATTTTTTTAAGTATTTGATTCCAAATTAGTTTACTTCTCATTGCCTTGTGAATACCCAAGTGAGGCAGGAAAGAGCAGAAGTGTTATGTCTGTCATGTATAATGTCACAGGAAAATCCTAGAAGTTTCAAGAACTCCTCTGAAATGGCAAGTATCAAAGGAAAAGGTATCAGCATTTTTGAGATTACTGGTGCATGAATGTACATAATTGCCATTCTGATTTGGTGTCTGTCTAGTCAGCCTTAGCTTTTTTAATGGAAAGGTCAGCATCTGCTGTCTTAGGTTACCCAGTAAATAATAATGACAACCTGTGGAGGAAATGTGACTTTTGTGATACATAATAAAAACCAGCAGGTAGTGAACCAATAGGAAACATTAAAGATGAAAATGTAGGTGATTATTAGGTGGACAGGCTACCTGGAACTTTTACTGAACACAAAAGTAGCTTTAAATATTACTAAAATGTATTTTAAAATGTTTTGAAAATATATTAATATTAATCCATGCTGATCTTTACCAAAATGACAGAATAGACTTTCATTGAGTAGATCTTCTATTACAGCCATCTCTGTGCATTTTATCAATGCAGCACCTTGTAGTTATAAGTTATTTCCATAACAGTATTAGAAATCTTTAAATAGGGCATGCTGGAAACCATGACTTCTGCTGTGATACTTATTCCATTGTATCATTAAAGTTAAAATTTCCCCTCAGCATTTAGTGATGACAGAGGTTATAAACATGTAAGCAGGGTTTCAGAATGTTAAGTGGAATCACTGTTTCTATATGTAGTGCCTTTCCCCAGAATAATGCTTAAGGGAAATCTTGAGTTGGAAACTGAAGTGCATACTCTTTTATTAATTTGGGAATATATTCTTAGATGAGATGCAATCTTCCATGCCATTCTGTTATGTAAACTAAGACTTAAAATAAAGGCTTTATAGCATGATTTCAGACTCTTAAGCCATGTTGTTGCTATGATTTAAGATATATTCTGATTCTGACAAGGTAATTTGAAGGTCTAAATCAAATATCCTATCCTAAACATTGTATTTTTAAGTTACAATTATAAGATTTTGTCAGTGAGATCTTTAAATGTTATTCATACTTTTCACTGAAGAATACTAAGCTAAATTTTTGCCATATGACTCAGGAATAAAAGCACACTTGACAAGTCTTCAAACAAGCAACTTGAATGTCAAACTTGAAGATAACCTAAAGTATGTGTGTGCATTTTCCTACTCAACTTCACCCATTATTCATTACAGCAGGGAACCTGGTTCTTTCACTATCCACTTCCTGGCAATTAGAAAGCAAATAATCAACTGTTACAGGGCTTATTGGGGGACGGTAGTGAAAGAGATGGATATCAGCTAACTAGCATTATTTCAGTCCATACCTCTTCATATAATGTAAATTGTAATTACATACAGTTGAGCCTGTAGAAATTTTTTCTGTGTTAACTTTTCTGTATTCTCTGTTCTGTGTGGTTTTTTAAGAGAAAAATATGTACCTTAAAAAGCTGCTACAGCAAATGACTTTCACCTTCTACTTGGGTGTTTATATATATTTTACCATATTCCATGGTTAAATGACTAAGTGGCAGAAGGAAAGATACTGATGAGAATTCCATATAGAACATTGCAATTGAGTTATTGTGCAAAAATAATAGTCAGCTTCATAACAGCACATAAGCATTAATGTATAAATATACATGCAGTCATATGTGAGTTCTTTAAATTCTTATTTTTACAAAGTCTCTGATTTTACAACCCTATTTATCAAATATATATCCACTGATTTAATGCACGTGATAAATTTTCTTCCCTTTAATGCATTGCTTTTAGCAATGAAGTCACCATCTATTCACCATGCCTTATTTTCAAGAAGAAATGTAAACTTCCTTAGCTGTATTTTAGGAATATGTACATAAAATTTTTTCAAGGGAATTAGGTGTTTCACTGTGAGAATAACTGCATACAAGTGTTAGATAGTGGAAGGGTTTTTTGCACTTTCTGTCTTTTTTATAACAACTTATATTCTAAAACAGTTTTTGCTTGAGTCAGTGCCTTGCCTTTGCTTTCAAAGGGTGTTGGCATGTGCCTTTTTCTATTGTTTTTTTAATAATATTTTCTAATGATTTAGTGTGATACCGGTTCTGCTAACATTAGTAAATTTCACATTTGTGTAACAATGCACAGCTACCCATCACATTTCCTTATGTGTTTTATTTCAGAGAGTAAACAATTACTTTCCTTTTGTCCCTAGACACAGCAAACTATTGTCCCAAGTTTAGAATTTTAAAAATATTAATAGTGTAGTATAATTTTCCATTCCTAGGCCTGTTTTAATGAGATTTATCAATGAGTTGCAGGTATGTGCTCAGTCTCAGTATGTCAGCTTTTTTCATGTGGAGAAAATCTAAGTAATTCTATTGGTAGGATTCTAGGCAATATGACACATTAAGGTATATTAGGAAATGGATTAGAATATGGTTTAGAGTAAATATTTTAAGGGATGAGAGAGAAAACAATGAAAGAATGTAACTAGATTATTTTAGGTAGTTTAAAAATGTTTTGATATACAGCTGTACAGCTGTGTCAGTCATCGGAAAGACTGTATATGACTTTAAAAAAATAACCTTCTTAAGAGGTAGGTGTAAAGAGGTAAATGGCTACTTTCAAGGAGATAGCTCTAAAATAAAATCCCTCCTATTAGCAGAATGAGTCAGTTTTATATGAGAAAATCAGCCTCCTACATTTATGTTAATAGTACTAAAAGCTACTCTACAGCAGTCTAAGCAATGATGGCAACAAGATAATAATGATCATCTAGTAATTATTTTTTTTTTCAAATTCAACATATTATACAATATTTAGCATAAACTAATTTAAAAAATGTATCAGGTATAAGATGAATGGAACATGACTGCACCATACAGTCATCAAGAAGCTAATCGTACCAACACTTACATGCACATTTAATTCTAAGTACGTGAGTAGACCCAATTAAGTCTTCTGTATTAGTGATATATATAGAGAATTAGGTTAGAAAGCTATTTCTCTAAAAATGGAGCTGAAAATGAATACTGCTTGTAAATTTAGAGAAATATTTTATCAAGAAAATACTGTTTTGTAAAAGCTGAAAGCTGTTCTCCCCATTGTCAATGAAATTGTGATTTTTAAAACTTCTCACTATGTTTTAAAACAACAGCTTCCTTCATTAGTTTTTCAAGGAATAATTGTCTTTCAGCTTCTCCTTCAACTACCAAACTTTCTAGATGATTAGAGCTCACTAAGCAATAGCCAATTTACTTCTGTGTGTGTGTAATATATACACAGTTAAGTGTGATATGGATTTAAATCAATAAAATAAGCATGCCATCACTATCTTGTCGCTGGTTTAATTGCCAATCCTGAGTCAAACTGTGACACTATCCTATTCTAAGTCTGAGTAAAACTCAACTGATATGTTTCAGTAAAACACATGGGCTTTTATGAATAACTCAACTTTAATAACTCATCAGTGCTTAAATACTGCTGCATTATTGTTGCATCTTTCTGACAATCCCTTTGGGATTTCTTGATGCTGAGCAGTGGCTCAGCAGTACCAGTCCCTAGCTGAAAGGACTTCTTTCATCCAGAGGCCTAGAGCTCACACACATGTAGGTCTGCTGTGCCAGCAGAACAGCATATGAGTTCTGTAAAAATATAAATCAAGGTAAAACAACCACTAACAGAAGAACCATCTGCAAAATATTTTTGGAGGACTGTTAACACTGAAACACGTGCTTTTCTCAGACCTGCCAGCTCTGCTGATATGAGTAGCAAGCTGTGGTTTTTAGAGACTAAACAACCAATTTAAGTGGTAATTTACTGTCCTACTACTTCTGGCGATGATCTACTGCATTTGGTCAATCTGGCAGCCTAGAGTGTATATATTTGGAAATATTGGACAAATGGATGTTGTGTATTGTAGGTTTGATACCAGGAAAGTTGGACCTGTTGCTGTTTGACCTACCAGCTTTGACAGAGTTGTAGATTGAATATTTCTGACATACATGCATCTTTTAACCTTTAAGAGGAGTGGCTCTTGTCTGCAGAGTAGATGCCTAGGAATATTTGTGTAAATTAGGTAGGGTTAGTAACACTCGCATTTCACGGAATTTGCCACATCAGAGCCAGTGAGAAGAGCCTGGAAGCTGGAAGACTATGTTCAATTACTGGGCATGAACAGGCTTTACCAACAAAATGAAGTTGAGAGAGTGGAGCAGACTGTTTGTAAAGAGTTCCAAAGCAACCAATATTTGACAAAAAATATACTCTTTAATATAATCAGAAAGAATTAATATAATTAAGTGTAAATTTAATTTGAAAGGATAAAATGAGAAAAGTAATAAGAAGCTTAAGCCATTGCTAATCAATTACCAAAAGGATCATTTTTAGAAACTGACCTTCATCAACTGCATGCTGCTTCTTTCAAATTTTTATTAAAAACTCTTGGAGTAACTCAAATGCAAGCCACATTACTAGTCCCTTCAAATAGGCCTAGACAAGTTGAGAATGGGATCTGGGTTAGCAGAAGTGAGAGTCCGAGCTTAATTAAAGCCTCCTGAAAAACTTGCAGAACATGGAACAAGTCAGGTTCTCATCATGTTCCTATTAGGAAACTAGAAATGGAATTTTCAATAAAGTTGGATCCATTCTTACATTCTATGCTGCATTCATGCTGTATTATTCAAAGGATCCATCAAATCTTGAACAACTTATGAGGTCAGTATGCTAGAGCCAATTGCCCAATACATGTAAAGGTGTTGGCATGTTATCTGAGACCAAAACTCTATTCTGTAACTACTTTCTTGAGAAGAATTGTGAACAATTGTCCAATGGCTTATGGCAGAAGAAAATTTCAGGCCACATAATTTGTATTTGAACAAAAGATTCTCTTAGATTTTCCTGAGAGCTTTAGGTGTTGATATGTCAATGACAGTAGAAAAACAGTACTGAGAGTTTCCTCTCTAGATATAACAATGCCAAGTCCCTTCAAGCCAACAAAGAGTGTATGGCAGTAACATATACTGAAATACTTCAACTTTCATTGTCAAGTGGTGTTAATATTTCATGGACATGTTTTGTCAACATAAGTCCTGAGATGCTTAGGCAAAGTGCTATCACCAACCGGAGAGTTACAGAATTATAAAGTTGTTATCGGTTTTTTTTCACCAACACTTCAAATGAAATTGTAGCAGTAGATATCCACTTAATCAAGTGTATCACCTCTGTAGCTTGTCAGGAATTTTTCTAGTAAACAATTCTTCAGCAAATTAGGATCTTCTGATGGAGACATAACTTTTACAATGAAGCATTGATTTTCATGAACATTTCAGATTATACTTCTTTGTGTTCCTGAAAACAGCTGATTGAAGAAACATATCTTTTCTTAAAGATAGCTGTTTCATTCAGTCCTTCATCTGGAACTGAAGACTACATTTCTTAAAAAAAGTTTAAACTGTCAAATACAAACTATGATAATGCTTTCCATGAAGTACTGCACCATTTCTCTCAAAGGTTTCCAGGTGTAAGCAAAGTGATGATCCATTAGGAAAACAGAGAGAACCTATGAAGGAAGGATTGGCTTCACTAAAACTAGGATGTAGTAAGGCTTCTGGAATGACCAATAAGTTCTATCAGTATCGAGGAGAGAACAAAGTATTTTCCTAACACTTCACCTAATTTCATAAATATTATGTCAAAATAACAGTGGTCTCATTAGAAAATAATTCAGGATTCAGTTTTTTGTTGGAAAAATCCTAAATATTTAGAAAGAAACCAGGCAAGTGTCATCCTTTGCAAGTCCCCCATTGTCACCAGACTGAATCAAAATTATATATATTAAAGCTGAGGTGTGGCTAGGTTGTGGGATTTTTAACAATTTATTGAAATTCATTGAACCCATGTATCTTTCACCAGCTTGTCACAGGTTTTTTCTGTGTTTTTGTTAACATTTTGTAATATTTAGGGAGATAGTGATAGGGCAAAAAAGTTGTAGTTCACCCAGAGGAGTCAGACCTAAAAAACTGCTTTGACAGATGAAGATCTGCCTTTAAAAATTACCTCTATATGTCCTCTTGCTCCATTTTTTATATTGAAAATATAATCTGAATATCTAGGGGAAAGATGAGGGAACAAAGGCAAAATCACAGATTATTTCAGTCTTTTGCCCTAGGACACCTGTTCTTTGAGTCCTCCTACAAAAAATCCAGTGCAGTCACCTCAGAGTTTCGCTGTCCTCCACACGCTCCAGAACTCTCATGTCACCATGTCTCCAGTCTACATCATGATTGTGAGCCTCTGCCTTCGTTATTGATGGATAACAATTCCATTACTGCCTAAATGCATTGCCCATGTGGATAGCTGCCGAAGTCCAGCAGCCATAGGTATGTACTTCTGCTACTCCCAAAAAGAATCTTGAGTTTATCAGCCCAGAGCTGGGTAACAGACTGATAGGAAGTTGACTACTTTCCCTCATTAGCGACTTAAACCCAGCATAAACTAGCATGTGCTTGAAGCTGTGGCAGAAGTATTCTGATTTTGGTGGCATCAAAGAAGACCTGCCTCTTCTGAGTGCCTCTTGACATGTGCAATGAAGGGGATCTCTTAGCATGGAACAGTAGAAGAAAATGTTAGTTGGCTGTAAAATTATACTAAAGTACTTTCTCTGCAAGCAGAATTTAGAACAAAGCATGTAGAAAGGTTCTACAGCATCTGCATTGCAAAATTAGGAGACAAGGGAATTTCTGAGAATGGAAAGTTAGAAATTCAATTGATCTAGTCCTTGTGATTTTTTCAAAGCAATGCCACTCACTTTACCACTGCAGAGAGTAATGCCAACAGATTACATGTAGACTTCTACAGGGAACAAATAAATACATTAAACGTTAGCGAATCTCATATGAACTTTGAGCTGGGGAAGAAGGAGCTGCTCAGCTGAGGGAGTGCATAATGTTTCAAAAAAAAGCTAAAGTTCTACCCAACTATTTGTTTCTTTCTTAATTTCAGCACATGTTCCATTGCATTGGGAGGGCAGCATCTTCACATGGTATACTGAAATGTTTACAGAGCTCAGGCATTGTTCTTTTAAATTTAAATCAGAACACTTATATTACCTGGCTTAAAAATGCATTCACAAACCTAAATCCTGTTGGTAGACAGTAGCAAGTTGATCTTTCCAGTAACTAAATAAAGCAGAGGCAATGCAAGCCATGGGAACTAATACTGGAAACACTGATGGAGAGTGTAGACAGATGGAATTCCAACCTAAACTTGACAGAAGCAGCAAGTTATTCCTGTTGTTGAAAGGTTTGAGTAATACTTTTCGTTAACTGGTTGTTCATTCCAACAGCTTCTTTTCTTTGGAATAAAGCATCCTAAATCCCAGTTGCCTCTGTCTCTGGATACTTCCTTCCTATTCTGTAGAAGATTCAATGAGTGATCTCTTCCCAAGAACTATCCCATCATCCCCTACAGACTTTTGGAATTTGCAAAATGGTGGTTTAACAAGGATATCTAGGCACATGGATGTCCAAATGAATACAGGAGAAACAGCTTTTGATAGCTCGCTTCACAAGTAAACTGGTCTTGGTTCTGCCATTGTGAAGGAAAGTTGTGATGGGATGGCTGTCCTTATTACCAAATCCCTGTTAAGGTTAGCACATCACTGAAGCAAATTTGCTTGTATAGGAACATAAACTAGTATCAGAAATATTAATTGAACTGTTCAAATTATATTTGTAGCACTGGTGAAATCTAGAACATGGTTGAATGTATAGCTATTTGCAAACAGCTTACTGCAAACAATTGTGTAAGGTTTATCTCCTTTTTGTTTAGTTCACCTTTTATTCTCACTCTGTCCATGAACTGATGCACTGGAAAGTTGGGCCTGTTTTACCATCCTAAACAGCT
The DNA here is from genome assembly GCF_000747805.2 of Chaetura pelagica. Lineage (NCBI taxonomy): Eukaryota > Metazoa > Chordata > Aves > Apodiformes > Apodidae > Chaetura > Chaetura pelagica. The sequence goes on from NW_009954544.1 coordinate 268,214, forward strand.
TAAACTCATTCCAGTCCTGTCACAGCTCATTTTTTTATCCACACATTGCAGATTTCTAGAGCAATCTCTTTATGAGGTAGCTGCTGAGTATTTTTGTCAGACTTTTCCCCAGATTCTCTGAAAATCTCAGCCTCCTGGACTAGTTCCATATTTTGAATGCTCATGTCTGGCCGTGACCCAAACAGAACTCATTTGTCAACTCATGGAGGACATTAATATTCACATTGTTTCCCATGCCTTTCAGCTAACATTTAAGCCCTGAGAATACCAGAAAGATGCCTGGGAGGGTGTGAAAGGTTATAATTTCCTCCTTTAGACAGAATGGAAAAATATTTTGTATTTGAGCTACCAGCACACTCAATGATTATTTTTTACAAGTAGAACTCTATGTTATATTAAGAGCCACAACAGCAAATACTGCATATGCAATTCAGAATAGTTAATAGAACTTTTTATTTGCATAACTACTAAACTATTTGAAGTAGATATTTGTGCTGCTCTAAGCATACACAGACACATGTAGACTCATTAATCATTGTCTTCCCTTTCTGAATGACATGCTTTTTCTTCTGACGCCTGTCTGTGAACTGCTTAAGTTTGACTGATGGATGAATAAAAATAAATATCCAGTTTTTCTCTGAGTAAGTTAGATTTTTAAATGGTTTGGTTTTGTTGGTTTTTTTTTTAAACAGGGAAGTCAAAATAGTTTTTGCGGACATATATTGGATTTTCTTTGTAATTGTAATACATCTGCAATTAAATTAATAATTGAGTTGTTTCAAGAAGTTCCTACTGTTACACTTAGCTCCTTTTCTTGATATCTCTTGGAACTTAATCTGGCTAGGGAGGTGAAAGAAAACAAGAGCTCCTTTAAATAAATCAATGAGAATATGAAGAGTAGGAAAAAAGTGGGTCCACTGTTAAATGAGGTGGGAAATACTGTAACAGAGAATGCAGAGATGCCAGAATTGATGAGTGCCTTCTTTGCCTCAGTCTCTACTCCTAAGACTAGCTCTCAGGAATCCCAGTCACTGGAATGTTGCGTTAAGCGAAGTTATTTGGCAGAAAATAAACTCCCTTGATTTCCAGCTTAACAGTTAATAGTTCTGTAACACCCAGTACCTCCACAGGACTCTCAGGATTACAGATACACTACTAACACTACATTGTCTGGTAGCATTCTGTGAGCTCTCACAGCCACACTCAGGAATTTGGTTGCATTCAAGAACTCCCACAGCCAGATTGATGAACAGTATAATTTATTAAAGCAACAGAGGCACAAATTCTTTTAGATTGCTGGTGATAAATTCATTGTCTGCAAAGCACATGCAAATAGATCAATACAGCCGGGTTACACATGTGTGGGGTAATAAAGCAACTCTATAGAAATTCCTCAGTTTCCTATGGATGAACCTGGGATAGTCAAGTGTTTACATCTTATTCAAAGTTGTCTCTATGGGGGGGAAAAGAGGCCCAGCCTGTTGACTGGTCCCTGAGATCAGGGAAATGGAGTTGCCTCTGCAATGGTACCTTCCTTGATGTCCATCCCTGCCCAGACTATTTGACAGGATTTTACTTTAAAGGTGAAGCTTGAGTGATTCTAGTCATACATACCTTTATCGTGATTGGTGCAAAATTATCTTGCTTTGCATTCAAAGGTATATACTAGAGAAAATTCAGTGTGCAAACTTAGTGGTGGTTGGTCACACCTTGGGAGGTGGGTGATTTCTGGGATGGAGGTGTGTTTTGGTATTGTAATACAATTATAATGAGCAAAGTTCATTCTAAGGACAGAGTTTCATCCAAAATTGACAGACTGTTGGCTCAGGGCATCAAACATGCAGCTTATCAATACTATATCTTACATACCTTCAGATTCCACTGTTATCACAGAGTGTGGCCATGACATCTCCACCCTCTGTGAAATTTCTCTTGTAGTCAGCACACCAAGTTCCCCTGATGTTGCCAACATCTAGGGTTGCCTAGAGAATCATTATGGTAACAAACTTATTGCACATTAGCTGCATTCTGCCCTGAAATTTTTGTCAATGTTGTTCTTAAAGTGTGAATGTAAGTTTAATTTCTAAGTCACCCCCAGCAATTATTCCACACAGGAAGTATAGGAGCAAAACTGGAGGGAGGAGGACACTGGTCAGTGTGGAGTGGGTTAGAGATCTCTTGGATAAACTGAAAATGCACAAATTCATGGGCTCTGATGGGGTGCAACCACATGTGCTAAGAGAGTTGGATGATGTTGTTTCTGAGCCACTCTCTACCGTTTTTGAAAAATCATGGAGAATGGGACAGGTGCCTGAGGACTGGAAGAAAGGCAGTGTCATTCCAGTCTTCAAAAAAAGCAAGGAAGATCCAGGCAACTACAAACTAGTCAGCCTCACCTCCATCCTCAGAAAGGTGATGGAGCAGCTCTTTCTGAAGGCCATCACTAATCACATGGAAGAAAAGAATGTTATCAGGAATAGCTAACATGGATTTACTGAGAGGAAGTTTTGCTTGGCTAATCTGATTACTTCCTATGAAGGTGTGACAACAAGGTAGATAAAGGGACAGCAGTAGATGTCATATACCTTTACTTCAATGAGGGTTTGGTACTGTCTCCCTAATATCCTTGCAGGAAGATTCAAGAAATGTGGGATAAATGATTGGTCTGTGAGGTGGACTGAAAACTGTCTCAACAACAGAGTTCAGAGGCTTGTGAATGAAGCTGGAGGCCTGGGGACAGTGGTGTTCCCCAGGGATCAGTACTGGGTCCGGTTTTAATCAATATCTTCATCAATGACCTAGATAAGGGGACAAAGTGTACCTTCACCAAGTTCACTGGTGATACGAAACTGGGAGGATTGGCTGACAATCCAGAGGGCTGTGCTGCTATCCAAAGAGATCTAGACAAGCTAGAGAGCTGGGCAAAGGTGAACCTCATGAAGTTCAATAAGGACAAGTGTAGACTCCTGCATGAGGGGAAGAATAAGACCAGGTACCAGTACAGATCATCCTGCTGGAAAGCAACTCCATGGAGAAAGATCTTTGAGTCTTAGTGGGCAAAAAGTTGTTCATGGGTCAACAATGTGCTCTTGTGGCCAAGGGGGCCAATAGTATCCTGGGGTACATTAGGAAAGGTGTGTCCAGCAGGTCTAAGGAGGTTCTGGTCCCCCTTTTACTCTGTCCTGGTGAGACCACACCTGGAATACTGTATCCAGTTTTTGGCCTCCCCGGTTCAAGAGACACAAGGATCTATTGGAGAGTCCAACGGAGAGGTATAAGGATGATTAAGGGACTTGAACACCTCTCCTGTGAAGAGAGAGAGAACTGAGGCTGTTTAGTCTTGAGAAGAGAAGGCTTAGAGGGGATCTTATTAATGACTTCTAGAGAAGTAACTACCTTTTTTAGATGGCAATGTGTCTTGCAAAAAAAACCTGACAGTACTCAGTATTGGCTTCTGATAGCAAATAAAAGGTTCTGTTAACATTACTTGGAGCTAGATGGGGTAACGAATCATTACAGTACTTGGTAATTATAGCCTTGCATTTGACAAGTTAATAAAAATTGGTGATCTTTTAGAGAGTAACAAAAAATAGGAAAATTCATTTTATGCCAAAATTAATTGTGCACAGTGCAACTATCTTATTTATAGATTTTTCTTCCATAGTTGTCACCTTAGTATCTTGCCACTTTACACGAATATGTAGATTTATCCTCAAAAGACCCCTAAAATATAGAATAAATTAATTCAGTGTTATGGGTGATAAACTTTGTCTGTGTAAGTCACATGGGAAGAATCAGAAACTCCAACTCTACAGAAATTCAATGAAAACACAATCTTCAATATGTTCCATGTTATTGGGAATGGGGGAAAATTACATCTACCAAATATAAACTGTAGTTCAACCATAAAGGTTCTTTTATGGTTTGTTTCTTACAGTAATCTTTCATAACAAAAAGTTTTCAAGTTGGTATATTATTCCCCACACTGAAGGGAAAAAAAAAAACAACCACCAACAAGAAAAAAACAAACTTCCTTTAAAAACCATCAAGAACAGTCACAGTAGTTTTAAATCCTGTCTCCAAGTAATAGGTTTTTCCCTTCTCTCCTAGTTTTATTAGACTGATTCCATTTTCTTGTCAAGCCAGATATCCACTACTGAACAAGCAGGTTGTGTTTGTTTTAGGCTCCATGCAAGGAGAGTAACATCCCACAAGAAGCTTTACCATACTGTCAAAGCTGATGACCTACTATAATAATCTTGAGATTAAAATGAAATATTATTCTTGTGAAGCCTGTTGGAACTTCCACGTTTCTTTGAGTCTTAATAGCTCTTTCAATGACATGGTATGAGCATGAGGTATGAGCATATCTCCACAAAGTTCAAAGGACGCATGTTGGTTTACACAAAATACAAATTTCGTCCTCTTAATTTTTAAAATACTTTTGAATGTCATGAGTTTTTTAATTCAAAATGCTAATTTGTTAATAATTATTTATCTGCATATGTTTTTGTTGTAGCAAATGTACCTTTAACTAAAAATAAATCTCTTTGAATTTTAGTGCTTTGTGATTACAAAGCACAATGATTTTTAAGTCATGAAGATTCAGAAGATCTTCAGTAACCAGTCTCCATGCTTGAAAAATTAAATCTGCAGATGTTTCATTTAATATTTTATCAGTGCAATCACTTACAAATATAGTCCAAGAAGTCTAGCGTCTTCATGCATTGAGTTTTATTATAAATCAGAATACTACACTACTTTTAGATGTAGGTAAAGCATCCTGAAAAGCTAACCGGTAGAATTCAGGCTGGCATACAAAATAAGGGGAAATCATTAACCAAAAATGAACTCCAAAAACATGGGTCTATGGTATTGATAAAAACATTTCTTACTCTAGAGACACATCACTTTCAGAGTAAGATCTTAGTTTCTTTAAAAGAATATGTGACCTTAGAAGAACCAGTAAGTTAGCAAATATAAGAGAAAGAAAAATATTTACCAGAGCTTTATGAACCACTCTTCTCTCCACAAGTAAACATTTTGCATATTGGAAGCACAAAGATACAGCACTCTTTTTGGTTTGAATGTCAGGCTTGATTTCAGGGAAGTAAAATTAAGCTACAAGAAGTTACGTAGATGGCTTGCTCGAATTTAAAAAATGAACATGATCTGAGGAAAGCCAGATGGCCTACCTTGGTAGAAAGGACTAACACATAAGGAGTAAACAGGATGGCACTGCTTAGCATAGATAAGGCTTGGAATGTATAGATAAGGCCTGAATTGTGAGGGAAGGTATTGTGTGGGAGGATGCTCCCACAGAAACTTGCAGAGAAGACAAGACCCTGGTGCAGACCCCAGGAAGGAATGCCAAGAGGTGAAAAGTGCACAGCGAGGAAGACATCCGGCCTTCATCCCAAAGACCCCTGCCCACGACCACCAGAAGATACTGCGCAAGTGCAACAAGGAGGAGCTCGGGGGGCAACTATGCTAATGATTAATTGTAATAACCCCTCCCTATCCTCGGACACCTAATGTATATGCAGCAGTATAATGAATATGTATTACTTTGTGGCATATAATGACCTTGCCAATAGTCCTAGGGTGTGCACGCTTGTGGAGGAGCGATCCCCCGTGCACCCAGCGCTGAATAAACACACCTTCTTTATAACCTTATTGGTTCTAAAGTTGTTATTCCGCACGTCAAACAGACATAAAATAGCTGATTCTATTATGGAAACAACTCTCTTGCTCCTAAGCCAGGCCCATTTTTCGACAAGTAGTACAACAAATAACAAATCTGGATGACACAGTGATGAAAAATTTTTGTCTTTAAATTTCTTCCTTTCCAAATATTGCAGTGGCATCAATCAGTAGGTGTTTTTTTCTTGATATAATGCCCTGGTTATTCAATTTGTTTGTGCTTGTCTGTAAAAGTGGGATACAAAGCCTTTGACCTATGGACTAGCAAGTACATGCATGCATAACAAGGAAGACAATTACACTTGTGCTGTAACTGCATTTCCAGTGAATGTCTAGAACATTTGTAAACAATTCTGTGACAGGCAACCAAGAAGCCTTTGGAAAGTAAAAAATTACAGAGCAATTTAACAGTCCATTTAGCTGTAGAGTGAGCAGTGTAGTTGCATGTGAATTCTTCCATTGAAATGTAAATTAACATATACACACCATATTTAGAGACACAGATGCAAGTGATTCGCTTAATCCGTTCTGTTTATATCATAGTTAAATATAACAAAATTTTAACAACATAAATGTTGGTGGACCCAAAGTTCCTGAAAATGTATGTATGAATGTAAGATCCAAATGCGTTACAAAAAAAATAAAGTAACTGAAATCTACCCATATTTTGCCTCAGACATATCAGATACACCATAAAATAAACCTGGAATCTTTGGCTTCTCATCTGACCTTTAAGACAAGGAAGAGAGACTCAGATATTAACAAAATGTTTTTTTATCCAGTGTGACGGTTCTCACACTAGAAGCTGTTTATGGAAATCTTAAATGACGTACAAAATGTAAAATTTCTCAGGAATAAGTTCCGAATTAATTGCATCTTATCACCAGTTTTACATTCTTTGGTAAGGGATACTTTTCCCTCTTTCTGCTATACATCAAGAAGCTTTAAGAACCTTAGTTTCCACCCCAAAATAGAACAAAGATGAACACAAGTGACTTCTTTACAGTTTTAGACAGGTGCCATCTTCCAAGGACTGTGGGCATTTACTAACAAACTGCTATCTTTATGTGGCCAATATAATCACATAGATATAAGAAACCGAAGCAGTTGAGATTGTGAGGTGGTCAGCTCTGTCAACAGGAGCAGAACGTCAAGAATTATCCAGTACGTAACTATATGAAAAGTATGTGAAAACAAGAGTGTCATCTTAACATGCTTCATATTGAAAAAAATATTTTTAGGTTTAACATTGATTTTGATTCAGGACAGTGTCTAAATTACTGCCTGTTTCAGACTCGCCTCATTTCTGATTTTACTTGGACTTTGGTTGGTTGGTTGGTGAACAGCAGTTCTTGACTTTACAGCAGTTTGTGAATGTCCCCCTCAGTCCATTTCTCACAAAAGCTTTATAGATCTACATTTCCTATACTGACCACAGAGAGTGGATCAGCTGGACCAAAGTAATTTCTCCACCTATTTCATAATAGAAGCAGTCACAAGCTCATAGAAGATGGTCTTTCATAGTATAATCCTTATTTACATGCACATCAGAAGGTGAGACCTACTTCTTGCTGTTCTCGGGTTTTGATGCATAAAAAGCCAATATATTTGCTGTATAACAAATATGTTGCTCTCAGAAACTTACTTTTAATGAAAGAAAGCTGCTTAAAAATCAAAGAATACAAAGCTGGGTTAGGTCTGTGATCATCCTTATTTTTATTATTATAGTGAAAAACAAAAGAATGCATGTGCTATCCTTGAGCTTATACTCATAAATGCATTCAGGCACAGACATGGCAAATTTTTTCATTTCAGATGAGCAGCTCTATCATCACAGCAGATAAAGAGCCAAGTTTTTGGGCAGTAGCTGAATAAATTAAGCAAAATCTGCTCACTCAAAGTTTAAAAGGACCCTCCCTTATATGAAATAGAGAAACTAACCAAGGATGATGCTTGAATTGGGACAGCTTTCTCAAAATTAACAAGTATTGAGGGGAAAAAAAATAATAAAAGCAAATACTCACTGTAAAAGAATATTGTACAAAATCTTTTTCAATTAGCTGTGCTCCTGTTATTTCTATTCTGTAAAATATTTTTTTTTAATCTTGAAAGCTATTTTGAATTTTTCATAAGAAAAAGTTATTTAAAATGGCCACACAAATATACACAATACACAGTTATCTGCACAACTGTGTGTTTCTGCAAATTGTTGCTATTGCATTCAAGATTGATTTATAAACATAGGAAGACTGCACAAAACAGACTTTGTACTACTATGTTGAGGTAATCTGAGTTTAAACTGGTGCACTCAAGAGCAGAATCAGATTATGATGATAGAATATTACAATTCTTTTGGAGAAGAAAAAGCTTGCAAAAACTACATTTATTTGTATTTGAAATTATATTTGTATAGGAATGAAATTTTAGACCTAACAAAAGCTACACAAGAAAGCTAAGAATATGACACAAATAACAAAAGCCAACAAAATATTTTAAAGTGCAAAATTATAAGTATATATTATTATATGAGACACCTGGCCTGATGGTGGCAGGTGGGATGCACCTGTCCCAGAGGGGGAAGAGGCTTTTGGGGCAGGACTTAGCAGGGCTCATTGAGAGAGCTTTAAACTAGATGTGAAGGAGGAAGGGGAGAAAACTGGGTCTGTTAGGGACAAGCACAAGAGGAACATACCAGGGCCTGA
>NW_009954544.1:279159-378269 GCF_000747805.2 Chaetura pelagica
CTGGAACAGACTGCCCAGGGAGGTTGTGGAGTCTCCTTCACTGGAGACATTCAAAACCCACCTGGATGCGTTCCTGTGTGATGTACTCTGGGTGACCCTGCTCTGGCAGGGGGGGTTGGACTAGATGATCTTTTGAGGTCCCTTCCAACCCCTAGGATTCCATGATTCTATATAATTTTCTTCATGATACATGAGTTGAACAAAGTTTTACATGTTAGTAATAGAGTAATTTATGTAAGTATGTGAGGAAAGCTGTGTTTGAATACGGTGATATATATATCAAGCTAAGAACCAAAGCATTAAAGAGATACTGATTGCTTCTATTATTTGTCATCAGAGAGTTGAACAAAGTTTTACATGTTAGTAATAGAGTAATTTATGTAAGTATGTGAGGAAAGCTGTGTTTGAATACGGTGATATATATATCAAGCTAAGAACCAAAGCATTAAAGAGATACTGATTGCTTCTATTATTTGTCATCAGAATTCTCACTATAAAAATTTTTATTCATATTTAAAAAAGGAAAATATTCTGAGAATAGGCAGTGAAATTTGATTAAAATTCAATTTGGTTATGTATCCTCCCTTGAAAGAGCTAATAAGCAAGCCAGTTTTTATTCAATTGCATTCAAAGTCCTTTGCTGTTTTATCCCCTGTTGAGACTGTACAAGCATGGCTGTGTACTTCCCTTTATACAGAGTTTGGAAGTGGTCAGGAAATAATTTAGTTAGAACGTTTCCCATCAGCCATAGTGGAGGAACAGGGAGTACAGCCTGAGCTCAGGCTAAGTAAATTGTACAACAGGATCTGGTAGTAAGACCTGAAGCCCTACTCATTTAATTGGCTTTTGAACTGACTGCAGTAAAGGTAACTATAACTCTTTGACAAAAGGGGCTAGTTTGCAGCTTGTGTCTCATGAAGCTGGTTGATATTGCTTGCAAGCTCTCACAGATTGTGCAAGTTAAATTTGTAGCTCTCTGCTGACGAATTATACACTTATCCTAACTGTGTATCAGGTATATATGATACTACAGCAGTAAAAACCTCCCTATCATAATGGTTTGTTTAACATGCAGTTAGGTAGAGCCAGCTTTCAGAGCCTGTAAAATCAAAGTTACATAGCCCTTTCTCACAAGGAAGTGGATGAATAAATGTAAAACTTAGTAAAAATAGTAAAACAACTCCAAGACAGACCAACCACTAGCCAAGGCAGAGCCCATCAGCAATCATCATAACACCTCTGTGGTAACATATTTTAAAAGGAGGGAGGTGAAAACTGCACAACAGCAACCAGAGACAGGAGTGAATATTTGTGAAAGAAACAACCCTCCAGACAACAAGACCAGTGAAGAAGTAGGGGGAGGAGGTACTCCAGGCATCAGAGCAGAAATTCCCCTGCAGCTCATGGTGAAGAACCCAGTGAGGCAGGCTGTAGCCCTGCAGCCCATGGAGGTCCATGGCAGAGCAGATATCCACCTGCAGCCTGTGGAGGACCCCAGTCTGGAGCAACTTGGTGTACCTGAAGGAGGCTGTGATCCCAGGGGAAGCCCTCACTGAAGCAGGGTGTTGGCAGGAAGCAAGGAGAAAGGAGCCCACGCTTGAGGAGGTTTGCTGGCAGGACTTGTGACCCCATGTGGAACCAAAACTGGAGCAGTCTGTTCTTAAGTACTATGCCCCATGGAGAGGACCCACACTTGGAACAGTACATGAAGATCTGCAGGTTGTAGAAAGGACACATGTTGGATAAGTTAATGAAGGACTGTCTCCCATGGTAGGCACCCCATGCTAGAACAGGGTAAGAGTCTGAAGAGTCCTCACCCTAAAGCAGAGAAAGCTTCTTTTATGATGAACTGACCGCAAGCCCTATTCCCTGTATCCCTGCAGCACTGAGGAGGAGGGGGTAAAGAAAAAACAGGAATTAAGTTAAGCCTGGGAAGTAGCAAGGGGCTAAGGGCAAGTTGTTTAAGATTTAGTTTGTATTTCCCATTATCTTACTCTGATTTGATTGGGAATAAATAAAGTTAATTTTTCCCAAGTCAAGTCTATTTTGCCCATGGCGATAATTGGTAAATGGTCTCTATCTACTCTTATCTTGACTCATGAGCCTTTCATTGTATTTTCTCTTCCTTGGTGGGCACCTGGTGCCCAGACAGGGTCAACCAACCACAAGGTAACATTAAAATTTGCTCTTAATTGAACAGAGTTTCAGAATAAGAAGAAAGATAAACAAACAGAAAAAATATTTTATTTCAAGAGATGCTTCAGAATTATCAGTATCTATATAAAAAAATAAAGCTTACTTAGAGGGACTTATACCTTTTATCTGATTTTTTAATTCATAATTGCAAGAAAATAAGAATAACAGGTGTTGCTTTATCAGATACTACAAAGAGCTTCTCGCTGTACCCAATTGATACCATAAAGCAAATAACTGTATGAAGGCGTAAACTGGCCTTCAGTTAGATTATTCAAATCCTCAAGTTCTCCTTGTGAGACAGCTGCAATGCAACATTGTTTGTAACAGCTTGCAAAGAATTACATAAGTCTTTTGATTGGAAAACATCTTTAAGATCAACAAGTCCGCTGTTAACGCAGCACTACCAATTCCACTACTAAACCAGTATCTCTTCTCAAATTCAAGATTTGCATGCCTTATCACATCTTTGGTCTAGGAGGTTCTACAGCTTCAGTATGATAATCATGATGCTCAGGAAAGAAAGAAAATGGCACTGTCCTCTCTTCTGGTTTTTGATCAGAGGTGATTTTGGTAGCAGTTATACTCTCTTGAACATAGGTATTTGTGATAGAACAAAATAATTGGGAAAATAGCCTGTCATTCCATTCTTTTTGATGATCTTTCTCTCAAAAATGTAGATAAAATGAGTTTTATAAAGAGTATATACAGACTGCATATCAATGATTTTTCCTCCATGGCAAAATCCCAGGAACTGTCATACTCCGAGATGTGACAATATGTCACATTGAAACACCAATGACAATGGAAGGAATAAGTATAGGCAAAGTTAGAAAATAATTTGCTTGAACGATTCCCCACTGGTTTACCCTATGTAGTCTCCAGAGAACAATGGGGTTCAAAAACAAAAGTGTACATTTGATGCAAATCTACTCTCTGCAAAAGACAGAACACTATAGACAGTACAGATGTCCCTTCAGAGTCTGCAGGTACGGTAATGGAGAAACCTTTCTACTCTTACTCTTTTTCTTTCTAAAGACATTCTTCATTATTAAAATTAGTATGAAATTATCACCATTAATTTTCCCCATATGTGATAATCTTTGTCAAGAGATTTGTGGCACGTTAATGTTTTCCTGTTTCTCCTAGATTTAGAAGAAGAAGGAAAGTGAAATGACTTCTCATCTTATATTGCTCAGCATCTCTCTGCAATAGGAGCAAAGGAAAAGACTCCTCAGTAACAAAAGGAAGTTACTTCTTAAAAACCTTTCTTTTTTGACCCAGACAGTTGAGCCTCAAGTGGTGATTCTTAATACCTGCTGATTAGGCAGCAATTCTATATTACTCACGTAGTCATTTTTGGAAGCTAGCAACCTGGCATTAAAACTCCTGCACCAACACTGACCCAGCTCGACCCAGCCCATCCTATCTGCGTCACAGCATGGTGAGACAATTCCGGCTACCCCAGCTTATAGGGGAAAGTATAATCCTGTCTTACTTGCACACAAATCGCAACCCTATACGGGAACTGCGTCGGGCATATTCCTCCTCCTCCTTCCCTCACTTAAATAAGTAAATAAGGTGTGTAACTAAGGTGTACCCATATATATTTCAGGTGTTGTAATCACTCCTTTTGAACCTCCTGCCCCAAATTGCTTTGTTTTCCCCACAATAAACCGTGCATTTTGTTGGAAATATTAGTAAGCACTGAGCAAGTTATTCACTCAAAAAAGTCAGGGCATAAGCCCCTGTCTCCTCTGTGTGAGGCGATACCCACGTGTGGATCTCTCAGCAAATCCTGATAAGTGTAATACACTCCAAAAAGGAGATACAATAGGTCGTGGATCATGACAAACACCCTGGGAGCAATCAAATTTCTCTCACTGGTCCAGCAGTACTGGTACTGGTACAGTATTCATTAACTCTAAAGTGATCACCAATATATGCTTTCATGTTTGATTCAGGATATACTGCCTAGCAGCTATTGCTAAATTTTAAAATTTAATTTTTTCAATACATAACATCTCATGAAAATCTCTAAGAAGTGAGAAAAATTTAAGTATTAAGAATGTTACACAATATAATATAATTGATACCTTTCTCCTTGCGACTAAGAGGTAGCTTGTACAAGCGCTATAACCATTTCTTATTATATCACTTAGCTTTCAAGCAAAAAAAGTTCAGAGGCCGCTGTTATAATAGCATTTCATGAGAGCACTAGAAAGAGGGGTTTTATCTCAATTTTGTCCCATCAACTCTTGAATTTACACATCCATTATGTAAAAGTGTTTCTGGAGTGGGATCCAGAAAAGTGCCAATGAATTTGCAATGCTGGTGGTTTCCTATAAGTGAGTTCTTTAATCCTAACTCTAAATTAAACTTGTTTGAATTTAGTGATTAATCCTTAAGACAAATACTTTAGGCAAACTTCCACTAACATTTAGACAAGAGAATAGGGGGACTGGCACTGCCCGGTTTAATAACCCAGGAAAGTTAGAACTGGACCCCCTTGCTTTCTAAACTCCTGCTGCAATAGAGGAGCCTGGTTGCGGCTGGCTCCAGTCCTGTACGTGTCACAACTCAGACTGGACAGCCCAGGGAGATTAGGACTGAGCCCCCTTGCTTTCTAGACTTCCTTCAGAGAGGAGCCGAGGTGTAGTTGGGTCCAAAATGTCAGATCTGTTCTTTTCCCTGAAAGAGTAAATGTATTATGGTCCAAGTAAAAGCTCAACCATCCAACACCCCTTGATCAGATGAAGGTGTACCAACACACAAGGTCTGTTTATAACAAATAACACGTTTATTTCAACTGTAGAAGTTAATATTGAACAACCTAAACAAAACCATCCACATAGGTATTAAGTAAGGAAAAGGGAACAAAAAGAAAAAGGGAGAGAAGGAGACAATTGAGAGAGAGAAAGAGATACTGAGGACAGGAAAATCACCAGTCCTGGATCCAGAGTTGTAGGTCCAGCCAACAGGGGAGGATCAGTGTCGATAGTCGATGTTGATGAAACTCCCAAACCCCACTATTGCATCCCCCTGTTTTATAGGCCTATAATCTTGATTTCTCAACATGAGTACCTGTGATTGAGCCACACACCTGTAAGAAGCTGAAGTGGACCTGTGCCCTCTCCTCTCCTCGATGGTTGTCATTATCTCGATCATTGTCATTATCTCAATCATTGTCATTATCATGATCGTTGTCATCTATGCTGGGTGGAGGCAGTATGCAGGCCATCACTGCAGTCTCCATACTCCTAGGTAGCCCTTTTGGGATGCATATAAGACTTGGTTGAGCGCCTGCAATGGGGTTTCAATATCATTTCCCAAAATAGGTCCTGAGGGCTAGTCCCTCACAGGGACAAGAGGTTAAACAGTGCAAACAATATTGACATATCCTCCGCGAATGGGACAAATTAATTATTTTATCCCTTTTTTATATAGTTACTCTAAATAAATTATTTTTCCTCTTCGTTTGCAGCAGTATCATGAGAGATCACTGAGCTTCCCAAAATAGTCTTATGTCTTCTTATTAAAAGTTTGTAAGAGTTCAAAACTCATATGAGTTCACTTTACTGTCTACTTATGCACTGATATTGTTACTAACATTCCATGTAAGCTGCTGTTACAAAAAACAATCTGTTATAGACTGCCAGAACTTCTCCAGTACATTTAAATACTGAGACTATAATTTTTTCTGCAATTTTTATTTACAAGTCTTCTTTAATGTTTTCAGTAAACATTTGTAAATACACTGTCCTCTTCCTTCTCTAGCTGCGAGACTCTATATGTGAGAGTATAACAATTTTCTATGGCATCTGGTTTTATATGTGCATAAAGATAAAGCAGAAAAGCTATGTTAATTTTTTTTTATTTATTTATTTTTTCCCCTTGGGTTGTTATTGTTTTTTTCCCCTGGTTCAGACCATGCTGATGATCTGGGAAGATCCAAAAGACAGGGGTAGAATAGAATTAGAAGAAATATGCTGAAACATGGGTGTCAGTAATATAAAGTAGCATATGTTATCCTAGAGACATAGGATTGAAGGTGATGAGTGACTATTTCAAATACTTTTAGTAATCAGTTGTTAAAAGTACATCAAAATGGCAAAATATAAAAGTCACTAGCACATATCTATACATTCTGGATAGATAAAAGGGAGGGGGCATTAACTTATAAATATATATATAATAGTGTTTGTTCAAGTACTGTATACTTGCAAAATAATGTTGTTTGTTCTAGATACTAGTATTTCTCAAAAGGAGTTTCAATATAATACATTATCTATCCAGTAGCAAATACACACACACTAACTTGTTAGTCAGATTCTATTTATAGCATCAAAAGACATTCCCTCACATCATCTCTGATAGTAACTGCAAATAATTTTATGCTAATATCAGTTTGCATGGTTCTGACCTGTATTTAATTCAGCATATCTTAAATTTGTAAACACAGTATTTTTTGTTCAAGTTATTATTGAGATATGACTCAACAATCCTTGGCATCTATGCACAGAAAGGGCCAAACCTCAGAAAAACACTTTTAAAGGCGTTGCAAATTTTCTTCATGATGAAGTTACATGGCTCAAACTAAAGAAAAGTTATATTACTCACAACAAACCTCTTTTCTCCATAATTCCAACTGGTGTTTTGGTTTGATGTTTTTTTGTTTCCTGTAGCTTAGCTAGTGTATATAGTTTATTACAATACACAGTTTCTTATATTTCTGCTTATTTTCCCTCAAGTCTTTTAGATACATTGTTATCTGAAATAAAATGACATAGCTCTGTGGAGTCCAGTGCAACAATGTTATATAAACCCACCTTGGAAGATCAATGAAAATATTTTTTTAAATGTGTATTGTTTAGAAATCCTTTATTTTATTTTTCTGAATTTTAAGGAAAACTTAGTGGGCATAATTATCCTCTCCGTAAGCAGTGTAGGCTTGAGCTTCTCATTGTTTTCATCCTACTGCGATATTTAACTTTAATAAACCTCTCATTCTTTTTCACATTTATTCAAAAAAACCCAAACCATACCAAACCCCAAACCTGACAACCCACACACACTGTTTCGGGTACATTTAGAAACAGATGCTATTAATTTATTCTATTGATTCTTCAAGATTTATGCCAATCTGCTTCTTAAGTATAAAATGCAATATCAAATATCCCTGCATGCAGTGTAGGGACTGTGGAGGAGTTTCTAACCTTATCATCCTCTTCCTTTTGTGGTTCATGTCAGAAACCAGTCTTCAGTCTTGGATTTTGAGTGATGCCTCTTGTAATCTGACCTCTCCTTCCAGGTGAAGCATCAGAAGATTTTTTTTTTCTCTGCTTAGTGACTGAAAATGGGCATTCACTAGTCCAGACACCTGGCTCCAGTTTCACATTGCTTCTATTTGAGATAGTTAACAGCTAAGCATCTGGTTGCATACTCCGGAAAGAAGACTTGTTTATGGACCACTGAAAAAAGTTGAATGTATTTGTAGATACCTGGATAAAAGTAACACTGGATTGTCATGATTTGACTCAAGATTGTCAATTAAACCGATGACAGTAATGCTCCTGATCCCCTTCCCATCCAGGTAGCAAAAGGAGAGAGAGAATAAGGAGAGAGACTTTCCGGATTGAAAACTAAACTAGACAGCTTTAATGAAATACTAATGATAAAAGAAAATATGAACAAATATATACATATATATTCAGGAATGAACAGTTCTGAAAAGCCCCGGAGTGCTGCTGGAGAGAGCAGCAAAGCAGACGGGAGCTGAGGGGAGAGTTGTGAGGGTCAGGAATGCACAGGCCTTGGGATAAACATGGATGGATAGATGGAGTCATCCCCAGACGCTGGCATTGGATGGAAGAGAAGCAAAAGAGACTTGACTTCCACGATCCCTGAATTTATACCAAGTATTAATTATATATACAATGTATAGAATATCCTTTAGTATCTGAAGCAGTAGATTCAACAAGTAGAATGAAGTGTCCTTGATCTCTCAGAACTAACTATAAACATCCAGCCATTATCAGTCCCCTGGTTGGAAAACTTGTGTGCTGCTTAAAAGAGAGTTCACAGAATAAAAAAGAAATCAGTAGAAAGGAAACTGGCTTCATCCTGGCTCAAACCACGACATGGACATATTTTAGAGATAGTCTCTGTGGGAATGGTGGAAATCCTGATTCTCTGCAGTTCCCAGATCATCAACAGACAACAGGTTTTCACAACTGGGAGGCTGTAAAATAATAAGTCTAAATTACTTCTGTTTTCTATTGGAACCTCTAAACAATACAATCTCTGGCTCAGTGCATGTAGCAAAACCAAGGTAAAGAACACTGGAAGGATTTAAGGAAACTTACAGAATGCACTATGTAACTATAAGGAAATTAATTGGGAGAGAAGGAAGCAATATTTTTATGCTTCAGATTATCATGTAGCTTGCCAAATTTCAAAATGCAGAAGGTTCTCTTACCGTTAAGGTAGTTTTAAATTTATTTTTTTTTTTTTTACCCCATAAGAAAGACATCACATGCAGTTTAAATGATGTGTTCTTACTGTTATCCTCATTTAAAAAATGGTATTGCTGTTAGCAACGTATTATAAATCATTTATTAGAATACATTGAGATTAATTACATTACTACTTAAATTTTAAGAGAGGTTTTTTTCCTATTGTGATTCATACCATAGGAGAAAGTGTAACATAGGATTTAGCTGGTAGTCTACTATAAAACCCAGAGGGCTTTGCCCTACTCTCAGTATTGTTACATGAACCAAAATCCCATTATACCTGGCAAGGTAAGCCAGATTCATTGCCAAGCTGTTGTTAAATTTTACTGTCTTCATGAAACTGAGCAAATAAACACAGATAAGCAGAAAATAATCATTGTGGCTAACATATGAGTGACAACTATTGTGGGGTTTTTTACACAGAAAATACCTATTTCATAATTATTTAAAGGGGGAGCAGGGATGGAGAATCGTTAAGTTTTGCAGAATCTACCACACTGTGTCCAAGGCTTGCCTGTGAAAAACACAGTTCTGCAGCCCTCATATTCTTAAGCAAGTTGTAGTATATGGGATATTATTTTTTACCATTGAGAACTATCAGTGCAGTAGGCTAATTTTTAATGTCTGACAGTAAAAAGGTAGCTCTTGAATGCATGGCATCATTTACCTGCAACATATTCCTGTCTTGGAGATAGGCTGATGCTCTATATGACAATACTCCGAATAAATCTCATTCTGTTCTGTCTTGTAATCATTGCTAAAAAATCAATTCTTTCCAGCCAAAACCATACTGTGTTCTGAGTAGAAAGGAAATTGTAGTGGAATTAATGGTTTTGAGGTAATAAACCTCAAAAATCCTGCTCATTCTCTATCACATTAATCATCTTACTTTTAAAGATGCAATTCAGATAATTAGCCAGCTGCTACTGGCTGCATTCAGTACAAACACTGTTGTGCCATTTATATTAAAAACAAATACCTTTTTAATAAATGAAGACATTTCAGAGTTTGACTAGTGACAGATAATTCTATTAGCAATCACATATAATTGGATAGTGATGAAGGGAAGTACGGTAAAACCTTTGGGTGAAACTGTTCCTCTTCACACAGCAAACAGCATTGAGCTTATGAATCACTTTACATTCTCCATATAGCTTCCAATATGCATGAGTTTTATACAACACTTTTAGCTTATCTACCTCAGTAAACTATGACCATTTCAGAAGCCAACCGACAAGCAAGGCCAAAAATGTACAGAAGCAGAGGTACAGCAACATGCATGATAAATATTCAGGATTTATTGGAAATCAGAAAGATCATTTTCCAGTGATTCCAGCAAGTTTTCGTTAAGGGTCTTGTTTTTAAACCGTACACTAAAATATAATTTTCCAATTTTTCTGTATTCTCAACAGTTTCTAGAAAGGCACAAGATCTAAACAAGTACAGAAGCACTTTTTAGGACCTATCTTATAAATGTATTGTAATAGACAAAGACAATTTCAAAAAGTATCCACAGAGAAGTGGGCATTATTCTTACTCTGCACCAGGCACAGATAGGAGCTAAAACAGGTTCCTGGAAAGAAAGCCAACTGAACAAGCACATCTGCCTGAGAATGTGTGTTCATACAGAACCAACCAGCCCAGAAGTTATGGTGGTCAGGGCTAGTCAAATCCTCTGCTTTATGGCAGATGACATGTATCAGAGATGACATGAAAAAGGCCCTTCTGCAGATTTACTCTGGGTCCAACATCTAGCCAGGTATGTGCAGAGGGAAGTATTATTTAACCATAGAGACTAAACAGAACAGATTAATTAAGAGTCTTATTAATTTAGAAATTCATTTTCACTTGAGGTAAAGGATTTGAACCTGAATCCTTCACACTTCAACTGATACCTGCTGGACAACAGAAATTATATGTGATAATCTGAAGTGCAACCTTCTCTGTTACGGTGTGGATTCAAGTTTGACTGAAAGGCATCTTCCCAACAACAACAAGAAGAGAGAAAATCTAAGATTTTGGGGATTTGAGGAGCTATGTCACTTGTAGTCTTCTGACATTTTCCTTGAGCTTCCAAATATCAGCAATCACAAGGAGGGATAGAAGCTTGGGTTCCCACCATGGAATTCATAGAAACTAGATGAAAAGATTAACTTACACAGCATGTCCTATAACCTTCCTGAGGATACTTGCTTCCAAAGCTTCATTTCCCATTTACAGGAGCAGCAGGTCCACATCTGCCCTTCTGAATCAGCAGATGAGAATACAAATACACATTTTGTTTTTTTAATTCTTATTTTATTCAGCTGGGGTCTTATGTTTTGTGCTATCCTGAAACAACATAAGTTAAGTATTAATATAGCATGCAGAATTATTTGTCTAGAGGTTGATTCTTATGCCCTGTACTCTCTAATATGTGTGTCAGACCTTTGCACATTGCAAAGTATTTGTTGCACTATTTCAGTTCACCCTTGCCCTTATCAACTTGATCAAACAAAGCCCACTTACAGGGGGACCAAATACTGGGTTAAGAAGTTATGGCTCAGCTCAGAAGACTACTGCAGCAGATCAGCTAGTATCAGCTAGTAGAAGATACTCTGTCTCTGCCAGCTTCAGTTCTGTCAGTTAAAAAAAAACAAAACCACAAAAAAAATCTCACACACAAAAACCCCCCCAAACCAACAACAAACAAAACAAAACAAAAACCCAAAAATATACAAAACAGGAAAAAAGAAAAGAAAAGAAAAGAAAAGAAAAGAAAAGAAAAGAAAAGAAAAGAAAAGAAAAGAAAAGAAAAGAAAAGAAAAGAAAAGAAAAGAAAAGAAAAGAAAAGAAAAGAAAAGAAAAGAAAAGAAAAGAAAAGAAAAGAAAAGAAAAGAAAAGAAAAAGAAAAGAAAAGAAAAGAACAAGGAAAGAAAAGAACAAGGAAAAAAAACACAAAACAACCCAAAAAAACCCCAACAAACAGCCCACAGATGGGATGAGAGGGAAGCAGATGCATGGTTAAGCTGTCAGATCCAAAGAGTGATAAATTCTGCCTTATAAATGCAGAGGGTACAAAGGAGACAGCAGCAAAACACCCAAGGCAGTGATTTAGTGAGCTGTTCAGCTGCAGTCACAATAGCATCTCTGACCACATCCTTAGACATGCTCTTGTGTGGTTTTCCCACTAGATTTCTATTCCCAAGTCAGAAGTTTAATACTTGCAATATAAGGAACCGTAGGTTTCACAAAAGTATAAAATAGATATATACTATATCTGTATCTGTGACAACAATATATCTGTTTACCTTTAAAAACTGTATTCTTAAGTGCATAAACTGGGATTATTTGCAGAATAACAAATTAATCAATAGGGTGAACTGTGTTTGCAGCACTGAAGTTACTAGGCCTTTACAATTTACAGCCACTAAGATTTCATCTCACTGTATGAACAACTTTTTAGCAAATTATTGAAAATTATGCAGAGATAAAAGATAGAAGTTTAATTTATAAAACCAGAGAAGAAATATGTCTCATCTACTTTTCTAGACATCAGGAAAGCTTCCAAACCAAAATTATTGCTGAAATTATTTCCTGTGAAGAAGCCATAGACTGCAATGAGGTTACCCCTCAGCCTCCTCTTCTCCAAGCTTAGCCACTCCTCTTAAGACATCCTATCCAGACCCTTCATGATCCTCATGACTCTCCTTAGGACATTTTCCAGTAGCTTGATGTCCTTCTTATATTGTGGTGCCCAAACTTGCACACAGTACTCAAGGTGAGGCCGCACCAGTGCAGAGCAGAGTGGGACAATCACCTCCCTTGATCAGCTGGCAATGCTGTGCTTGATGTACCCCAAGACAAAGTTGGCCCTCCTGGCTGCCAGGGCACACTGCTGGCTCATACTCAGTTTGCCATCAACCAGGACTCCCAGGTCCCTCGCTGCCACACTGCTCTTCAGCCACTTGTTCCCTAGTCTGTACTTACCACCAGGGTTGTTCCATTCCAGGTGCAGAATCCAGTGCTTCCCCTTACTAAACTTCATGTGGTTGGTGACTGCCCATTTCTCTAACCTGTCGAGGTCTCTCTGCAAGGCCAGCCTGCCCTCAAGGGAGTTGTCCAGCTTTGCATTATCAGCTAACTTAGAATTCCTTCAAGTTCTGTGTCCAAGTCATTGATGAATATGTTGAAGAGGACTGGGCCTAGGATAGAGCCCTGTGGGACCCCACAGGTCACCAGCCTGATGTTACCCCATTCACTGTCATTCTTTGTGCTCAACCTGTGAGCCGACTATTCACCCATCATATGTTATGCTTGTCCAGCTGGACACTTTGTCCAAGAGAATTCTGTGAGAGACAGTACCAAAATCTTTGCTGAAATCCATAAATATGACATCCACTGGCTTCCCTTGATCAACTAGGTGGGTCACCTTGTCATAAAAATAAATTATATTTGACAAGCAAGACTTTCCCCTGATGAAGCCATGCTGGCTATGACTGGTGACTGCATTGTCCTCCAGGTGTTTTTCAGTGCCTCCCAGAATAAACTTTTCCATAATTTTACCAGTCACTGAAGTTAAACTGACCAGCCTGTAGTTTCCAGGGTCCTCCTTCTTGCCCTTCTTGAATATTGGGACAACATTAGCCAGTTTCCAGTCAACTGGGATCTCTCTAGATTCCCAGGGCCTCCCAAAAATCATTGTGAGAGGCCTGGTGATGACATCAGCCAGCTCTTTGAGGATTCTCGGACAGATCCCATCAGGCCCCATGTGTGCTTCCCCTTGTGGATTAATTACTCTTCCATGCTTATCAGATACCAATCTGCTTTTAAATTGCTAAGTAAAATATGAAATGTTGAAAGCTATTTTTAAGCACAGAATTCCATTGTTTCATTGAGCTGAATTACTCCTTCCATAGTCAAAGTGGTGTTACTGCATGTTTCAGCTCTTAGGGCCCAAAATGGAACAGAAACCAAACAGTAAACACTAGCTTTCCCATCACTTTTCAGAGCAAAGTTTTATGCTAATTTGCAGTCTGTCTCAACAGTTAACCAAAATCACTCTCCTCTGGGAACCATCCTGATCTAATTGGTAGTGCTGGAGCATGACCACAAATACAGTCACATTAATCTCATCTGCATTCAAAACACAGGGAAAAGTCTGTCATTGGAAATAAAGGTTCCCTCTATTTATTGTACCTGCACAATTCCCCTCTGTCTCTGCTCTACTTAGTTGCTCATTCTGGATGTTCATTTGCTTGCACCAAGAAGACTTCCATCCAAAAATATATTACTGAAATACTCTTCTTCTACAGGACCATTCAAATCACACTGTCAGATGCTTGCTCCAAATGAAGTGGCATATAGCAATAAAGAAAAATCTAAAGGGTTTTTCATTAGTATTTTTGCAAGATCATGTGAAAACATTGCAAGCAAGAGGCTATAAAATGCATTTTAAAAATCTGAAAATCTGCTTATATAAATTTTTAACATGGCTCAATGCCATTCTCATTATCTACATAATATTTTTATATATGAGATACAATCAATATTCTAAACTGCAACATTATGAAGTGAACATTATGCATGCACCTTATTCAACAATACTAGTACTGAAAAAAGAAACACTTTTGCAATATACTTTCCTGCTGTTAGACATCATAAACTACCTTAATTACCTCTTTTGGGAAAAGACCATGACCTGTCAGGTTTTTTTTTCTTTGGTTCTATAATGAATTATTTTAGCCAAACTCTGTCTCTCAGGAAGATTTTGTTTCCCTCCCTAAATTTGAATGTCTTAATAAGAATATTTACAATGACAACACACACAAAACTGAACTTGATTCTTGTCCTTGCAGTGCTAACAGAATAAACCACACCCAAATGTTTATATTGGGTGTGGAATATTCCTACAACCAAGTATTGAGTTAAGGTTTAAAAACATTTAATCTAAAAAAATCTTTAAATAAATAAAACAAAAATTATAGCAACACACATATATTTGCTTTTAACTCATTATATAGTTGTAAGAAAAAATAATAATTTAGAAATAGCTTGGCCATGTCTGCAAGTGTGGGAGAAGGGAGAAAGAACACAAGAGTAAGGTTTAATGCTGCTTTCTCCACAGGTTCCTGGCTTTCTCACATTATCCTTTCCTCCTCCCTTTAATTAATTGCCTTTTCCTGCCAAAGATTTCCCTTGGAATTATTTGACTGTGTAGCTTATATGGGGGTTTCTTTTCTGGAAACAATACTGCTTAGAAGTGGTGGATTATCCTAGATTTAAGTATCCATACAAACCCACATATTTTATGCATGTGGATGAAATCCTGCCCTCAAGGAACTATTGTGGACCAAAGGAAGTTTAACTGACCAAGATTTAATAGACACAAGTGGACTTCATCAGGGATAAATCTGTGGCAGGGTTAGGCCTCAAGTTCATAGTGCCCAAATTTCTTCCTGTTGCCTTTAGTGCAAGATAATCCAAACTCTACAAAAATTGTTTTGAGAAGCAAAACTTTTGCATTTAGAACAGCAATTAACTTTATAATATCAAGCTCAATTTTAAATCCCAGTTTCCAAGTTTTGTTTCTCAGCTTATTCACAGAAATTCTATTTACCTAACTTCAAGCTTTCATTATTGCAAATGACAAAATTTCTTTCTCTTTAAATAAATTGAAGAAAGACCTGTTGAGATAGTTTCACCAAAAACGCACACTTTTTCTCATCATATTTTGGAAATTATATGAGACTATTACTTATCTCCCATTCTTAACTAAAAAAGAAGGAGATTTCATTATGAGCTTTCTAATCTCATGGAGGTGGTAGCGTATGATTTCTGCAACTTCTAAAAACTTAATTTCTTCTTTATTTCAGGAATGAATTCCACTAATATTGTTGTTATCCTTGCTTTTCACCTTTCTTTTTTTTTCATATCCTCTCTATAAATCTTCCATTACACTCAGCCCTGTACATTTACTTTAATATTTTACTTCCACATCTCCCCTGATCTCATAATGTTGGCTATTCAAGGAATATCTAAAAGCTTTATCATGTATGAAAAATATATTTACACTCTTAACAATAACTCTTGAATTACTAACCCCAGTTCTTGTTGTTCCTGTCTATTTTTCTGAGATCTAACATTAAACTAAACACCTGATGTTTAAATCTGTGCAGTACAAGTGAACTAAGTTTTCTGATTACTAACTGTTTCACTTTTTTTTTACCAAAGAGTATTACAAATAGTTCTACAACAAAATGGAGTGTAACTTAAAAAAAACCAACACAAAAACCAAAAAAACACACTCATTTTTTTTCTACCTGTACAAGTATGTTTCTGTTTAAGAAGAGTTACATTTTAGGTCAGAAATTCCACTGTGATATATTTACTGCAACATTAATTCAAGTCCTAGAGCACATTTCCTGGTAAGAAGGCATTATATCATCACATTAACTACATGCTAGAGCTCCAATAGGTCAAGTCAAATATGATGTAGCAGATGCAAAGCAGTTTCATTTGGATGTGTATAGAGTAGTCCTAAATATTTCATAGAGATAGAAACATATATTATGCTCTGGGCATCACACAGCACAAGCACTTATCCTGTCATTCATCCACTGTCCACTGCACTTACTTCAAAATGCATACTCAAGATTTAGAAGGTGAGGTCCTGTCACATAAAAAGAAAAAAATATATATATTTCTTAATCTCATCCCCCTGCACTACATTGTTTTACTTCAGATCATAGTGAGGCATATCAAATTACTGGCTGTCACACACATTTACAATATGCTGTGTCACATCATTAGCCACTGCAGACATTCACTCTAAGGACAGTTTTATGTATGTACATATGTACACAATAAGACAACTGGATCTGATCTCCACTGTTCACCCAGCTGCAGTTTGGTTTCACGCAAATCACTCCAGGGATACACAAATGCAGTAGAAAAGACCAATGCATCATTTGAACTTCCTTTGTACCTGTTTGACACTGACAACTTGCACAAAATCCAGATGCAGAGAAATAATATTGTATGTGTATCTAACTTGGCAAATGGCATTTTAATAATATAGACAAGCACAGGGATTTAAACTTTTTAGAGTCTTACTCTTTTCCACTTGTTGTCATGGATACTACATCTTCTTTTCCTTCCCTTTTCTCTCCTTTATCATATTTGACTTTTCCGTGTTGGTGTCCATGGTGACGTTCTGCTATCAGTACACAATGCATACCCCAACTTCTACATTTTTATAATGGGTTCAGGTATTTTTTGTGACTGAAATGATTGCATCTTAATCTCTCTTTACTAACAAAAAAAAAAATAAATTAATTTCTTTGTACTTATGAGATATTTACCATTTTATTCACTTGGATAAACTCATGAGTTGCAAGATCTTATTTTCAGGATGGCCTCTGGGGATAGCTGCCATACATTCAATCCATCAATCCATTTGCCTGTGCAAATGAGGATGCAGAGCTATCAAGCAAGTGTTTGTGCATCAAAATATAATGCGCTAAATTTTCAGGGATGCTGAGTTTCCAAATTAGACAGTATGAGCAAGCAGGCAGTGCAGGGAATTTCAGAATCAGAGTAAAAGAAGTTAGAGCATCTTGAAATGCTCTATATTTGATGCTATAAGTCACATTTCATTTTACTTTATATACTAACATACACATTTGAGAAATGGGGGAAGCATTTAAAAATCCCAATAAAAACCCCAGTATTAAACCAATACAGAGGATTTAGTTGAGGGTGAAGAGCAGGTTGAAAGTCTGTGGGTAAAGCTTAAGGGACAGGCTAATATGAGGGACACTGTTGTGGGTGTTTATTACAGGTCACTGGATCAGGATGGGGATGTTGATGAGGCCTTCTACAGACAGCTGAGAGTTGCCTCACAATTACAGTCCTTGGTTCTCATTGGGGACTTCAACCACCCTGATATCTGCTGTGAAGGGCACACAGCCAGGCAGGTACAGTCCAGGAGGTTCCTCCAGTGCACTGATGATAACTTTTTAACTCAGGTGGTGGAGGAACCAACAAGGAGGGGTGTACTACTAGACCTAGTATTGACAAATAAAGAGGGACTGGCAGCAGACATTAAGGTTGGGGGCAGCTTTGGTTGTAGTGGCTATGAGATGATAGAGTTCAGAGTTACGTGCAGCTGGGGCTGAGCATCTCCCAGGGTCAAAACTCTGAATTTCAGAAGTGCTAACTTTGACCTTTTGAAGGAATTGATTGGAGAAATCCAATGGGATAAGAGTACTGGAAGAAAAAGGAGCCCAAGAGAGTTGATTAATATTCAAGCACCTCATCCAAGCTCGAGATCAAAGTGTCCTGAAGAGCAAGAAATCAAGTAAGAGAACCAGGAGACCTCACGGTTGAGAAGGGAACTACTGAACAAACTTAAGTGGAGGAAAGGGGTTTATAGATCATGGAAGAGGGGGTTGACCATTTGGGAAGAATAGAAGAATGTGATCAGAGGCTGTAGGAATGCAACAAGGAAAGCTAAGGCCTCCTTAGAATTAAAACTGGCAAGGGAAGTCAAGCACAACAAGAAAGGCTTCTTCAAGAACATTGAAGGTAAAAGGGAGACCAGAGGAACTGTGGTTGTACTGCTGAATGAAGCCGGTGCCCTGGTGATGGAGGATATGGAGAAGGTTGAGTTACTTATTGCCTTCTTTGCTTTGGTCTTTAACACTAAGACTGACCCTCAGGAGTCCCAAACCTTCCAGACCACAGAAGAAGTCAGGAGTGAGGAAGACTTTTCCTTGATTGAAGAAGATTGGGTTAAAGCTATACCACTCTCCATCCGCTTTGAAAAATATGGAAAACAGGAGAGATGCCTGAGGACTGGAGGAAAGCCAGTGTCACTCCAGTCTTTAAAAAGAGCAAAAAGGATGATCCAGGAAAGTACAGACCAGTCAGCCTCACCTTCATCCCTGGAAAAATGATGAAACAGCTCATTCTGGAGGCCATCTCTAAGCACATGGAAGAAAAGAAGGCTATCAGGAGTAGGCAGCATGGATTCACCAAAGGGAAATAATGTTTGATGAATCTGACAACATTCTATGATGGTATGACAGAATAGATAGGTGCAGGGAGAGCAGTGGATGTTGTCCTCCTCGACTGTAGCAAGGTTTTTGATGCTTTCTCCCGTAACATCCCACAAGGAAGGGATGCCTTGTTGCAGACCCGTGGCTAGCAATGTTCCTCAGGGGTTGGGCCCAGTCTTATTGAACGTTTACATCAGTGACTTGATATGAGGGGATGGAGTGTATCCTCAGCAAGTTTGCTGATAACACAGAGCTGGCAGGATTGGCTGATACACGTGAAGGCTGTGCAGCCATCCAAAGTGATCTAGACAGACTGGACAGCTGGGCAAAGATGAACCTAATAATGTTCAAAAATAGTAAGTGTAGAATCCTACACCTGGGGAGAAAAAACACCATGCAGCAATATGGATTAGGGCTTGACCTGCTAGAAAGCAGCCCCATAGAGAAGGACTTTGGGGTCTGGGTGAACAACTTGTCCATGGGACAACAATGTGCCCTCATGACCAAAACAACCAGTGGTATCCTGGGGTGCATTGAGAACAGTGTGGCCAGCAGGTTAAGGGAAGCTCTCCTTCCTCTCTATTCTACCCTCATAAGACCACATCTGGAGTATTGCATCCAGTTCTGGGCTCCCCAGTTCAAGAGGGACAGGAATATGCTAGAAAGAGGGACTGGAACATCTATCATATCAGGAAAGGCTAAGAGACCTAAGGCTGTTTAGTCTTGAGAAAAGAAGACTGACAGGGGATCTTATTAATATATATGAATATCTGAAGGGTGGTTGTCAAGAATGGGCCAGTCTCTTTTCACTGCTGTCCTGTGATAGGACAAGGGGAAATGGTGCCATGTTACAACACAGGAAGTTCCACCTTAACATGAGAAAAATCTTCTTTACTGTCTGGGTGACAGAGCACTGGCTCAGGCTGCCTAGAGAAGCTGTGGAGTCTCCTGTGGAGACTTTCAAGATCCATCTGGACACGTTCCCTGTGTGATCTGCCCTAGGTGTTCCTGCTACAGCAGGTGTGTTGGACTTGATCTTCACAGGTCCCTTCCAACCCCTATGATTCTATGATTTCATTATTTTATTAATTTTTCCCTAATTGGAACCTTATTTCAGAGGATCTAGAGTACACAGTGGAGGAACAACCTACCACTTAAGACTGGCTTGAGGAATCCAGAGGTTTTCTGATATGGTTCTGTAAATAGTGGGCAAACTCCTGGCCCCAATGAGCCAGTGGCAAAGCAAGACCAGGATAATAAATTACACTTTTAATTTGCAGTCAGTCAATTGTAAGCTGGGCATGCAAGCTCTAGGTTTACCAGAGTCCCTGTGAAAATTCTAAAAATCAAAGCAAAAGTGAATATGTTGGACTTGGTTGTCCAGCAGCACTCTTCAGACATTCTCATGAATATTTGGCAGTAGAGATCCTGATGTAGTCAACACATAAAGAAATATTTAAGAACTATCTTAATGGGATAAAGTAACCCAAATAAAAGGTACAGCTGCATGAAATCATATTTATCAGGGCTTAAGTGCAGGAATTTTTGAGTTTCACAAGCAGTATTCCCCAGTGTCACAAATTTTTAAAATTCAGCCATGAGCACTGAGAACCACAGACTTGCTAGCTAGTTCTTCCTTGAGATACAATCCAGAAACATGTCCCTAATTTCCTTTACTTGTTTTTCCAACACCCCAGGAGACAGGTATTTTAATTTGCATGCTCAGTAGACACTGAGATCAGAAAACTGACTGCTAATTACCATGTGTTTCAATTCTCAACTTAACCAGCAATCTCAGAAATCAGATCAGTAAACTACCACCTAGACTGGTGAGACACCGTGTCAGTGTTTGCTGTTATGTAATGCATCTACCTGATGGTTTGCCCCTAAATTCTAATGATCATGTGCTGCAAAATTATTTACAATGTTTGGTCAAATTTACTCTATTCTGGAAGAAAACATACAAGTGAACCAAACAGCAATTGATAACTGATCCCAGTACAGTTTCCAGATAAGGCATAAAAAAGTACATACCTATTTCAAAGTATGTTTTAGAAGGGATCTGTTCTCAACATTTTAAAAGGGAGGAGGGACCATGCATGTATTATGGATATTTCCTTATTTAAAAGTCAACAGATTTCCCCCCCACAAAAATAACCTATACAGATAAACGCAAAAGCATTGAACAGATAAGCTATATGGAGATAGATTAGGGTTTTTTTTAATCATTATGGGATAGTTGGTACAGGTCAACAGAGTTGAGCAAATACAGAAAAATAACAACTCACTTTTCTATTAGGTGTGTTCTCAGTAACTGGTATCTAACAAGTAGTGAAGAACTGAGATAAGGAAAACAACTTTATCATGTTTCTGTTTAGATTTCTATAGTTACATAACAGTCTTTACATGTACTTATGAAGTATGTACTTCTGGGAGGCATTTTTGCAGACCAGAGAATAAAATAAATAGATAGATGTGTACCTTGAATAATCTTGATTATTAATTATTAACCTATGCTTGCTCATTACAGGTGGCCCAAGATCTGCCTGGGGAGGACTTTTTCTTAGCTTCTGGTTATAACATAAGAGCTTAAAGAGACAATTAGCTATATGTATGTCAATTAAGGCTCCATGAGTAAAAAAAAACAAATTTTCCCATTTGCTTCCTTATAAATTACAATTACAGGCAATTTTGCTGTGTTTAAGTCAAGCAAGCAGTGCAGAAGATCAGTTTAATTGAACAGAGAACTTCTCATGGAACTAAGGAGGAAAAAGATTCTGTATGATCTCTCCAAGTGAGGGCAGGATTTGCAGGAAGGGTACAGAGCTGTGGTTCATTTATGCAGGGAGAACATGAAAAGCCAAAGATCAATTAGGGTTGAAACTGGCCAGTGTTGCTTCAGATATCAAGAAAGGCTTTTTTGAGTATGTTGATAGCAAGACAAGATAAAACAAAAACATATGACTGATACTCGTTGAAGATGGTTCTCTGACTAATAGGGGTGAAAGAAAGTGGAAGCATTCAATGCAGTTTTTGTTTCAGTCTTTGATAATGTTGATAGATCTTGTGTTGCT
This sequence comes from Chaetura pelagica, assembly GCF_000747805.2. Classification (NCBI taxonomy): domain Eukaryota; kingdom Metazoa; phylum Chordata; class Aves; order Apodiformes; family Apodidae; genus Chaetura; species Chaetura pelagica. The sequence goes on from NW_009954544.1 coordinate 300,982, forward strand.
TGGGCTCCTGAGTTCTAGGATCACAAGTGTGGGAATGGTGACATTCCATTTAGGGATGCTGAAATTGCAAGGGATCAGCTTTATCAGCTGAACATTCACAAGTCCATGGAAGCCAGGTGGAATTAATCCCAGAGTTCTGAAGGAGCTAATGTATGTTATGGCAGAACCTCTGTCATCTAACGTAGGTCTTGGAAGTCTGAGGGTATCCCTGCTACTGGAAGCTAGCCAATGTTATTCCAATCCCCAAAATGGGTACAAGGGAATATCCAGGAAACTACAGACCTGTTAGTCTAACCTCAGCTTCTGGAAAAATTTATGAAGATACTGGGTACTCTTGAAAGGCATTAAAAAAAAAAAAAAAAAAAAGTAATCATCAGGCCAATGCCCTTAACAAAATGTTTTAACTTTTGATGAACCCTGAATTGCTCAGGTAGTTAGACTAAATGATCATTGTAGATCCCTTCCAACTGAATAGTCTACTTTGTTATTTTAAAGAATAGCTGAAAAGGAGATTTGGCAAGGCTTTAGGCAGCCTAATACACCATTAAAAAGACAATCAAGTTTCAGTAACATTAAAATAATTAACTGGAAAAGAGATCAACCAGACAGCCATTAAAAAACAAACCTTTCTATGTCTTCATCATTATGGAACACCTGCAAACATACTTTCCCAGCATGCTAGCAGACAAATATTACATTAAGCATACCAGTCATGTCAATGACCTAATTTGAAACAGGATAAGAAGACTATTCCAAAACTTCAAGTAATTTCCAGCTCTTCTTGTCTTCTTCAAAGTTATTCAAATGACTGTATCATAAAAATCAAACTCTGTCCCATGGACCTTCAACACATGGATACATTTCTCATAGACATGCTTGACAATCACAAAGCATGAATGGATTTTCCACTGAAATCCCCTAATTTTGCATAGAAGACGGTCTGCATTTTCTCTTGCTTACTAAGGGCAGAGAGTTTGACTAGTACAGCTTTCAAAATTCATTCTTCAGGAAGAAGTGCTTAAAACCTCTCCCTAGAGAGGTTCTGTAGTCTCCTTCTCTGAAGACTTTCAAGACCTGTCTGCATGCCTTCCTGAGTGATCTGCCCTAGTCACGTGTGGCTTTTTGGTCCTGCTCCGGCAGGGAGGTTGGACTCGATGATTTTTGGAGGTCCCTTCCAACCCCTAATATTCTGTGATTCTGTGAAATACTTCCTTAGGAAGGATGTGGTAAGGCCTGCTGGATTGCAATGTGGGAGAAAACCTGCCTCTGCACCCACTCACCTGCCTGTACTTAGACCAGCCCCTCTGGAGATGTTTTGGTGTGCTGCTTCTCTCCACTGCAATAACTGGCACTGATCGTCTTGCCTTGTGTAGGACTCCTGCTCTGTATTCCCCCTCCAAGGAAGAGTAAACAACTGAAACAGCACTGGGAACTGTGGTTTCTAGTCTTTGAGAAGCTACAACTCACAGTTCCCTGTTGTGACATGTAACTAGTGTAGATATCAGGCAAACAGGACACAAAAATATGATGGAAACTTGTATCAATGACTTCTCAGCTTTGGTGATTTTTTCTTCCCATACAAACTATTTTCAGTGAGTGAGACTTTAGGAGAAAGATGTATACCTGGAATACACGTAAAGGCATGGAAAAGGTAGCTTTTATTTCTCACTAGGGGGCAAGTTAATGTTAAAAACAGGTTAGTGTAAAACTCTTTGCTATTATTTGTTTCCAATCCAATGTCCCAAAGTCTCATTCCCACCACTCACATGCACACCCCACAAATACTCAGAAAGGCCTTATGCAGGAGCAACAAGGACTCAGATTTATTCCCGTTATGTTTTCCTTCATGCAGACTTCACCACCACTACTCTCTTGTCAGTGGAAAAGGCTCTGTGCCATGGCTGGGTCTCAGTAACAGGGTATGGTTTCCTAATAGACTAGATCCAGATGATTTCTGGATCATGTGTTGGCTTGTACATCTTATAATGCCACCTGAGGCAAAATAAACTTGAGATCAGATATATAGTATCAGCTTACTAACTAGCTCTTCAGTAAAAACAACAGGTTCCAATTAAACAACATTTTTAAATAGAAATTGCAAACTTTCCATGGATTTATTTTTAATTCATTCAAAGATTTTCCGAACACAAATACCATACAGTTATAATATCTCATGGGATTCATTTTTCTGTTTCTCAGAATCTCCACTGTCTGCACTGGGCTTAGCTCCCACAGTCCACTATAAGCCCAAACTCATTATGAGGACTGATAGATAGGCACCATAGGAGATATAACATAACCTAGGACCATTACAGACAAGAGGACAGAAACATGATTCCTGAATTACATCCCCAAAAAGCACCGAAGTAGCTTTTCAAGGTGAAATATTTTGGGCATAGATATTTCACAGATACCTTTCTTCAGGGAAGTATATCTGACAGCAATATCTTAGACATAGGTAAACCACCAAAGGAAAGTAGCTGTAACAGAGGTGAGAAAGATAGATTTTCTCCCTGACTTTTTTAGTTCTACTTTCAACTTTTCGTTCTACTTTCTGTTGTGTTTTTCCTGTCTATGAGAACAATCTCTGGGATTTTTCTCCTTCTTCCTTTTGGAAGATGATTAACAAAAGCCAAACTCCCTATATGCTCTGGCCAGCTGATTATTACTGGTAAAAACTTACTTTGAAACACCTTCAGTTGAGCATTACAGTGGTACTACTCTGCTTCCTGTAGAGAGAGGCAACTGCTATTTAACACCAAACATACTTGACTTTGGCTTGCAAGCTTACATGAAGGTAGCTAGGACATAAAGGTGAATGCAGGAAAATACAACACAGTATTTTACAAAAGGAAAGAAAAAAATCCTAAGCATTAACCCACATTTCTCATTAGGGCTCTTAAGGTAAATTTGTGAATTGTAACTTTGTGTAATGGAAGTGCAATCTCGGAGATAGCTTGGTGTAGTCTATCACCATATCATCTGAAGCTTCCAAGCTCTCTTACTCTGTCTTGTTGAACTCCTGCCCAGTGTAAACGATACTTACATTCAAGCAGAACAAGCTAATTTGAAATTTTAAAGCACAACTACTTTTGTATACTAATAAAATCCTTCTTTAAGGATTGTGCAACAGTATTGTAATAAATAAAAGAGCTTTCAGACTCACATCTCTGATTTTTTCATATTTAAATCCCTGTTGATGGTGCCCTAACTATCTCTTAGTAGATTTTTTAGGTAATTAGATCTTGTCTTAGTAACTATGTATACTGTTGCCACAGCTTTTAGCACATCCAAATGAAGCCAGATGTTACCACAGCACTCAATAATTCAGATTGTCTTCTTCAGCTGCATTCATCGCCATGGTAGTCTGCTGCAGGAATTCAGAGGTTGCATTTTACAGCCCTAATTGGGCTAAAAAACCCTTGATATTTCCATATCCAACAATATCTATGTTTGACTTTCTTTCATTCTTTATGTGTTTCTTTTGTTTGGAAAGGTAAAGCTTAGTATTCCAAATGAAAAAGTAGAGAAAAATTATTTATAGGAAGCTTGGAATGGTAAATCTAAACAACATACAGGGATAACAGAGGATTCAGAACTAGTCAGATTTTCAAGGGAAAAGTTAATATTGGACTACGACCATGGGAAATGGGAATGTTTTTCAATACTACTTAGTAAGGAAAACAGCAAAATCTACAAACAAATTAGAAAGAAATAGGAAGGAAAATTGAACATTTTAACTCACTACTATGCTATCATCTTTTCCCAAGAACTAAAAGTATCCACCCCAGTACAGATTTTTCCTTACTTAAAATCTGAATGCAAATAGTACAAAAGTAAAAAATCACTATTCAATCAGGTTATGCACAGATAGTGTGTACTGTATTTCTTCAAACATTTTTTGAGATTTGGCTAAACTTAAATTAAATATTTTCTTACAATCTTTCCATTTCTCTGTTCTTAAAGTAGTTCAAATATTTGTATATCCAGATTTCAGTGAAATAAAGTTATTTCACTCTAATTGCTATACCTTGAATTTTCATAGCAAAAGTTTGCTCAGTGGCTTACAAATTAATGCATACATCCACACTGGTCTTTAGAAAAGGACTTCCCTAGAGAAAGAATAGTCAATATTTAAACTGCAGAATTAATCAGAAAAAACCTCGAAAGCTAACACTTTCAAAACCACTGGATCATTTGTAGAATTATAGATTCCCTTCTAACTGACCATATTCAAAATCTGATACTTTTTCAGTGCTCATAATATAATTCAATCTCACAAAGAAAAGATACATATATTGTTTCTGTCTGCACACAGATTACCCAATTTTATTGTCTACTGTTAGTCTTCTAGGCTAAAATAAATTATGAACCAGAGTTCTTCTAGTTAGCTACTTTCTGAACAATAAGAAACCTGTTTTTCAAATTAAAAGAAACATAATTTTGGTAAAGGTTTATTTATGTGTTGAGTATGGCAATTCTGATGATGAGTGTGTGTCTTTTTTCTTTGCCTAACTCTCTTAAATTACCTGAAGTGTGACAAATTCATCCTTCCTGAGATATGGTTACTGTGTAAATAAAAACAGTTGAGCTAAAATCCTGCAATCCTTCTCATTAAAGAAGGACAACTTCCCCCTTTTTACAGATCTCATCCTCTGTCTTACACTCCTAACACTTCTCAATTTCATCAATCTGTCCTGGACAGAAATCTCAACTGACACCAAGCTGAAGGTTATTTTATTGCGGTCAGCTTTTTGGAATTGGTATGATTTGTGAAGGATAACAAAAATGACAATCAACATGCACAATCAAAAGTGACTAGTGGCATCAGGGAGAGATATTGGTATGCTTGGCTTGAGCATAATTATTCACACCTATCATACTGTTCATTCACAGGCCAAATTGTAAGAAATCTAGACACTGTACAATGCAACATAATTTCTAAAAACACAGGAGGGTTTTTGGTCTCCTCAATGGAAAAACTAGAGCTGCACTTCCCATTTTTCTGATTTAAATTGTTTTGTTTCCTTCCCTCCTCTTCCCTTAGTCCTAATGTCCTGTCCTGTTATTAAGGGCTTTTTCCAGCTGTTTACAGGTACAGATTGTCCGTGTAATGATGATTTTTTACATGGATTACTCCCAGCATGAGATTGCTGCCCGTGATGCTCCCTCCCAGAATTCTCTTCTTCCTTTTATGCTAGTGCGTTTTATGTTTGTTTACATTGACCATGTTAATGCCATTGTTGGTTACAAACTAATAAAAAACATTTTCCACTAGCACTTACTAATCTATTGACAAATTATGTCAAACATGAAAGCAGTCTACAAAACCCACATACTTTTCAAGCTTAACTATTATGTTAATATATAACTCCTAATTTTTTTTTCTATTCTTTTTCCCATTGCCATATGAACCACTCAAGGAAATTCACTGCAATCCAAAAAGAAAACACAAGAAATGTTTCATTAGTATTTATACATTGATTTTCTTTGCTTTAGAGAACAATGAGCCAGAAATATAATAGTTTTTTTTAACTGGCATATTGCTTATTGTGTTCCATCACCATTTTTAGTTACAGTTTGCCAGCAGAACAACTCTTCACTTACTGGATCTTGTTCCACCTATGACCTTGGCTATATAAACCAAAGATGAAAAATTGCACTGTGAGGAACTTTTCTTTCAAAACACATTGTCAAAGCAAAAAGTATGTGAGGAAGCCTGACTTTAAAGTACAAGGTGAAATTCAGATATTGGACAAGCCCTGCAGTAGATTTCAAAACAAAAATAATTTTAATAATTTCGAATTAAAATATATTTGCAGAGTATTAACCTAAAGAAATCTTTAATTTGTTGATGAATTACTTATCTACTTACAAGATAGTAGGTACCAGCCACAGGAAAATTAAAAAAAAAAATCCAATCATATTAAATGCTTTAGGTGTTCAAATTAAAAACAGTAGGCAGATACTCAGCAGTCAAATTGTTAACTGTAAAAAGTTTAAAAATTATTTTAAAAATAGGTATTTCTTCTCTCTTGTTACCTCCATCCCCTTTGGTATTTGCAGATTTGTCTACTCCAAACACACTTTTTTTTTTTTTTTTTTTTTTTTTTTAAAAATTTTTTATTTTTTTAGTTACACAGGGTTTTCAGAACAACTCTTCACTTACTGGATCTTGTTCCACCTATGACCTTGGCTATATAAACCAAAGATGAAAAATTGCACTGTGAGGAACTTTTCTTTCAAAACACATTGTCAAAGCAAAAAGTATGTGAGGAAGCCTGACTTTAAAGTACAAGGTGAAATTCAGATATTGGACAAGCCCTGCAGTAGATTTCAAAACAAAAATAATTTTAATAATTTCGAATTAAAATATATTTGCAGAGTATTAACCTAAAGAAATCTTTAATTTGTTGATGAATTACTTATCTACTTACAAGATAGTAGGTACCAGCCACAGGAAAATTAAAAAAAAAAAATCCAATCATATTAAATGCTTTAGGTGTTCAAATTAAAAACAGTAGGCAGATACTCAGCAGTCAAATTGTTAACTGTAAAAAGTTAAAAAATTATTTTAAAAATAGGTATTTCTTCTCTCTTGTTACCTCCATCCCCTTTGGTATTTGCAGATTTGTCTACTCCAAACACACTTTTTTTTTTTTTTTTTTTTTTTTTTTTAAGAATGCTTTAATTATTCAGATGCACAAGGTCATGTGAATTATTATCTTGCTGTTTTTCCTGAATAGTAAGAGGTTCTGGCTGTATATAATAGGCTTCATCACAGAAAAGAGTCCTAATGTTCCCTACAAAAAGAAGTATACTAGTGCTCAGAAACCTCTTACACTGTCAAGGGAGAAAATGAAACAAAATGCATCCTCATTTATTTGTAAAGCCTGGTTAAGGTTTCTCATTAATTCCTGTTCCAGGAGGTAATGCCAAACTTGCACCATTTGTCATCTAGCTTACATGTAAAAGATTTTTGGAACCTTGTTGAAAATGTCTTCAAAACAGCAAGTTACTATTCTTGTCAGTTTAGTTTAAATAAATCTATAAACTTCACCTTTTTCTCCATCTGCATACAATTCCATTGGAAACTTGATTCTTTTGCCAGTTTTATAACAGTGACTCACTGGATAATGTAAGCAAATTCTGGGCTTTTCTGATTACAAAAATGTCTTTGCACTGTAAACATGTATGCAACATATTTACAGGTTTCCCTATAAAATAGGACTTGCAAAAAAGATTGTTTGAAAACTTTATTTACCATAACACACCTACTACAATACCTACAATAATGAAGGTTCTTTAACTTCAAGACAATGGTGATGTTCTCCCTTATCCTTATCAGACATGCATGCACAGCAAAGCTCTATCACTTACTCTTCTTCCAAAATAATAGATCCAATATTTAGTACTATCCTAGAAAAGCCATACCCATCTTTGTTGAAATGAGAGCCATTCCATGTATTTAAGATAGAAAGAGTTCAGTTGTGGATCTCCAAGGTTCTGCCACATTCTGGGACATAAGCAAACAAATAAGCACCCAGCCCCACATTAATCAATAATAGCTCTGCTCCTTCCTCTTACTATTTTAGCCTGAGAGGAACAGCTTCAGACTGCAAATATACAAGCAGACATAGAATTTGGCCTTGTTCAATAGTTCCCTTCACATTGTCTGAGTGCTTCATCGGTGCAGCTTTATGACTTCACTGTCAGTATAGTGTCTTATTACTAGTATAAACAGACTAGAAATCAGATCAGGGTTAATTATTTTCTCAATAATCATGATTTGCACTTAGACACTCCCTTTTTGTCTCATTGTCTCTACAGAACTAACAGGAAAAAAAAAGAAAAAAAAAGAAGTAGCAATGTTTATTGCTCGCCAAAATCATACGGGTTTGCTTTGAATACAGCCATGGAATATTACTTTGGAATAAAGAAAAATATTATTTTGCTGTTGGATCTAACTTTTACTGTTTTTCATAACAAAGACATGCACTTTTGTAGGGTTTATAAGCCCAGCTTTCAGTTCCTCTTTTACATTTGGAGTTTTAATTGCCATAACAACAAAATGCCTTTTTAAAAATGTTACTCCAGTCTTCAAAAAGGTAAGAAGGAGGGCCTGGGTAACAATAGACTGGTCATCCTCACCTCCATCACTGGAAATGTGATGGAACAACTTATCCTTGGCACTGTCTCTAAGCATATCAAGGATAAGAAGGTCATTAGGAGCAGTCAACATGGTTTTACCAAGGGGTAGTCGTGTTTAACCAACCTAACAGTGTTTTATGAGGACAAAACCAAGTGGATAGATGATGGTAGTGCAGTGGATATGGTTTATCTTGATTGCAGTAAAGCATTCAACACTGTCTCCCACAGCCTCCTCACAGCTAAACTGTGGAAGTGTGGTCTGGATGATTCGGTAGTGAGGTGGATTGGGAACTGGTTGAAGAAAAGAAGTCAGAGAGTCCAGATGGAGGTCTATATCTAGTGGAGTCCCTCAGGGGTTTGTAGTGGGACCAGCACTATTCAATATGTTCATCAATGATCTGAATGAGGGAACAGAGTGCACTGTCAGCAAGTTTGCTGATAACACAAAACTAGGAAGAGTGGCTGACACACCAGAAGGCTGTGCTGCCATTCAGTGAGACCTAGACAAGCTGTAGAGTTGGACAAGGAGAAATTTACTTAAATACAACAAAGGCAAGTGTAGAGTCTTGCATCTGTAAAAGCAGCCCCATGTACTAGTTGGGGGCTGACCTGCTGGAGAGCAGCATAGGGGAAAGGGATCTGGGGTTCCTGGTGGACAGAAGGATGACCATGAGCCAGCAATGTGCTCATGGCATCCTGTATTATAAAAGGTGTGATTAGTCAGTCAAAGGAAGGTTCTCCTCCCCCTCTACTCTGCCCTGGTGAGGCCATCTCTGGAATATTGTGTCCAGCTCTGGGCCTTTTCAGTTCAAGAAGGACAGGGAACTGCTTGAAAGGGTCCATCACAGAGCCACAAAGATGATTAAGGGAGAGGAACATCTCCCTTATGAGGAAAGGCTTAGGAAACTGGGTCTCTTTAGCTTCAAGAAGAGGAGACTGAGGGGCAACCATATTGATGTTTACAAATATATAAAGGGTGAGTGTCAGGAGGATGAAGCCAGGTTCTTCTCAGTGATGTTAAATGATGGGACAAGTGGCAACAGGCACAAGGTGCAGCATAACAGGTTCCACGTCAACATATGGAAAAAATTTTCACTGTAAGGGTGACAGAACACTGGAACAAGCTGCCCGGAGAGGTTGTGTAGTCTCCTTCTCTGGAAACATTCAAAACCTGCCTGGACATGTTTCTGTGTGATCCTGCTCCGGCAGGGGACCTGGACTGGATGATCTTTTGAGGTTCCTTCCAAATCCTAACATTCTGTGATCCTGTGATTAAGTTAGCATTACTTGAGAGAAATATTAAATCTGAGGATCATTTTTCTTTAATTTTTTAGCAGAACTTCAGCAGAACGCTTTGGTTTAATAGTAATGACTTATATACATGGATGACATATGTTTATATACATGAATGATTCTCGATTTTTAAACTATGAGCCAAATACCACTTTGAAAAATAAATTTGCAACAAAAAGATCTCATAAGACACTACTTGTGTGACAAAAAGCTCCTTGAGGTAAGGAGGCCTTCATGAGTTAGCCTTGGATTATAGCAGTTTGTCTTAATCATCGCCTGCTTCAATGTAAATACTGGTAGCAGAGCAAAAATTGACAATTCAAGGGATTCGTAATTTCTGCTTTATGAACTGGTACCAAGATTCTTTTACTAAAATCTAGCTACCAAAAACATGGATACACAAATACAATGTGTGTGCATACAACCAAAGCAGCTAAAAATCTACATATTTAAGAGATTTTTAGAGGTGAAGAAGCAGACAGTTTTTCCAATTACATATTCTTCCGCAATATTAAAATGATAGCTGTTGGTGCACTTTTATATATTACATTTTTAAATAATTAAGTTAGTGTAAACTTGTGCAAATAAGACCTTTGTGTGTATTTTGGAAATAATTTGTACAACCGGTCAGCCTCACCTCCATCCCTGGAAAGGTGATGGAACAACTTGTTCTTGTCACTATCTCTAGGCATATCAAGGACATGGGGGTCATCAAGAGCAGTCAGCATGGTTTTATCAAGGGTAAATCATGTTTGACTAACCTCATAGCCTTCTATGAGGAAATTACTAGGTGGATAGATGATGGTAGAGCGGTAGATGTGGTTTATCTTGATTTCAGTAAAGCATTTGACACCGTCTCCCACAGCATCCTTGTAGAAAAGTTGATCAGGTATGGGTTTGGTGACCAGGAAGTGAGGTGGATTAGGAACTGGTTGAAAGGAAGGAGTCAGAGAGTTGTAGTCAATGGGGCAGAATCTGGTTGGAGGTGTGTGACTAGTGGAGTCCCACAGGGGTCGGTACTGGGACCGGTGTTGTTCAACATCTTCATCAACGACCTGGATGAGGGTATAGAATGTACCCTCAGCAAGTTTGCTGATGACACTAAGCTGGGAGGAGTGGCTGACACACCAGAAGGCTGTGCTGCCATTCAGAGAGACTTAGATAGGTTGGAGAGTTGGGCGGGGAGAAACATGATGAAATTCAACAAGGGGAAGTGCAGAGTTTTACATTTGGGGAAGAACAACACCATGTCCCAGTACAGGTTGGGGGCTGAACTGCTGGAGAGTAGTGTAGGTGAAAGAGACCTGGGGGTCCTGGTAGACAGGAGGATGACCATGAGCCAGCAATGTGCCCTTGTGGCCAAGAAGGCCAATGGCATCCTGGGGTGCATTAGAAAGGGTGTGGTTAGTAGGTCAAGAGAGGTTCTCCTCCCCCTCTATTCTGCATTGGTGAGGCCACATCTGGAGTATTGTGTCCAGTTCTGGGCCCCTCAGTTCAAAAAGGACAGGGAACTGCTCGAAAGAGTCCAGCGCAGAGCTACGAAGATGATTAGGGGAGTGGAACATCTCCCTTATGAGGAAAGGCTGAGGGAGCTGGGTCTCTTTAGCTTGGAGAAAAGGAGACTGAGGGGTGACCTCATCAATGTTTACAAATATGTAAGGGGTGAGTGTCAGGGGGACGGAGTTAGGCTTTTCTCAGTGATGACCAGTGATAGGACAAGGGGTAATGGGTGTAAATTGGAGCATAGGAGGTTCAAGGTGAATATCCGAAAAAATTTTTTTACTGTAAGAGTGACAGATTCTATGATTCTATGATTATTAGCAGGAAAACAAGAACATTAATTTATTGCAACAACTACAACACTTGAGATTATTTATTTTTCTGGTGTTGATTGAAAATGGATATCCACCTACAAAACCACTGGAAGGTGATAGACACAAGGATTAAGAAAATGCTGTTTGAAAACTACATGACTTCCTATTGTCTTAGTTTAAAAAATTGTTTCCCTGTTCCATATGCTAAGAAAAGGAACAGAGATACTATCTAACACCCAAGGCACAGAGGCTTTGGCCAGAAAAGCAGGTGACTTCAACAGATCTTTTCAATGTTTTACCTGTTTTATCTTGAGTTAAAATTTATAAAATATGTTAAGTATTGCATTGAAAAGTGCAGGTATTGATGTTAAAAAATAAGTAAAATTTGTCTGCACAGGGGGCTGTTCATAAAAAAATAAAATATGCAAAGGAAGAAAAGTGATAATTTTTTTCCCCATCATGGATTGAAAAGACAAGTGAGAAGATAAAAATCTAAAAGGCAGGTGCTCATGCCACTCTTCCTATACACTTGTCCTATCCAACGTACTCTCCTGTTTGTACAATTTGATCTCTGTTTTCTAAAGAACACTTTTCAAGTAGTTGAATATAGACATTTTTAATATGTTCACTACAAAAAACTTCCATGAAATATCAGAAACAATTTTTTTGTATTAATAAGCTCCTGAATTATGTATTTCTGATTCCAGTAGTAGCTGATGGGGGGGGGGGGGAAGGGAAAAAAATAGTTTTACAAAAATAGTATTTTTAAGGAAAGGCAGAGTAATACTGTACATTTAGCACTTTCTTAATGCAAAATACACAGAAGATCAACATACTATAAGAAGAATGCCTTGCAAGAACCCATTCTACCCTCACCCTACCAAGGTCTTTCATATAAACATGTAAGATATTTTTCACAAATCTCTCACATCAGGCTAGTGCAATGAGTGTTCTTTAAAGCATGAGGGTTACCTATCACATCACATGGAATGATGGAATTGTCAGAGTTGGAAGAGACCTCAAGAGACCATCTAGTACAACTGCCCTGCTAAAGCAGGACTGCCTAGAGCACATTACTTAGGACTACATGCAAGTTTGAATATCTCCAGAGAGAGAGACTCCACAACCCCTCTGGGCAGCCTGTTCCAGTGCTCTATCACCCTCACTGTAAGAAGTTTTTCCTCATATTTAAATGGAGCTTACTATGTTCCAGCTTGTGCCCATTGTTCCTTGTCCTGTCACTGGGAACTACTGAAAAAAGTCTGGCTCCCTCCTCCTTGCACCCACCCCTTAGATACTTACAGTCGTCTTTGTTGCCCTCCGCAAGTCAGGTAAAATTATTTAAAAATGACACATTTATGACAAGGTGTTTCTAAGAGCCATGATAATAGTTATATGCTAATAGAGGTGATCAGGTATAGTGTGAGGTATTACAATTCTTTATCATGACATAATGAAGAGCTACTTTCAGAAGTAGATCAAGTCATTTGCTAGTCTAAATCACTTAAAAAATAACTGGGATGTTTAACCTAAAAATCCTCTTGCCAAGCAAGTCTGCTGTCCATGGAAAAACATCATGTTGTGTTGACCACAACAGAAGATTTATCTTTCCAGAAGGTCTCTACCAATTCTCTTGAAATCAGTCTCCTGTCTCTCAGATTTCATTTGTATATCAGGAGAAGGAAGTTACATATAGATAGTTCATCTCCATAAGAACTGAAGTGAACATTCAATTGAATTGTTTCCACTCTCTTTGTTCAAGAAAAAGGACAAGAATTGATTGTCACCTGGAAGTCAACCTAGTACAGTTATAAATCCATGGAGATTAAAGGCTCATCTGAGCACAAGAAACCTCTTTGTCTGAAAGTTGCTTAAGTTCCGGAAGAGACACCAATTAGCTTGAGCAGCTTTGGGACTGGAAAAGGATAAGAAATCCCAGAGAAGATTAACCAAGTTGAAACAAGAATGGCATGCAGCGAGGTATAAGCTATACTGGTTTTTAGTACTTTTAGCTCAAGCCAGAAAGATTGAGAATGGAACAGGCACAGAAACAGCGAAGCAGAGTAGAGTGAAAACAATGCATACAGAAAGAGGAAAAAAAAAAAAAAATCCAGAATAAAGGAGATACGTCAGCTGTGTTATCTTATAGTGCCTAGGTGGCATAATGCACCACCAATATGGAAAATAGGAACCCATTCTAGGAAATCAGGAGATCTTAAGAAGCTATGCTGATTACAGCAATGCAAACTTTTATTTCTAACAGTTTTGACTCACTTGATTTTATTCACTAAGTTAAGGACTACAGGCTTTCCCTGTTCTTTAGGTTCTAAACCAAGACAGCTCATTGTACCTACATTTGCAAATGCAAAATCACTTTCATTCACTAGAGTATCTACTTAATGACCAAATTGAAGACAGTGTCTTGCCAATAAAGAATTACATATTCATAACTTTTTAAAGTATTATAACTGCTCAGTCATCACAGGTACACCATTAATTGCACAAGCAATAGTGTTTTCAAAAGAATATTGTTGTGTGCAAAATAGAAATAGTGAAGACAACCCTTAAGCTACAGCATAACAGTACAGAAAGAAAACAATTCCAGCTTTGAAAAAAACCCACTACTGAAATATTTTTTCTATTAATTGTAATTTTCACTTTTTCTGGAAAAAAAAAAAAAACACAACAGAAAAAATTCAAGGAGTGTTCCTCCTAACTAACAATATATTCATACACATGAGAAGTGTTCTTGTGCATAGTAAAAAAAAAAAAAAAGAAATAGTCTCTTATTCTTTTTCGTAATTTTCTATTTCTGTCCTGGAAGAACATGACAGATTATTAATATTTGTCAACTTTTATCTTAATAGCATAAAAAGCTTTACCTCAGCAAAACATATTTAGAACAAACACTTTTTAAAATGAATTCTTCCAAATATCTTAAATTTTAATGATCACAAGTCACAGCCTGCAAAGATAGATATACATTCCCCAGAGAGTCAATATTTTGTACCAAAGAAAATTAGTATTCTTTTTTAGAAACAGAATAAGAAAAAAATGGCTCTTGACATCCCTTTTTCCAAAGACAGCATTGACTGCTAACTCTAGCAATGTTACATTAGAAAAAACAGCTGTCTATTCATTTATAATTTTACCGAAATATAATTGATACTATGCAAAACCAAACAAAAATAAGATACAACTAAATATGGCTACTCCATTTCCATTTCCTTGCACGTGTCACCTATGAAGCACTTCTCACTTGATTTTCCAGCTGGGCCAATTCGTAGATTAAACATAACAATAGACACAAAAGGTATTACATTCTAGAAATTTCGCATTTTTGTTTCCAGATCTAATCCAAAGACCATCTTCAAGTTAAATACTTTGTCATTTGACATGTATCAATCTCATATGTTATTAAAGTAATGCTGTACTTTGGGTGGACAAAAGTCATATAGAGAATCACAGACTGTTAGAGGTTAGAAGGGACCATAAAAGATCATCTAATCCAACCACCAGGCTAGAACAGGATAAATTCAAGATCTAGAATTGCCTTTATCCTTCACACATATAGCTCACTAAAAAGATGTTTGGAGTATAAACAGGAGTCTCAGTTTTGATCACTCCTTTTCCTCATATGTATTTTTTCCTCATATGCCTTTTTAAAATTTTCTGTCGCTAGGCCATTCAAGATTGCTCACCATTTTAATTATTTTAATAGGTCTTTCAGTTCTTCAATCAGCTCAGTTTGTTGATCTTGAGAAGTCAGTCAATCAATCCCCTTTGACCCTCCTCATGACCAGGGGGCACCATGCCGATATGATCTCACTGACAACACAGCCAGCAGGTGAACACAGGTTTTAACTTCCTTCCCATTTGTTTCCCTGGTATACTGCAAGTGTGATCTAAAGCAAAAAAAACCAACAACAACAACAAAACAAAACCAAGAACAAACAAACAAAACAACAATAACAAAAATAGCTAATAGGTTTTAAGATCAAGTCATCAAACAGTATTAGACCTGTAAAAAGGTGACTGAACAAAATTGCCAAGATATATGTGCAGAGTCATGGATCATAGGAAAACTGCACAGAAAACAGTTGCTATTCAACCCCACCTCCAAGGCAATGAGCTTTCAAATTACACATTTCTCCTACTCCCTGTGGAGAAACAACTCCAGAACAAGTACAGCACTTGAGCTTGCTCACATGTAAATAGTACAACATTAAAACAGAGTGAATACATGTTTTGCAGTAAAAAGGAGACAGAAAAGGGAAAATAAATAAGAAAACTGTTAACACTTCATTGTCTTTTGCCATCTGGCTGAATCTAACAAAGAAGAATGCTTTAACACAAATTCAAAAGCCTAAATTTAGTCACTAAAATACAAAACAGAAGACCTCTCTAGAACTGCAACTGCTCCCTTAAAGTTAGTCATGACAGAAGAAACAAAATTCCTTCTTATTGTGCCAGATGTCTGTTAATGGACTAGAGAGGTGTCCTGTTATTTTTTAAAAAAATAAATATTGAGATTATTTTATCAGGTCAAAAAAGGAAAGATAAGAAAAGTTTTTAAATGTACCTTTTAAATCTATATTCAATTTGAACTTTTGGAGATATTTTATATTTTCAGACAGGTTATGAGCTGGCAAAAAATGGCATAAAGAGAATGCAACAGAGGGAGGGAGAAAGAATAAGATTTTTTTTTCTCCAAACTTTGACTGTAACATCATTAGGAAATGCCAAAATAGCACTGCTAGAAAAAAAGGAACTGTCTGAATCTTGTGTATCTGTCCTCTTCTGTTGTAAGAAGCCTTGTCACACACTATTATTCATGAAGTTGAAAAGGTCCATCTTCAGCTATTTTGGGGGTTTTTTCTCTCACTGTTTTTCTTCTTAACACCTAACAGTTTTGCTCTGGAAGCAACACTTTCACTTTTAAATGCTGACACATTACAGTGTAGCTTTTAAAATGTGAAGAGTACGGTTTATCTAATTTTCTGTGTCTTTTTAAGCAGAAAGAATCTGAGAATTAATATAAAGGTGTTGGAAGCTGAGGGCTAGAGGCAGTATTTCCTCAAAGGTGGGGATTTACCATCAGAAAAAATATGCTAAAAAAAAAAAAAAAGTTGCTTTTAGGACTGTTCTAGTAATGCATTATTCTCTCTCTCTGCAGAAATTCAGACAACTTACCAGAAGTGATACATCAGGAGCTGCATGTCTATTATATTGGACCAAGATAATCAGGAGACAACAACAGAAAATTTTACAGTTAACACTACTGAAGATAGGAAATAAGTATTTCCCATTAATGAATAATTCAAGATTAATCAGTAAAGATACCTTCCAATGAGAAGCATTAGTAATGATTTCAGGATATTAATGCTTTCTCTGGCAATTAAAACTCAAAAATACATATTCAGTGTTAAATTTTACCACTTTTTAGCTAGTATGAGAAAAGGCAATTTTTAAATCTGTCTTAACAACAGGAAAGTATATGAAAATACATTTTAAAATAGATGTTCTTCATGGAGAAATGCACATAAAAGCAACACAGTCATAATAACACTGTAATAATGAAGAAGGAATTTTAGACTCATATTTCCAACCATAACAAATCATAAGATATCTAAAGTTCTATGCTTAAGATTGGTGATCAGATCACATGAAAAGATAAAAGAAATTAATGAACTGCAATAGTGTTTTCCTGTATAAAAATAAAATGCAGGTCTTACTGAAGAGGACTGGACTTTTTCAAGGAGTACTCTACAAATGCATGCTCAACTGCTCATTGACTTCAATACTACATGGAATGACCCATTAGGAGGCAAATCAGAGAAACATGAGAAAGGGACAAAAGTGTTCCTTCTTTTTGCACAAAACTGTCAAAGACTGAGGTACTAAGAAAAACTACATCAGCAATGGCTTTGAGCCAGACCTGTCTGGAGTTTCAACAGGACTTCTCAAAGAAAACTGGAGGCTTCTAAGATCACAAAAAACTGTGAAGAAGATAAATATATGTGTAAAAACACATTTAATGTCTAAATAACTTTTATTAACCATGAAAAAATGTATTAGAAGAATAGACCTCTTGTCTGTAAAATGTGTTATTAATATTTTTTATTTGTAATTGATTGCAAAAATAACCCTCTTCCAGTAACTTCAGTATCAACTTCTGTTTAAAACCCCTGCATTTACAGACAGAATTTTCTACAAATACAGCAGTTGCTTGACAAGGATTGTGGGAAGTTAATGCTGTCATACTTTCTATAATACTGTGGTTTATGACTTCTGAAGACCTTACAAAAAAGCAGAATGCTTTCAAATTACTTATCTTAAAAATTCATTACCAGCTTTTGACAAAAAACATACACAGTAAGCAATTAACTTCTATTGCCAGCTTGTGTTTGTATTAAATGAAACAGATTAAACAGGTAAAGTCTATACTATGGACATTATATAGACATGAAAATAAGATGATGCTGCTTCAACATCATTTTTACATCCCGCAGCTACTTAAAAATATATATATAATTTTTTATACATATATGTGCCTTACCTGAGTATAATAACAGTTATTTGAACAGTTATTGTTATGAGCAGTTTGAAAACTGGCCTTGATAGTTCAAATCAGCTTTTTCTAAATTCTGGATAAGATGTGCTTTTGATATCAAACGATTAGCTACTAGAAATAGGTGTATGTAGTAAATGTAAAGAAAAATTATTAAATACTTAATCACTTTCATTTTTATAAGCCTGTTTCTACAAGTGTTTTTATTTGGTCTGGTTCCCTTCAGTTTTTTCTGTGTAAACCAAGCTGTTAATTGTGTTTCATCACATGAAGCAGCCCACTAAAGCATTGTGTGTATGTCCATGATCTACTGATAAAGTAGCAAAAGTGGAATTCTCAGCCTGCAACAAGTAGAAACAACTGACTACATTTATAAGAATACACATTTCTAGCTCATTTACATTATTGTTGAATGCAAAGCTACTAAAGAACAGACTATGATTAAGGCATATTCAAATATAAATTATAGTAAAAATAGTAGTGCAAAGAGATAGTGTGTCATGCACACAACTGTTTAAGGAAAGAATAAAATAGAAAATATTGCAGAAATGCAGACTTTTACTTTTTTTGAGAGCAGATCACTGAAGAGAGAAAAGGTAAGGAATGTTCTCTGTGAGCTTCAGTACTTATAAAAGGAACAAATAACCACAGCCTACTGAAAACAGTATGAAAAAACTATTAAAATGCAAGAAAAGTCCTTTGACATAATTTTGATTCCTTTATGCTTGCGAAGCATTTGTTATTTATGCAAATATTTCTGGCATCAGCTGCAAGATAAAATATTAATATTTTAACGTATATAGGACCACTAGGGGTAATTTGATAAAGTTATACGGCAGTCTTCTAAAATGTATTTGAATTTTAAAAGATGGTGCTATAATCAATATTTTATTTGTACTTCTTTGCTCAGCACTAGGGAAAAAAAAAATAAAAATAAAAAGAAGCTTGGCTGTATTTCAAAAGGTTTCCAAATCTATTCTGTTTTATATTTTTTGTTTTGATCAACATTACTCTTAACACATTTTGCCTGGGTTCCATTGCAGCTGTTCAATCATTTGACACAAAATTTGTTGATCAGAATAAAGACTCAATAAATCATTTATAACAGTAGTAACACTAAGACCAAAAGTGTTTGATATAAATAGATTTGTCTCAAAAATAAGCATTCCATCTCTAATGCTTGCATTATTTAGACAGTCCAAGTGCCTGGAAAGCAGAAAGGTTCCATATGTCAAGCACAAAAAATTGCAAACAACACCTAAGAATGAACACAGTTTTTTAATGAAAGTATCTTCTAATATCACTTTGTGCGCATATACATGAAGCAATTATTCAAATCACCAAGTACTCCTGCATAGCAGATGAAATGCAAGATTGCATGTGACACCTTGTATAGAATCATAGATTAATTTTCCTTGGTAAAGACCCTTAAGATCATCAATCCAGCCATTAATCCAGCACTACCAAGTCCACCACTAAAACACGCCCTTAAGCAACACATCTACATGTCTTCTAAATGCCTCCTGGAATGGTGACTCCACCACTTCCCCGAGTAGCCTGTTCTGGTGCCTGACAACACTTCCAGTAAATAATTTTTTTCAAATATAAAATCTAAACCTCCCCTGGAATAGCTTGAGACCACTTCCTCTTGTTCTGTCACTTGTTGGCAGAAGAGATTGATCCCCACCTTGCTCCAGCCTCCTGTCAGGTAGTTGTAGAGCATGAAAAAGTCTATCCTCAGCCCCCTTTACTCCAGGCTAACCAACCCCAGTTCTGCCAGACAGTCCTCATAAGCTTTGTGCTCCAGACCCTCCACCAGCTTTGCTGTCCTCCTTTCAATGTGTTGTAGCACCTCAGTGTCCTTCTTATACTGGGAGGTCTAAAACTGAACATAGGATTCAATATGCAGCCTCACCAGTGCTGAGTGCAGGGGAATGCTCTCTTCCCTCTTCCTGCTGGCCACATTATTTCTGATGCAGGCCAGGATGCTTTTGGCCTTCTTGGCCACCTGGGAACACTGCTGACTCACAATCAGCTGTCTATCTACCAATACTCCCAGGTTCTTTTCCTCTAGGCAGCTTTTCAGCCACACTTCCCCAGGCCTGTAGCATGTCCTAAGGTTGTTGTAACGCAAGTCCAGGACCCAGCACTGAGCCTTGTTGAACCTTGTTCCGTGGCCTCAGCCCATGGACTCATCCCTTCCAGATCCCTATGCAGAGCATTCCTACCTTCAGGCAGATCAACACTCCCACGCAACTTGGTGTCATCTGCAAACTTAATGAAGATGCACTTGCATCTCCAATGTCAGGGAAAAACCTCAGTATTTTACCACATTGTAACAAGGACTACTAAGCATTTTATCTAGCAATTGGATCAGTATTACTTAATTTTTTGTTATGAAAGTGATACAGATAGCCATGCCAGTGTAGTAAACTCTACAGAGCTGACAGATACCCCAGAGTCTATAGTCAACAACATTGCCAGTCAGCTGCATCTCTCCCAGAGAACAATGGGAAACTGGCATAACATCACACACATTCAGATGAAATCTGAAGAGAAGTTCAGACAAAGTAAATCTGAGAGGCACCAGTCTGGAGGCCTTGCAAGCTCAGTACAAAGTTTACAGCCTGATTCTAGCAGCAACAGCACTGCATTGCTGTCTTGCATGACAACAACATATTTTATTGGGTAAAATTGTATTGTGGATTTATTTTGTTTGCCACCAAGTCATAGTATTTCCACTGATACTAAAACTTTAATGATTTCTCCTTCAAATTAAGACAAATTATGATCATACAACATGGCATACTTAAAACATAGCCAGATCCCAATTTACATTGTTATTCCAAAATTAGTCTCACTGTGCTGAATTCTGTTGTCTGCTTTCATACCTGAAAAATTTTGCTGATAAGATTTTTCACTATAAACAGATACCAGCATCTAGAATGGAACTAAGCAAACAAATATCCTGTGCTATTTCAGATACAATCAGAGTCACTCAGTTTCTAGCACCTATACTCATAGAATACAGCAACTACTTGATGTAGGCACAAGCAAGAATTGCAGTATTACTTCTTACCCTTCCAAGAACTGTCTTTTGAGGCTACAGACCAAAAACTGCACCTTCAGGGAGCTAATGATCCTGTCAGTAAGACAGGGAAATTTTTTTAAACCTGCTATAGCTAGAGGTTGTAAAAGGCTGTAGAGAAATAAGCAGTGAGTTTTGCCCTTAGTTAAGGATGAAAATCTCAACATTTTATGCAAATGAATTTTTGGAAGATATATTTATATAGAGGATGTAATTGCTAATCTATAACAATAAACAGGACGTGACAATTCTTTAAGGGCTTTAGCACAACACCCGAAGTACCATTACAACTAAAGTTGTTTAACTGCTAGATGCAGTGTGCTTAAAAACAAAGCAACTGATATACTTGTTTAGTTTTTAGGTTTAGTTTTTACTGAACTTTACTTTTATGAAAGTGAACAAATTAAATGACTGCTAGTTGAAAACTGCTGATTTAGAACAGGATGCAGAGTGCATTGGATCTTTCCTCTTAAGTTAGTGGTCTTTAGATAAGATCCATGAGGGATATGAGCAGCAGTGTTGATATTTTTCATCCACTAAAAGCCAAAAGCTTGGGGAAGTGTGGCTGGAAAGTGTCTGGCAGAAAAAGACCTGAGGGTTCTGCTTGACAAGCGGCTGAATATGAGCCAGCAGTGTGCCCAGGTGGCCAAGAAAGCCAATGGCATCCTGGCTTGTATTAGAAATAGTGTGACCAGCAGAAGCAGAGAGGTGATTGTCCCCCTGTCCTCAGCACTGGTGAGGTCACACCTGGAGTGTTGTGTCCAGATTTGGGCACCTCAATTCAAGAGAGATATCGAGGTGTTGGAGTGAGTACATAGGAGGGCAACAAAGCTGGACAAGGGCCTAGTGAAAAAATCTTATGAAGAATGTTTGAAGAAGCTGGGAATGTTTAGTTTGAGAAAGAGGAGGCTGAGGGGAGACCTCATCAGTCTCTACAACTACCTGAGAGGTTGGTCCTGGTCTCTTCTCACAGGTAATTAGCGACAGAACAAGAGGGAATGGCTTCAATCTGCAACAGGGTAGGTTTAGACTGGACATGAGGAAAAATGTTTTCACAGAAGGAGTGGTTAGACACTGGAGTAGGCTGGCCAGGGAGGTGGTTGAGTCACCATCCCTGCATGTGTTCAAGGGTTGTTTGGATGTGGTGTTGGTGGATACGGTTTAGGGGAGAACTTTGTAGAGTAAAGATGAGGGCTGGACTCTGTGATCCCAAGGGTCTTTTCCAACCTGAACAGTTCTATGATTCTATGATTAAAGCAAATATCTCGACTCTGTGTGTGAACTGGCTTCTTGCACACTGGGTAACGGACCCTGCTTTTGAGACAAAACCAGGCTACAGTGGTAGAACAGACAAGCCTTTTCCTGATAAGTTTATATGCAGTACCTGCACACATAGGATTGTCTTCTTTTTTTTCATGCATCACCATTCGATACTTCAGGACATAAAACTCATCTTCATCCCATCCTCACATATCTTTGTGCGTCTTATCATTTACAGGGACTCCTATGCTCTTTTCCCTTAACCACAGCGTTGAGGTTCACTAGTGTTCCATGTATCAGAACAAAATAGCAACACTTCCACACTACCTGCTTGCTGAGAATAGCTGAAGTGGCAATCACAGACAGCATAGACAGCCAGGAACTACTAAGGGTCTGTCATCCTCTTCTGGGTGCCTCCGGGAAGTTCGTGATTTCTGCAGCCAAGTCACTGCAACGATTTCCATTCCCTGGTCATTCTAAATCATCTGGCAGAGACTGGAGACAAATAGGTAACTGCTTTTTTCATAGTTGCAGCTTAGCTTTTTGTTTCTGTGCTTATTGGGTGAAAAAAAAAATAATTTCAACAAATAATTTAAGTAGTCCAACACTATTTTTTTTTCTTTTCTTTCTTTTTTTTTTTGCCCCAGAATAATTGACAAACGTTTCACTTTATGCTATAAAATGTTCGATGAAGCTTGAAGGTAGTTTTGCATTTTCAGTATGCATACATAATATGCCCAGGGAGATCAGACAAAAGGTGCAAGTTCACTACTATACCTCTACCAGAGCCAATATAGAGTTGGATAGGGTCAGATGGTGAGGAGTGCCATGCTTGTGAACCCTAGTCCATAGGTGAATATAGTCTAGGAACAAGGCAAAGCTGAATGATAATTTTCCTCTGAGCTGTAGCATTCACTTTCTGCAAAAGTCCGCTTAATCTGGATATTGTTTCAAAACATTAAGTGTATGAACTCATACAAATATTTGTGGCTGAAAGTCTAACAGTCCGCAGTCATAGAAATACATCAGTGTTGTACCTCCCTGTGATGTTTTTACTGTTTGTTAAGTTCATATTTGAAACAAAGAAATTGAATTGAACGGCTAACAAGTTATTGTTAAGCAGGTGTGCTTTTATTCTTTACTGACGGCGCTGGGGCATCACTGGGGATTCTCCATCATAATGTTCCAATGACTTAGCAAAACACCCTATCTAATATATACAAAACCCTGCATATTCAGTTTTATGCCAGTGAGTTCCCAGGACTTTTTCACATATTCATCTTGAGGGTCTCCTTGGAGGGGCCTGTCTCTCAGTCCTTTCTCCCATCTCCAACTGGTAAATTGTCTAGGTGGTTCCAGAATCAACATGAACGACAGGCCTTAGAAGACTTGCTGTTATCACAACCTGCAGGATGCTTGGCATAACTGACTGATGGCTTCACAAAGCACGTTGTTGTAAAAGTAAGTAAGTTACCTATTTAGGTAACTTAGTACAGCAAATTCAGCATTTTAGTAAATTCCTACAACTATCATATTCTCTATAAGCAGTTGTTTAACGTACATGTTAGTATTCCAAACTGCAAGTAGATGCCAAAAACCATTACCCAGCAACAGGTAATAGCTTAGGCTGTGTTGCCGACCTCAGAAGCACCGGCAATTCAATTTGCTTTTCCAAATCTGACATGTTTAGTGGGAATTTTGCTGAAGTACCATGATGGGAGTGCTGGTTGTTTAAGACATAAGTACAGAAATCACACTTATTTTCATTTTGAAGTAATTCAATACTGAACTTTTAAAATTATTTACTTTGAGATTTCAATATTTTTTTTTCATAATATCTTTAGTTCATCAAAAATTGATTAGAAATGTAAACACAAACTGTGTTGTCTGAAATACCTTACCAAAAAAAAAGCCCCAAGTGTATTATGCTCTACAGTTTATCAGAGCATTGGACTATGTCTGGCTATCCCTGCTTAATGACTCATTTATTCTTTTCTTTTCCCATTTTGTTAGCCTGTCCTGGTTTTATCAGTCATTGTCCATGATAACTTTCTGGCTATTACAGGGATGAGTCTTCCATGATGATAAATCTTTTTTTTTTTCAACCTCTGTGCATTCCTTTTACAGATAGCATTTTTGTAGATTACATTATCAATCACTGTTTCCTGATTTTTTTCAAGGCTCCATTGTCTTCTAACTATTAACCTTTGAAAGAGTTTTTAAAGGTGGTATTTGGTTGGGACTTTTTTGTTTTGGTTTGGTTTTGGGTTGATTTTTTTTAAGCCCTCAATTTCTTAAATCCCAATGCAATCAGCAGGGGTAATCTGTAACATCTGCCACAGAAAGGGCAAACTGTTCTTTCCAGTACAGGGCAAAATGGCCTTTGTAATGCTTTTTAGCAAAGTCTTTACTCTTAATGCACTAGCTTACTGAAGCATGGAAAAGTAATTTCCACGTTAATCTATACCCAAAAAGGCTTCTTTGATAAGACTTGGCCTCAGTCAGTAAATCCTTCTCAGCTCATTTTAGTACTACTGCAAGACTAATTGCACAAGCAACAATCACATATCTAACCAGGGGATTGACTTAATTCTAAACTCCTCTCGCAGCTATACTGTTGCAAAATTCAGTGCTGATTTTCTGTATCTAGAGTATTACATAGAAACTTCTGTGCACGGTTTTTGTTGATTTTATTTCTAATAAAAAATAGTCATTTTCCCCATACATACACATGCACCTCCAATTATTCATGTTAAACCCTTGTCCATCTGTGTATGTTTGCAAAGTTAAATTCTTTCTAGTAATTCTCTTCTAAATCACTTCACCAGAATCACTGCACGAGAAGAGCAGCAGACTAAAACTACTTTTCAAACTGGTGTTAGACATAAATGCAAAAGCTTTGACTTAAGTTAATCCACATCTTTAGATACAGTTCAGTAAAATGAAGATCTGTAGTGTTTCTCAGGATGACTGTTATTTGTGATACAGAGTGCAGCAAGTTCTATGCTACAGGAAGAGACTCAAGTCTTGTAATGCATTTTATTATGAAACTAGAAGCTATAGGAAGAAAGGACTTTGTGTGTAATAGATAGAGTTCTAGGTTAAAAATCTAATAATCAAAACATTGTGACCAATGGGTCCAGGACAGTGAACTTGTTCATGCTTGAGAACACTGAAGTTTTCTAGTATTGGAAAATGCAACCATTTAACATAATGGCTCTCCCAAAATATTGTGATCAGTATCATAAACAGATAAAACTATTTTCCTCTCTTTTTTTGAAAATACATTTTTTATTTGTCTTCTGGATGTCTTTAGGTCATGTCTTTAATATTCTCTGCACAAGCATGAAGACTTAATTTTTTTTACAACAGAAATTTACTGGTAATAACTGAACTCCTACGGAGAGGATTAAGGAAAAATATAAAATATATCAAGATCAAGTAAAAAATGCAAAGGCTGGTAATGATGATTCCCCTTCAGCATGCCAGCTCTGCCAGTTGGTGTGTGGGTGGGAGCCAGAGGCCCCTACCTTCCCATGCTAGAGGATATGCCTACAGGGACTACAGCCATGTGGCTAGGACACAGGACAACTTCTTGCATCTCCGGAGTCCATGTGCAAATAGAAAGCTGTCATCATGTTTTCAAAGACTAAATAGTCTAACCAAGTAATAAACAAGGTACAAATTGTGCCTGCTATGCGCTCAGATAACCACTTGATCTGTGCCATTACAACATTTCCCATCACTCTGAAGGCCTGTCTGACTTTCTTACTGGACCTGAGCTTTCCCTTCAGTCCTTGTCTAAAAAACTGAGATGAAGTTTTCTGTTCTGTTATTGAGACATGCACCTCACAAACAGAACTGAGCATTAGCTCAGATAAGGTAGAAGAAAGTCTTACCATACAGCACGCACAGTTCCAATCCACACAAAAAAAAGCTAGGAACCTAAAATAAGAAAAATTGATATAAAACAACTGACTAGATAAGCAAACATTGTAGACTGCTGCAGAATATTGAAACCATATTAAAATATAGACCTACTCTATAAAAATTGCACATCAGAACCTGATCCTTTCAATTGACATTCCTTGTAGGAGAGGAGAAGATTTCCATTTTTCTAAAACCAGTAGTACAAATATTCTCACCTACTACCTATTTGCCTAGGGCTTCCCTACCTTTCCAGCCTCTTGTGATTTTGTTCTTCTAATCTGCTCTCTTGCTCTTCATGCTCAGCAACAAGACCCTAAATAAAAGTTGGAAACAGCCAATAAAGGAAGCTGGGAGGAGACAGACCCTCATGCCCTGTTGGCAATATAGACTGGGTGAACCTGGGAAAGGTATGAGGTCTCAAGCAGCAGACAATACAGGAATAGGGAAAAATTATTTGGTGCCATCTCAGAACTGCACATCAGTTATATCCCCAGATATATGAATTAGTTGGTTTTTTTCCTTTGTAAAAAGATGATTTAGAGCAGATGTTATCCTTCTCTTGAAATTTGACTATACAAATTGTTTACTTAGGGTGTTGATTGCTTTATATGTACAGTACATAGACTAGTGCTTTCCCTTTTCTTTCCTGCCTTTTCATAACTAAAGGCACTTGTTTGCAGCCTGTGGCATACACAGTCTATTTTTATTGCAGCTGGCACTAAAGATTAAAACCTCTTAAGATGTGAAAGCCTGCCTGTGCCATTACAAAGTAACACGGTTATACCTATGTACATCTGAGATGGCTTTGTCCCTTAATCTATGAATAGACATAATGGTGAAATAATGTGGTTGAAGGTCACCAGTTAATCCTCTTGTCTCAACCGCTGGTTAGTCGTCCAGTAAGGCTTCAGTCTGCTAAATGTTCTCTAATGTTCTTCAGAGCTACTGTAGATTAAACCAGAGCACAAAAATTCAGGGGAGTAAGTAGAAAAAAAATATCTTTTTCTCCTGCTTCAGCATTTTGCATGAACTGAGATCTTGTTCATAACCTACTCTGACCTAAAGCAGAATGATAAAAAAACCCTTGTTTCTGCAGACTAAGGAGTCAATAACAGTAAATTTTCCTTTCTATATTACTTTATTTTTACCAGGGTCATGCTCTTAATTAGCAATATATTAATGATATGTCTTAGTAATTACCGAAACATAAGAATTATGCCAAAACCAGATCAATTTTAATGACTGAATTGAAGAAAATTCTATTGAGCCATGTGTTGTGCTTTAATTTTTGTAACATAAGAAAAAGTCTGTGGATGCTAATAAGGAATGCCAGAGCTCCATTACAAAAATTAAAAGAAAATTATTATGTGAATCACCATCAAATTAATGTCATATTACCAATAACTTCATAGCTCTCAAGAAAGCAAGCTTCATTTACACAGAGCCAAATAAACAGAGAGATATTTGGTGTGGGTGGTTGTTTATTTCCACAAATGTTTGATTGTTTTGTTATCATTGTATTTTTGGTATTATTCTGCATCAATGCCTTCTTCATATCTGATTATAAAAGGTGAGGGCTGCTCATGACCGAACACAGAAAAACATTCAATCTATTAACTCCAAATTTGCATAAGATGTTATACTACTGTTGTCCTGTGCAATAAGTGTAAGAAAGATGGAGAGGTTTGAAAAGTACATTCAAGATTAAGTAGCCTTTTAGTTTCTTTGTCATAATAATGAATCTTTGCAGACTTCACATAGTAAGACAATAGGAGCAACCATATGTACCTTTGATTCTTTGATTCTTTGAATCTTTGATTCTTAGCAATGAGTCTGACTTCTTTTCCTCTTTCCAAATATACACCAATACACACTATATATGTAATACATGTTGTAAATTATATTTATTGCGTGCAGAGATGTATCCATGTGGAAGGAAGGGTTATTAGCAGTAATTATGAATTAAATATTAAGTTCCTCAAATGTCAAAACACAAGGTAGCTCCTCAGTTATTGACTAAATCACTATGTACAATTTGAGTTCAATGTTCAGATCTTCTTGGCATCAGTTTAAATCAGTTCCTATGAAAGGTAATGGAGAAATTTCCAAAATCTGCCATAAGCTCCTTGATATTTTTATATATAAAGTGGTATTCAGTAGTAAAGTACAATTTTGGTTGACAGCTAATTTTTTTCTTTAAAAGGCCAAAATACTCTACACCACCAAAATGGCTGCAAAATTAAAACAGCCAAAAAAACCCCAAGCAAAACTAAGTTCCCAAGTTCCCACAAAAATACTGTAAATTTTCATGACTACATTAAATCTTTGATTCTTAGCAATGAGTCTGACTTCATTTAGGCTGATTGTAAAGTCTAAGTATTTTATTAATGGTGTCATTCCTATGGAAATGACACCTCCATAGATTCCAAAGATTTTTTAAAATCTGAAAGGAAGTAAACTGAAGTTACTTGGTGTTTTAATTTGCCACCCATTCTCACCATCAGCCTCCATAAACAAACCCGGCATGTACAACTGGAAAACACAACCCTATGTGACTCTGACTCAACCTAGTCAGTCAAACCAACATTGTCTCAACCAAGTATCGACATTTTCAAAAGTGTTTTAGGTGTCCTAGGTTTTGTGTACTGAATTATGCTGCCATTGAAGGTAGGACTGAAACGTGCAACACTCTCAAGGGGCAACAGTAAGAGATGTGTGTCACCCCAGGCATCATCAGCAAGAGGATTCTCTCAGGTGAAAATAGGTCTTACTATTTTTCTACCTTTATGACACAGGAGATTTTTTGTCATTGTTCAGCTTTGTCAGCTGAAAAGGTTGACATCAATGAACTGAATAAAAGGACTGACGAATGTAAGAAAAAACCCCAAACCAAACAATAACAAAAAACACAAAAAAATATAAGAGCAGAATCCCAGTAATATTTTAATTTTTATATAATGATTCACCTGAGCTCATTGAGCTGATTCCAAAGTACAATATTAAGGATCTCATAATCTATCATACTTGAAAAGAAAAGGTTGTCTCAATAACAAAATCCCAAGACAGATTGTGCGTTTACTGTAATTCCCTTTTTCGCTTTTGATAAAATAGACCCGTTTCCCTTTGAGGGTTGTACAAATCCAAATCAATGAATCAAAATTAGTTCAAACACACCAATTTTATTTTAAGGGACAAAACCTCACAATCTGTCAGTAATACTTGCAGCCCTTACTGTTTGAGCTTATTTAAAATGTTTTGTCTTCCTTTCATTCTTCTATCATCAGTAATCATTTTAAGTTAGCGTTAAATTTTGTAGAAACCCTCTTCTCACAGCTGATCAATCACATTAGGTGTATTTCAGGGGTACACTTCCTGCAAGTCATAAACTATATTGAATCTGAACTTCTGTTACAAGCATGAACTTCTACTCCTTAGGCAACAAAATATACAAATGTTTTAACAGGTAGTCATAGAAGGTTTTTTTATCTTTTATTAACAAAATAGAACAAAGTTATATACACAAACGAGAAAGGTTAAACTTAGTATTCTGACACTACTACTTTGTCTCCTTTTACTTCTTGCATATCTCAGCCCTACACTGTGGAAAATACTTCATTTTAGTGATTCTGACTGTTGATAAGCATAACAAAAGAAGAAAAGAAAGAGAGAGAGAGAGAGCATAAACAATGTTCATGGAAGGACAGGTGAAATAGAAGTAATAATAAGAAAGAAGAGATGACTGGTTAATGAGTTGCTGAGAATAAATGAGCTTAGGAAGAGATTTGAAAGAGCTCATTGATGTGAGAGGATTAATTGAAAATTAGGTCTTATTCCACAACAAACAGGCAGAAGGACAGGTGAAATAGAAGTAATAATAAGAAAGAAGAGATGACTGGTTAATGAGTTGCTGAGAATAAATGAGCTTAGGAAGAGATTTGAAAGAGCTCATTGATGTGAGAGGATTAATTGAAAATTAGGTCTTATTCCACAACAAACAGGCAAGAAGAGAAATTGTGTGAAACCAGTAAGGATAAGAGCATTAAAATTGCCTTTATGTTCTTGCTTTTTGTGTCTCAACAGACAACACTCAGTAATCAAAGGTTAATAACAAATAACTTGTCATAATTGCATAGCTCTCCTCCCAAAATGGCACAGCAGCAACAAGGCAAAACATTCACGCTTGCCAACTATGACATGCCTTAATAATTCCAAAGTAGAACTAAAAAAGCTAGAAAGAAATTCATAGAGATCATAACAAACAGAAGGAATTATAAACAAGCAGACCACACACTGTAATAAAAACGTACCCAAAAAGAATGACAAAAAAGGAAATGTTCACTGCTGCTACATGAATTCTGACAACATATTTAAAGGACTGTTAATATGTGTGAGTCAGTGGCTACAAATATCAAATTTCTTCTGAGAATTTGTTTACTTACTGCAAGTTCCTCAAAACTGTATCAGCCTGGCTTCCTGACAATAGAACATTTGCCATTGTAGCAGAGCAAGGATGAAGGCGACGACAGTGTCTCATGTATCTGATGAAAAAACTGGTTGCTCATGACTTGGACAGGTGTATGCTCTGCTGGGTAAAAACATTGGCTGGGTCCAGAGAGTGGTGGTGAATGGAGTTAAATCCAGATGGTGTTTGGTCACAAGTGGGGTACCTCAGTCCTTAGCTTCTTTTTAACATCTTTATCAACAATCTTGATGAGGAGGTAGAATGCACCCCCAGTAAGTTTGCAGACAACACCAAGTTGAGAGAGAGTGTTGATCTGCCTGATAGTAGGGAGGCTCTACAAAGAGACTTGGACAGACTAGATGGATGGGTTGAGGTTAATTGTAGGAAGCTCAATAAGGCCAAGTGCCAGGTCCTCTACTTGGGCCACAGCAGCCCCATGCAATGCTACAGACTTGGGGAAGAGTGGCTGGAAAGCTGGCCAGAAAAAAAAGGGACCTGGGGGTTCTGACTGACAGGCAGCTGAATATGGGCCAGCAATCTGCCCAGATGACCAAGAAGGCCAATGTTACTAGTGTTTGTCCTTTGTGGATTGTGCTTGAGTGAGACAACTTTGCCAGAGACTCCCACCAGAACAAGTACATCAAGATCCAAAGGTAAATGGCAAAAACTTAAGTGTCACTACCTGGGCCTTATCTTCTTAATAACTAAGAGAATTACAAAAGAGATTCTGTGGTTAGCAGAAGTGCCAGAAATTTGGTTACAGAATGCTTATTCATTCTGGTAATATCTGAAACAGAAAGATCACAGCTTGATGCTTCAGATATAGACCTGACCTTGTTATGAATATATCTTAAATAAAAGCTACATATACCTACACAAAAATCAATAATGGAGCATAAATGTTGTTATCAGAATTTTTTTATTTCCAGTGTTCCTCTTCTCATCTTAGTTTTACATTTGAAATCTGAGATGAAAAAAATCAGGAAGCCTGGTAAATAAAGACAACTGAACTAATAAAGACCCAGTGTGTAAACAACCACCATGCAGCACACTGTACCAAATGCAAGATATATAAGATGTAGATCATGTAGTTTGTGCAAAAGGAAAAAAATAGCCTGAGTATCATTGAGATTCAGTTCTTTTCCAAGATAAAGGTAGCCCAGAGACTTCCGGGTACATGTTGGGAGTGTTCAGGGCAAGATAAAATCTACATAACATTCATAAATTGTGAAAAAATAAAAAAAAAGAAGCATAAAACTCTTAGTTTAACATTGTGTCCTGTTAGAAAGATGTACAGCTTTTAAAAGATGTTAAATGCATGAAATGTTGTTAGTACTTCTCTGAATATGGTAAATAGGTTTCCAAATAGCTGTATGCAGTATTTCAATTTCCCTCAGCAAGACCATTTCTTCCTGATACTAAACTTTTATTTTCTTGATGCTGTGATGAATTTTCTAAATTGTTGCCTTACAAACATTTAAAAGAGAACAGAAGAGAATAAGAAAGTCTTCATAAAAGAGTTATTTTCTAAGTCAGAAGTATTATTTCCTAGGTCCCATTAAGACATCAACATGGGCACAGTAGCCTAGGAATCAAATTCTGACAGTGCAATAAAGCAAACTGATGAATTTCCTCCTTCTGTCTTTTTTAAGAAAGGTTGTTATATGATACCAAATATTGCAGGATTTCCCTGGATTGGTCCTGTCTGAAAAAAGGAGAGAAGCTGTGCAGCATGAGTCATTTTTAACCAACCCCTCTTCATAACATCTCCCTTTTCTGTCTGATAATAGGTCTATCATTTCAGATGTCTTCTCTCAGAGTCTAGCAGACACAATAGAGTCAAGAGCTCCTAGCCTGTGAAGCTGGAGGATAAGCATTAAGAATCCTCCTACTCTCCTTTAGGGAACTAGTCAGTCCTTTGTAGAAGACTTCACACCTTGGCCACTGCTAAAGCCAAGAGTTGTGGTTTCTTTTTGGTTTGGTTTGGTTTTGGGGTTTTTTTTGGTTAGTTGGTTGGGTTTTTTTGTTGTGTTGTTTTGTTGTTCTGGTTTTTTTTTTTAATAGAAGCAAGAATTTGTTATCTCTAAACACCAAAAATCACTAACAAAGTCCTTGTTCCACTGTTGTCTAATGTAAAACTCCCATCAGCCCAAAACAGAGCAAGATTTTCAATCCTTGTTCCATTGTACCAGAAAATCCAAAAAGGGTACAGTATTAACCTCTGACAACTCAAGTCCACCCATGAGAAAGTATAAACAGTTTTCAATGTAACCAGCATAACAAGAAGGTTAAAAGGCATACTGATCTTGCTGAGGTTTAATTTTAATGCATAGTTTTACCCTGAGCAAAGAAAACTCAGGCTACAAATGCTTATATATTTTTCATAAGGACTATAATATTTCATCATGAAATTTTCCTCTAGAATGTAGCAGACCATGCTAATTCATTGTAGAGAATGATAAATGGGAGTTTTTGTGTGTGATTCTGTGCACTGATGTCACAGTGGCCATATAGGGATAGAAGAAAATAATGGCATTCTATAGACCAATTAAAATTTTTCCTAGGGGATTATGTTTATTTAAGAAAAATATTTACAAATAAATGCAATTACTCATAATACTCCATTGATTTAATTGTTACCCTTTTAAATTTTAATCTACATTTGGTATACATGACTTCATGAAACAGTGATAGGAAAATGGCCATTTTAAGACCTATACATTGTCTAAATGTTCTCATTCTGCTCGAATGAAAGGTATATAATAAGTTATAGTTAGTCTCTAAAGTTAGATTATCTGTTTAAGTGGTTTGTTTTCTGTTTTGTGGTGGTTTTTTTTAATATTTTTTTTTTCCCATTTTTTTATCAAATATATAGAGAAAGGGCTTTAAAATATTAACTACAGAACTCAGCATATATGTGTAACACAGTGCTCTGATCCACTGTGGTTTCCAGCTGAGCAAGAAAATATGTCAGATATTACACACTGTAGGACAATACAGTGTTATTCCACATCACATGGATATGTTTTGTTAATATGATTAAATCAGCTTTCAGTTCAAAAGCAATTCCCAAAATCATTTGAAGCAAACATGTTAGGAGTATGTGAAAGAAGTGGCATCTGAACATCAAAATATATTGCTCCTCAGTTGTGTGATCTCTCCCTAGTGCTTAAGAGAGAGCCCTTGCACTGCTCAACCTATATTCTTTAAAACATGCTTTTGTAACTCTGGATAAAGACTCTGGATAAAGAAATTACATCACTAATTTGAAAAAATGTGCTGCTCCACATGTGATGTAACATCAAGATATAAAGCACCTGTGTCTACATACAGTACCAGACTTCCCGAGAGTTTATATCAGAAAGAGAACGTTCAGACAGTAAAACGACACCTTGAATGTCAGGAAGTAATCTGTGCGCTTCCTGGCTAAAATAACTCTCCCTTTAACAAAACATAGGGCAAAATAAAGGAAATATCCTTCAGACTAGCCAGTGGCAGAGGTTGTACAGGCTCCCTGCCATCACCCCTCGCACCGGGGAGATGTGGGAGGGATGGATGAAGCCTGATGCAGAAGATGCTAAGTGGTGGCACGCAGGATCACTGCATAAAGAATGCTTCACTGTTCAAGTGAACAGGATCTAAGAGTGTCTCATTATGCAGAGGCAGCTGTAACTGGCCTTGGGCTTTGGTCCAAGATATCCATTTTGTATCAAATACATAGTGAATGAGCAGTGTTTAAGGAGTTTGCAGTCTCTAAAGGTAGTGTTTTGCCAAAAAGAAATGGGATAAATGGGTTTTCCAGTCTAGTTAGTACAGGCTCCTTAATAATTGTCCGTGTCCCACTTTTCCCAGACATATGTAAAAGCAAAGACTGAGGGTGACTTGCAACAAAATGATTTAGACCAAGACATGCTTTTGAGAAATAGTTCAGCAAGGGAGAAGGGGGAAAAAGTGTAGTGGAGGAGAGGGGGTCATTTTACATGTAAGTAGTTTTTATTTTTTATATCTCACGTAATTGATGGAAACTCTAGACAGATAATATAAACTGAAGACAACATTCCCAGATACATTTAGGGACAATAAGCTCCTCACAAGCAATACTGAATAAAAATAATTATTTCTTAATATTTGCTACCCTTCTTCAAATGTCAAGTTAATTTTTTCCATGTTTTTACTTATTAATGTGGCAGACCTTATCCATCATGTTGTGCTTACTTTTATTTTGTCAGCAATTCAAGCCAGAGAAATAACTCCAAGCAATCACCTTAAATGGTCACAAGCGATGTAGCTTTTCAAGTATCATTTTTTTAAAACTAAGATTTGTTCAAAGTTTAAAAACATAACTTAATTACAATTTTCTTTTAGTGACACAAGTACTTATTTGATAAACTTTAGACATATCATAATTTTTCAGAAGCACTTTGCACATCTAGAATTATATACACAAATGATCCATGAAAAAGCAAAAACATCTATTTTTTTTTTATCACAGGTCTATATTATTTATAATATTTGTCCATATAATATTTATCCATTAATCACAATTAACCATAAGGTTTTCTTTCTAACTATAGCTACTGCTTCTGCGTACTTTTTATGGAGAATGCTCTTTTAATAAAGACTGCTGTGAGATATGACTTCATATCACAGTACATATCCTTTACCAAATATTCACCCATTTGCTTTGTTGGGTTGAATTTTTTAATAAAAAATAGTAATTAGTTTGTTAATCCTGATTTTTTCCCTTGTATCAAGCGGTGGCAATGGGAAAGTAATTAAAACTGTAGGTATCTTGCTGCTTGTACTTCTAAATCAGGAAACCACACTTACTAGAATTATTGCTGCATAGGGTTAACTGAGAAATTATCTGTAGTACGTTAGAAATGTAAGACATCTAACTTAACAGTTGTTACTTCATCATGATAGTTGTTAGCAGCTACTTGTAGGAGTACACGCAGATTTTCTTCTGAAGTTGGTTTCTAGCTATGCCACCAGGGTGGAATAATTTTAACAGTGAAACTGAGATTAAATTAAAAAAGAAGGAAGATAGATTTATAATATTTCAAAACTACATATTACTCTGCATAAAAGAGGGTACTGACTTAGATGTACTGACTGCAGAAAGTTTGATGCAACTTAAGTTGTGAGTCTAGGGCTTTTTTTTCATGCCAGGTCTGTACAGAACATGACTAAGCAATGCAATCATATTTTAACATGGAAAATAAAATGTGTGGACTGCATTTTATTGAAATGCTGGCAAAATCAAAGTGAAAAGTGTTATGGAGTTGTTTGCTCACCTCTGACAGTCCACCTTGTAGGTACCTTTCTAGCATCATAACAGCCTAAGGGAAGTGCTTAAGCTTATGTACAGAAGAAATAGAAAAATGCAGTTAGCATTTAGAATTTGGAGAATTCCAGGTGATGTTTGAGAGCCTGTTAGATCACTTATTTGAGGAATGCAGGCAAAAAAGAATCCTTGAATAACAAAAAAATCATTATGTCTGTCCTTACCAAAATTAAAGCAGAATAAAAGAAAAATAACACTCATGAAAAAGCAACATCATCCCACATAGTTAAAACATGAACTGAAAACTTGCTATTTTATGTAAATTATATGTAGGACAACGAATGTTCAAAAAATTTATATAGACCAAAAACAGTAGTCAGAGAAGAGTAGCAGGTGTAAAATCCAGCAATATAAAATTAAAAATGAGAATAACTAACTCAGACACATAAAATGTCAACAGAACAGCCAATCCATATTCAGTCCAGCTTGCTACAGCACTTTTCTTTATCCCAGTAAAACAATGTCTGGTAAGATACAGTTATCTTAGTCCTCAATCAGGTCTTCTATGGTTTGGAAGAAATGCTGGGAAAAGAGAGCAGGCACTGCCAGCATAAATGCAGAAACATTGATCTGAGTATTTGTAGTATAATTCAGACAGACTAAGAATGTCACTTTTGGAATCTAGAAAAACAAAACCAAAACCACTCCAAACAAACAAACAACAAACAAAAAAGGTTCCTTTTCCATCTGATGATCATCTGTTAGTAATGTTTGTTCTTATTTACAGTGTTTGGGGAGGGGCAATAACCATTAAAAAAAGTGATCTCAAATCAAGTATGTGTCTCTTCGTGCAGTTGTTTCTGATATCTAAGTGAGGAACAATAAGAGTTCCAGATCTTTTCACATGGTATTACTATTCAGATTTATTTTAAAATTTCTCCAGTGAATGACTCTTGGCTAACAATAACTTCATTATCATATAGTGATCTGTGAATAACAGCAGTTTCTAAGGTTTTTTTGCTAGTCAATAAATTAGAGAGCTGACATGCAAGCATCAAAGTCAAATTATATTATTCCTGCAACCTAATTGGATACTTACTTTATTAACTAAGATTATATATACATATAGTGTTGTGGGTTTTTTTTTCCTTTTTGTACTTGATAAAATTCAAACTGTCAGATTGAAAGTTCACCTTTTACAAATTTTCATGTGAAGGTGGCTCAAAGTTTTGGATGTTCATGGAAAGCAAGTGTAAATGAGTAACAGGCATGTGAACCTTAAGTCATAACTTACTCCATGAGATAGGAGTATTAATTAATACATTGTTCTGT
The DNA here is from genome assembly GCF_000747805.2 of Chaetura pelagica. Taxonomy (NCBI): domain Eukaryota; kingdom Metazoa; phylum Chordata; class Aves; order Apodiformes; family Apodidae; genus Chaetura; species Chaetura pelagica. The sequence goes on from NW_009954544.1 coordinate 338,170, forward strand.
ATTTAATTCTGTTGACATTGTACTCTGGAAGGGGTACAGTAAGTCTCAGAATTTGACTATGTTATAAGGTGTGTATAGTGGTGTGGGATTTTTGAACCAGAGATTGATGACAGAGTAGATAGTGACACTTTGATGGAAAATCCAGAGTAACAAAGAAGGTGAGGCAACGTGGAGGGCATATGATACCTGGGCAATGGCAGCTCTGAAAATAGTGCAACCTGAAAACAGAACATATCAGAACAGTTTTCACACCAGAAGGCATCCAAGTGCCGTTGCAGATAGAGTCCCACGAGGTGGCTGATTGGGACGAAGGGTAAAAGGACCAATCCTGCTGGATTCTGCTCTCCCGCTGATAACATGCAAGAAGGGCTGGAGTCCATATCACTCAAGATGCAACAAGTGTGCATACTGCTGAAATGGCTAAGGCCCACATTTTTAAACGATGGTCCCAGTTTGTTTCTCTTGTAATGCTTTGCTGGTTCCCATGATTTCTGCTATAAGCATCTATTGCCTGAAAAACTAAGCCAAGCAACCACTCTGTCCAAATTTGGTACCAAATGTGAGATATTTCTTCATACTAAAAAAAAAAAAAAAGTTATATAGCTAATCATACTTATGGTCCCAGTTTTTTCAGGGCACAGACTAGTCATCCACTCCCTCCTCTGCATAGTCCAACATCAGTAACTGCTACCTCCTGCACTTGCTACCTTTACTGCACTTTTACAAAACCGTAAATTTTATCTTAAATGTAATTGTGCCACTCTAACTGAAACAAAACCTCTGCAGATTTACAAAGTCATAGACCTTGTTTATTCTGTGCTTTTGCAATACACATTATGAAGAAGTTCTTCCTCAAAATTGATCAAAGCCTAGGGCAGCCTGTTTTCTTCCTTTTACTGCCATGAGGGCACTTTTGTACCAAGAAGTCTTCTTCCCAGAATGTCATAATTGCCTCTACCAGTTGCTTTTTATTATGCGGCATTTCCCCTCCGTGAATATATTGCTTCAGTCAATTCGCAGACCAGCTCTGTCTGGTTCAAATCCATGGACCTACATCTATTATAAGATAATTAATGCACTCTCATCAAGCAGAACCACAGCAGAAAGTGCTGTGGGCAAACATACAGTACAATAAATTCTGTTAAATGAAGAAGATATATTTTTAGAGGCATATCACTTATCAGTGGAGTTTGTTCACTCCTCTAGCCACAGTTACACACCACAGAAGCAGCTTTTGGACACTGTGTGTTCAGAAAGATAAAATAAACCAGAAAATATAAATAAAGGAAACATTAATCATTATATATATTTATGTGTATAGGCAAAATATTTAACTAGTGACAGTTGGGAAAGGGCACAACAATGCACAATGCAGATCAAAAAAGACTGAATGTGCACAGTCTGTCTTTCTGAGAACTTAAAGACAGCTCAGAAAATGTGCATTCCTCAGTAGATGTGAATTATAGCTAGCATTTCTAGGACCCAGTGAAAAAAAAATCCCTTGACTTTTCTCAATCTCTTGGCATAGCTTTTATCCATAGACTGTATTCCAAAATGCCATTAAATCTTCCATAAAATATGAGTTTTACAATCCAAGATGAATGATAGATGTTTCCTATACAATTAATAAAGCATACAATTTGTATATGATCTGCCATGACTGAAAAAGTTTGTAGTAAGGGCCACCATATCTCACAGAAAGACAGTGATCTGCTTTTTCTGTAACTGAAAATTTGTCCTGAGCAGGAGTGTCAGCAAATTGCGGGTTCTATGATATACTGTCTAACAGGGATAATTCATTTGGGAGCAAACAATAAACTGAGTTCAAAACTTCATTGTGCTCCACAAAACAGATTTGTTATATGAGGCTATCTCTCTTAACAGTAATAGGACTGGACCAGCTGTTAAGCTGCTCAGTTTACACATAGAGAAAATCTACTTGTTGGGTTTTGTTTTGTTGGTTTTTTTATTGTTGCTAATGAATTAACAAGAACACTTGCTCATTTTATAATGTACAGACAATGTGAAGCCTACAAATTAGAGACAGTATAGAGCAATTTTATATATAATTTTAAATTTTATTTCATAAATCTGCTCTGATGCAAAACTCTTATTGCTATTTTTATACTTTTTCTTTATGTTTTATCTTTTATGTCAATCTGTAGGTTCTCTTCCGGGTTTCTTCTAACTTTTCCCGCCATAGAGCTATCTGACTCAACACTCTAGAGAAAGAGGAAAGATGCCTTCAGGCAGCTTGGAAAAAATAAGAATCTTCTTTAAGGGTAGCAGGGTCCACTAATGCCAGAGCCACAAGTGCCTTTACATACAGAAAATACTAAGTAATGAAAGCATTAAAAAATGCTCTTTGGTAACACCGAGGGCATATTTTAATTGTTCAGTTGAATAAAGTTCATATAGCCCAACCACATCACAGAAGCTTTTGTTGATCCTAGATCTGAATGTATTGATATTAAGGTTGGTTCTATGAGATTAAAATTCTAGTCTGCTACACAGTAGGCTTAAAATATGATGAAGATTTGCGTATACCTTCCATAAAATTCTATACATGTTTCTTCAAGCCAATATGTTCTACTTAGCTTGCCTCAAAGTCTATCAGTTGTTGAAAACCTTGCCAATACAGGCTAACGAATTCCCATCTGAATTTCCAGAGGTATCTTATCAGCCATTCATGCTTGTAGTCAATGTCACAATACTCCACTCATGCATATAAATCCCTTTTTTATGCCAGATACATTTCAAGATAGGAAGCCATCTTTTTCCTTTAAGCCTTCTTAAAGAGCCAAAAATGTAATGAACTACTATTTTAGGACCTTAGCTAGCAGGGAAGAGTGATTCAGGTTTCTGTGGATGATGTTTACATATAAAATATGAAGTAAATATGAAACGCGACAAAAGCAGGGCTAGAGGACCATGTGGGGAGGAGGTTTCTGTTCTGAGAAGAGCTGTGCTCTGTATGAAGAGTTTCTGAAATTGTAGAGAACAGCAGAACTAAGTATCTATTAGTATAGTTGGCCAATGAGATAATTTGCTTTAATATCCAACACAGTTTTTAGGAACTGTTGTTTAGCAAGGCAGGTAATGATATTAATAGCAAAGACAGAAAATACTTACTGTTACAGCCCTTGCTATATTATGCCCACATAATTCCTTGTGAGGACATTTAATGATCAGCAAACATGAAGTGCCTGTCAAAACTGTAATTCCCCATTCATTCAAATACTAATTGAGCTAACTTCAATTCAGTCTCAGCAGAGAAAATTCCTGCTTTCTTACAGCCCACTCCTACCTTCATTGCATGCTGTCATGAACTTTGATGAAAACAAAACCGAGTCCAGTGATTTGCTGTCTTCTATTACTGAGTTGCAGCCTTGATTCTATCTTAATGTCTATTTAAAGCACTAGGCATTTTCTTTACCTTCTTTTCATGAAAAAGGAGGTAATGAATTGATTAATGAAACTTGTGTTCCAGTTTCTCTATATGTGTGTTTTCATACCTATTCCTATTTACTGTGTGATTAATTATCAGAAACTGCATTCAATTCCTCAAAGCAGGAAGCAGGCCAGTTACTCTCAGCCTTCTAAAAGTAAAGGTCATCTGCTACACTTGCTCAAGCCATTATTAACACATGAAGACTAGAAACAGCCAAACATGTTGCATCTTTATGTTATCTTTTCAGCAAAGCATGAGGTGTTTTATGAGATTTGTAGGTCTTTCATTTAATCCCTGGTAATCTGTATATTCTGTATATTTGAGTGGAGAAAGTAATGTTCTCAACCTATTAATGTGTTTTTATAAAGTCAGAAATAAACTCAGTTTGTTGACAATGATCATGCTCAGCTGTTTATTATTTTAACTTACTTGCTAAGCATTTCCACAACATGGGAACTGCAGGACATTCTGAGTAGCATAGTATATGTTTATCTGGAAATAATATGACATTACTAGCCATAATCTGTGCTTTAGTATTTATTTCAGCAAGACACAATAGTTTAATAAGGTTATTTATGCTTAAATTATTGTCTTTCAAAATTATTTGATGAAAAAAATTAGTGTAAGCATTTTAGGTGGCAAGAGAGACAAAATAGCTCTACTGCACTAATACAATTTTTTTTCAATGTATTCACTGAAATCATTAGTAAGCAAGAGAAAGTAATAATCCAAGTGACACAAAAGACTAGAAATAATAACTTTTATAATACCAAACAAGTCTTGTAATATTAGCAGTAATAATGCAATTAGACTTCTAATAAATGTTTTTGAAGAAATATTTGTCAAAAAAAGCCTTTAATATGCATTTAATGCTGTATGTACATAACAGTGCCCTCTGCTGTATAAAGTGAGATCCAAACTGTTATTTATGATCAAGTCTTCACCCAACAGCTAGCTTTTAAGAAGATATAAACTGATGTTCAGTATTGAAGATGAAGGAATTTCATACTTGGCTGGCGTAATGGAAAAAAAAAGATTTGGGAACTAAGTTCCTGGATTTTGCCCCCAAGGCTTGTTGCAAGAGATTTAGATAAGCAGCTGTGATCTTTTTATCTTTTGACAAAGGAGTCCAAAAGCATATATTAATTTTTCTCTTTCTTTACCATGAGGACATACACATCAGTACCCAAAGGATTTAACTGTTCAGAATTTCAGCGTGGAATTTTATTTTCCTTTCTTCTTTAACTATAGCCTTCTATTCTAACACTATATTTTACAGTACACCCTCCAAAGTGGCCTTCAGAAATATTTTTTAGCTATTTAACTGAATCTGCTTTACTGCTGCTGAGCAAAATTTTACAGAAAAGACATAAATGCTGGCCCTATTTTGCCTGCTCTGAGGATAAACAACAAACACTAACTTCAGGGCTCTTAACCTAACCAGTTCTAAATTCATAAAGATCTACATCCCAGTCTCAACTTTACTCCAGACACTGCCTTCAGAGTAATTCATAATGGACACATGTAGAAAAGGTTTCACTGCACCATTGCCAATAGGTTGAACTGGGCAAACTAAACAGGTCAAGGCAGCACCTAGGAGCAAATGCCTTAAGTAGCCCCATGCTTGATGTCAGGTGCTGATTTGGAATTGCTATACAGTTCTTTATGCTGTTATTTTTTTTTTTCCTTAAGGGAAATATGCTCTATTCTGTATATCCTGTTCAGTTTGATAGTAGTACTCAGCTTCTTCTACTTTGGAGTGATACAAATAACCATCTGTCAGCTGCTTATCAGTAATTAGCTATAGCACAAGCCATCTTCCTCAGAGCCCAAAAACTAACCAAAAGCTGGGAGCTCCTGCCTTGTCAGGGCTCTGCTTCATCCATAGGAGCAGAAGCTTATAGATGCAGATGGGTCCTACACTCCACTCAGCCTTGCTCTGTTTCATTGAGTGAACAACAGATCTGGCCAAAACAAATCAGTTCATGTCAGGCCTAGAGGACCATACCATAAGTTCTAGGGGCAGAGAGGTACTATGCCATGTAGTGTCTTTTTTTTTTCTGTCAGGTTTATGTCTGGTTGAGTATTTGCTTTGCGGAATGCAGTATCTGTCCACGCTCAAGCAGGTGATGATTATAGCTTCAAGATTAACTAAGCAAATATAACCTCCACCTATCTCATGCCATGCAACGAAGGATTAAAATGGACAAGATGTCCTTGGACCCGAACCAGGTCTGGCTTACTCCTTCCATATAAGCATTGCTTCATTTCTATTCCTCATCCTAACGTATGCATGCATGGATAACGGGGAATTTCTGCACATGAATATGGGATAAGTGTTGTGTTTTCTCACTGAGGTATGCTTGGAGAGTCAGGATGCTGTACTGAGGCTGTCCAAGAGGCTGCCCTCTGTATTTCTCTGTATAGTTTATTATTTTTATTTCTTTTTACTTCAGTAAGGACAAGTCAAAAAATGAAGGGTTCATCATGTACTCTTAAAGTGTCTAAAATTAGACGCCAACTAATAAAATTTTGCTTTTTTTTCTCAGTAAAATTCCAAAATCTACACTGGAAATAAAAAAATAAATAAAAAAAAAAGGTTTTATGTGTTGTTGGTTGGTTGGGGTTTTTTGTTGGTTTTGTGTGTGTATATGTGTGTATATATATATACACACAATTCTCATCTTTCTTTTGTCTATAGTAGTTAGAAACATTATAGCTACTTCAGGGGGATAGCAACATGCATCTCAATTGCCCAAATAATCAATAAAACTGCATTTCTGTGGGGACAAAACTGTATTTTTCTTTCTGACAAATGTTATCATAGAATGGTTTGGGTTGGAAGGTATCTTAAAAGTCAACTAGTTCCAACGCTCTGCATGGGCAGGGATACCTCCCAGTAAACCAGTAAGTCTAGTCACTCTAGAAATTATTGTCAGCCAGATATGCCTCAACTGGCAAGGATCAGCCATGACAGTATTTGCAGGTGAGCCTAATTAATGAAGTTCAAACTCATTAAGCATCAGATTTTGCCAATTTTCTGCAACCAAATTGCTCATTGAAAGGAGCAGGTCTATCATAACAAAAAAAAATTTAAAAAAATCTGACCCAAAAGGACTTGGGAATGCTTTTAACTTTTGCCCAAAATAGAAGAAGACAACACTGCAGCAGTTTATGCTTTGCAGACCACCTTCAGGGTTTCCTACATCACAGTGACACACATACTATAAATGACCAGACAGCTATCTGTCTGATTATCAGCTGTTGAGAAATAGAAGGCATTGGAAGAGACAGAAAATTATCAGAAATTGATGAGAGAAAATCTATGCAAATGTTCTTCACCTGAGCTCTAGAGTGTCTTCAAAAGTCAGGATGTCAAGGGACAGAACAAAACTTCGGGAGATATTCTTTGTCTGGGAGGAGTGTGACAGTGTAAACCTGTGTAGGTACTAGACTGAAATTATGGCATAAGTAACCAATTACCTCTATATGGAATTACATTTCTGTATTTGTCATGACTTGTATACTGATTACTTAATTATTAAATAGTGTAGTAATCTGAGTACAATTCAGGTACAAATATAGCAACAAAATAACACTCCTATAAACTATATGAAGAACTCCACTGACCACTAAGTAATCATCTCCAAAATAAAATGCCAATTGTTAGTTCAAAAAAAATTTGCAATATCTCATGAAATTGTAACCTATTTTCTACATCTTGTGTAAAACTAATGAAAATAAAAATGTTACACTGATTTATAAATAATCTATGTGTTGCTTTTATTAATCAGTGTGTTAATAAAGGCTGATTTATAAAATATTTGAAATACGAAATGTGTCAGCAACTTGTATTTCAATTAATTAATTCATACAAATGTTAGTAGGAAAATAGTGTTATTAGAACCTGACACCATAACTAGTTTCTACAACTTTACCAAATTAAAATTCATGATTATGATATATTTATTTGAATGTCATATACATGCCAAAAAAAGCATACAAAATAAGAAATAAGATATATACTCTGAAAACAAGCATAGTACTTTCATTCTTCAGTACTGCAAGCATATTATTTTTATTTTTTAGCTAATAAAATTATTATGCAGAAGAAGCATAATATTAAATAATAAGCCTCAAACAGTAGCATCAACAGTACTGTTTGAAGTTTTATTCCTAAAAAAACTGTAAACATCTTGGAAATGTCTAGTTTACCAATAAATATATTTTTAAAATTCAGATGTTTCAAAAACTTCAGCCGCATGTGGTTATTTCTTTTTAAAAATGCATTGCAATAATTGCCTGTCTTTTATTCTTTAATTCCCCAGATAAAGATGTTCAACAATCCACTTCAGAAGCAGAACTGACAAAATTACTTTAAAACTTTCTTAAATAACCAACTCAGTCCAGCACAGGTTGTTTGCACACTTTACTTGAGACTTACATTGAAAACTCCAAGCTGAACATCAGCATGAACTGACTTCCTGATGTTATTATGCTGAGAAGTTAATTGAATCAGAAGTTAATAACTCATAAACACAACTTGGTTTGACATTTGTTCATTGTGGAAATTACCTCAATGGCCTGAATAAAGCTTGTGAAACTCCTAAACTCCCACAAATCCTCAGCATCAGGGATGCAGTGATTTCAGAGCACAGCTGCAATCAGTATGCTGTCTTTCCAAGTCCAAATGTTTATATTCCATTGCACTATAATACCTCCTTAATTCCAAGACTGCAGTTGTTTTTTTCTAATGAGACCTTCATCAACAGTGACTAAAAGTTATGATAACCTGAGAGGTGATTGGCACCTCATTCTATAATGTTCATAATGGATGTGGGGGGGTGGGACTAAATGATGTTTAAGGTCCCTTCCAACTCAAACCATTCTATGATTCTATTATATGATTCTATGATAGCTGTTGCTGTCACAAAATGGGACCACGAACCCTGGCCTCACCCTGTTGTAATGAGAGTGCCCCATGAAAGACTGGTGATACCTGTGAGAGTTTGCAGCCCACAGCTTCTCTGAGTACAGCTTCTGAGACCTTCTGTCTGATGCATTTCACAAGCACTACATTGACTTATAATGTTTGGGTTTTTAAAAAATTAAAATGCATTAATTTATTTCATAGAATGGGATTACTGCAATTTTCTATAGCCATAAATGAAACATTTTAATTATATAATTTTTATACATCACAAATACAGAAATAAAGGAAAGTCAAGGAATACTCATCATCTGAAAACCAATTAATTAGTATTGTTTTACACTGGTTGCTATAAATTGCCTTCTAGTTATCCTGCTTTCAGACTTCTACTTTCAGTGCATATGGAGCAAAAGAAATTATCTGAACTATCACAGTCATAGAATCATAGATTGGCTAGAATTGGAAGGGACCTTAAAGATCATCTAGTTCCAACCCTTCTACATGGCCAGTGACATCTCCCACTAGACCAGGTTGCTCAAACCCCCATCCAACCTGCCCTCAAACACCTCCAGGGATGGGACACCCACAACCTCCCTCGGTAACCTGTTCCAGTGTCTCACTATCCTCACACTAAAGAATTTCTTCCTCATGTCTAACCTAAATCTACCCTCTTTCAGCTTAAAAACATTACCCCTTGTCTTATCAGTACATGCCCTTGTAAAAAGTCCCTCCCCAGTTTTCCTGCAAGCCCCCTTCAGATACTGCAAGGCCACTATAAGGTCACTGATACACTTGAATGGAATCTGTACCTGCTATGCAAAAATTTGCATTGTTTTAATGAGTCAACATACATGCATTGAAAAGTAATGGTATATTACTTAAACATAATACAGTTGTTTGTAGCATGTAGTTTTAAGAAACATTCCTAGACATTTTCCAGATGAAGAATATTAGTCATACACTGTAACTGTATCTATAAGTATCTCTCAAAATGTAAAGCTAATATTGCCAGGCACCATACAATCACAAAGGTGAGCCAAAACCTAATGATTAGTTGTTCTTGGTCCAGTGTGAACGTAGGATGAGGTCCAAACTAGAAAAAAACAGATCATTGCTGTATTCCTGAAGAGTCTTCCAAGCCAATCTCAAAATATTTCCATATTTTCTTTGAAGACAAATTGAAAGGGTGCAACAATGTCTCAGTGAAGTATTTTGGGCTTACAAGATGCTGTTCTGCACGTGTATTTCAGGCCCATTAACAGTCAACGAAAGCAGCAGCTTCCAAAAATAGGTCTAATGCTACATGTTTTATCACATAGATGATGTAAGCAAAAATGCAGTAACTGCTCAGTCTCATCCATCAGAATCATCCCCATATTTGGAAAGATTCCTAGGCTACAGCCCACCTAGAGGAGGGGTGAGTAATGGAATACAAAACACTAGCTGCCACTCTTTGCATTAACCAAATGCAGCCTTGCTGAAAAGTCATTCTGTGAAACCAGTCATTGCTGTATGACAACTCTTAGAGCATCATTGTTACAGGTATTTATCTTCCTGATAAACAATATTCAGCAGTAAGAGCTGGTGAAAGATGTGCAAGCAGAAGTTAGCTACTATGTATACATACAAAATGGAAAACTGTGGGGGGTTGTGTCTCTTTTCAGATGACCCAAGCTGAGAGGTTTATGATTTAATTGTTATTTTTCTGAATCTGTAAAATGTTTCAGCATTTAGCCTAATACAGGGATTTTATTGGCAATTTACATGCTTGGCTTACAGACTCTGGAGGCACCGTCAAGTGTCTATTTTTTTCCATCACAGTTCTGAAGCTTTTACAGCTGCTTCCTCTACTATGAACTTTATGCTTTGTACACACTTCAATTTGACATAGTAACTGGAAAGGAAAACATAAACAAGTCTATAAAATTGGCAAGATTTATCAATAAATGTAAGAGTTTTGTTTGGAGCAAAAACAGCCTTTTTCTTTAATTATTCAGCAAACACTAGTAATCTTAAAAGCCATGAGTACTGGCAAAAACTAAGAAAGGTTGTCAGACATGCAGACTTCAACCTTGACAGCCTATCAGGATGCAGACTTGAAGTCCAAATACATGCACATAAAGAGAGTCTCAGGGGTACAAAAGCCAGCAGTTCTCAATATTAATGAGGATTTTTAATGTAGGTTTAAATGTTCTTCTTTTTTATTATAGAAATTATAAACATAAAATTAATCTAACATAGTATTGAAAATACAGGGAAAATATACATTATAACCTCAAAATTCTAACCTCAAAACTTGTTATAGGATTTACTCTATTTATGTAAATTGCTCATCTTGTCTCCTTTCTCCTTACCAACACAGACAGACAGATACCTGCTAAATGGCTGTTTCATCATAGCAATCTTGGATATCTGTTTGTGGGATGGGGTGAACTGTACTCTGGAGGCATTTATCTCCACAGATTACTCAGAGAATCAAAACAGGTAGCTTTAATGGGTTGCCTGACTTTTAGATTACATTATTATCACTAAAGATGAGATGAATACCACTGTTTGCTTTCACAGTCCTTCTCCAATTACAGGTATAGACTCCTTTTTTTTTTTTTCTCTCAGCTGACTACCTTACTTCTGTCAAGAGAAACGTACTTGGTTTGCATATAAGTGGCATTTTCTGCAAGTTGCCACGAGAGATGTCTTGTCACAGAATCACAGAGTTGTCGGGTTTAGAAGAGAACTCTGAAGACCATCTAGTCCAAACTCCTTGCTAGAGCAGAATTACCTACAGAAGATAACCTATGAACATGTTCAGATGGATTTTTAATGTCTCCAGAGAAGGAAACTCCACAGCCTCTCTGGGCAGCCTTTTCCAGTGCTGTTACTCTCACACTAAAGAAGTTTTTCCCTATGTTTATCTTGAATCTCATATGATACAGCTTGTGTCCATTGCCCCTTGTCTAATTATATGCTTTGATTGACCTTCATATGTAATTTAAAGAAACTGAAAATAATGAAGCTTTGTCATTCTAGATAAATTGTCCTTGTCTTCTAAGAGGAATCCTTCTGAGGGATAGTAATGGGAAACCAAACCTTCATCACAAATCTTTCCATACTTGAAGACTTCCATTGACTGCATACAAATTCTACATCTAGACACATCCAGTGAGAATAACTATGATATTCTTATCTATTCACGCTATATATTACATTATATTATATATTATATTAGACATATTATATTATATTATATATTAGACAATAATATTATAAAGAATTTACAGTCAGCTACCATCTACTTTGATGACACTGACTTGTTAAGAAGCAATTGATAAGCAAAGCTTTCTACTCACTTTAGTTAGCTGAACATCTTCTCTCATAGTTGAACCTCCCAATTTACAAACAAGAGCCCAAATAATCTTGTCAGCAAGAAAATTCATAGCAGAGCACATTGGTCTCCATAACATTTAGGATGTAAAAATCACTTCCCACATTCAAAATAAGCTGATGGTTTCCCACAAAATAATGAGTTAAAGACAACATTGCCATTTTTCCACTGACTGTCCTTAAGATTGCCTGAACTCATGCAGTTTTGTTATGGATGGTGATGCTGCTGCAGTGATATGAGGCTGTGTTTACTGTAAGGATAAAGGTCACATGTTAAAGAAACAGAACTTTGTCAGGTCCACAGTGCTATGGTGTTGCTAGCACAACTGGACAGTAATAAAATTGATCTGAGCAGAGAGTTACTAAATTACTTGGAAGCTTTTGTCATAACTGGTAAGGAAGTCCACTTATTTTTCAGTTTTTAACTTAAAACTTATGATTAATGTAAAATAGCCTAGTGTTCAGTTTTTTCCTGCAGTATGTGCCAATGCTCATCTTATTAAAATTAATGACCTCATGAAAAGCATTAGCATTAGGCAATTTTGGGGATGTAATGAAGCATAATTAAAATTATTAAGAAATAAATTGAAAGAAAACAGTTAAATGGTCTATGTGTGAAATCCAGCAGTACCACAGGAAGCCTTCAGAATGCTTCAGCTATTGTATTATTTGAGCCATTTCTGCAGCCCCCCAAGAAAGGGAACAGTGACTGATATTCTGCTAAGAAATATCAATTTTTCAGCTGCTGCCCACCAGAAGCTTAGGAGTGATCTTTAAAGGTACCTCTTACATGGCTGTAAGTAATGTTAGCTGCCTAAAGGAAGTTAGTGTGCCTGGGTTTCATCAACATTTTTGCTAGAGTCAACAACATAAATCTATATGTATATAATCTGAGCAGCTAAACATTGCAGCTAGTGTCTCCCCTCTCAGGATTACTTCCTAATACATTTCATGTGCTATGTCCTGATTTATCAAACCATCATTTATTCTACTCAAGCTGAAGACTTACTCTCCCTTTTGTATTTTCTATGAAAGCTCTGTAGGTAAGCAGTGCAAGAACTGTACAGGAAGCATATACATAAAAACTGCAGTAAATACTCACTTGTGTAAATTTGTGAAGGTCCATTACTTTAGAAAGAAAAATGGCCATTATTGTTTAGCAATTGCAAATCACAAGCAGAAATTTTTTAAAGTAGACCAGTCTGGGAAAAAAATGCTTCGTGAGGTATTCCCAGCTTATCCCAAGTTACCTGCACCATGAAGAGGAGGAGGATGAAGTATGAAATTTAAACTGCTCACTTTGACTTATTTCTAGTCTGCAGAAGAACATTTATGGCAGGAATGAGTGAAGCAAAGATTTAAACTCAGCAATATATGGCATTAAAAGTAAAAAGAGGCTAGGAAACGCATATATGTACCTAACTGGTTCAGAAAGGCTTAGTTAAGAGTGCAGTTGTTTGGACCACTTCACTAAAACACAGAAGCAATACTGTTGTAAACCCGTTCATTCTTCACATTTAAATTTTTTCCTGGTAAAACCTCTAATGACTCTCTAAATAACATTTGGTGAAGAAGAATGCTATCACTCAAGCGGAACTATAGACATCTGTGTTCATTTATAACACATGACCTCATTCACTTTTATATATGGATGTATTAGGAAAATTCCCTGTATCTGGAAAATACAGAGAAATAATAGCCTGACACCAGAGTCAAACCCTTCTGCAATATCATCAGCTGAGAAAGCAAAGGTCATTCTCTTCTGGTATGGAGGCAAGTTCCTCATTGATTGTTTCTATGCCAGGAAAAAAAAAAAAAAAAAAAAAGAGAGAGAATTCGATTAAAATAAAAAGAGTTTCTTTGTCTCAAGCAGAAATGAAAAACAGCTCTTGGAGGAACAAAAGAAAGGCAATCAAAATTACTGTATTGTGCCAAATGCAGACAGTTTCAGCTTGTTTTGAAAGATTTATTCACGTAATCATAAAAGAAGATTTTATAGATGAGGTACAATAACAATAACTGTTTTGTCTAAATATAGGTCAGTAATATGAATATTAGATTAGATTAACTGCCACATAATTATTTTGTTCTACTTTGGATTATTTTGTGCAAATGTTTGTTTCCAATAATATTTAAACAGCATTCAAAGAACTATCTTGAAAACAAAGAAAATTATCAGAAGGGACTTTCTGTATTTAGACAACACATGAGCTTTCTACCTGGAGTGCTCCTCTGCTCTTTAATTGACAAAGTGTATTGAAAGGAAATCTCTGTCAGCAATAAGGGAATAATAATTTGCAGGTTAGCTATGCTCCTTGTAAAAAGCTATTTTGCAAGAAGATTATTATTCTGGAAATAAGAGTAATAAATACAGAACTATAGAGTATGCCATATGACTGCTTTTTCTATAGTCACAATCCCTACTTTCATCCTAATGGTTTGAAAAGAGCCTACCTTTTTTCTTAACAGTCATACCATTTAGCTGTATTCATACCTGTGCTTAAGGTCTAAATGATACAATTATAATCGACATTTGACAAGGCTTAAAATTACCTGCTTCTTTTAGGTGAGATAAAGCACACCTTACTTTAAGACATATTTTCAAAGCAAACATTACTTTGATAATTAGTAACACTTACAAAATAGGATAATTTTACTTAAGTCTGATTTCTTAATTAACAAGGCATACCTAGTATGTATGAGTTCACCCCTACTCAGACGAGACCCACAAAGCCTGGGAAGTGCTACCTATAATTCTGAAAATAGCAGTGAGAATTAAGTGCTGCACAGACTTAGGGCTGTCTATCTGCCCAGAGATAAACAGCAGAAGCAGTTGCACTGAAATTTGTATTTTCAGGCATGTACCAAAATCTAGCCCAGAGTGGATACAGTAGTATTTCCTCTTTATTAGCTAGGCTTCTGATGAGTAATACCCAAGCTGTGTGTAAAACATTGTCAGTTGGAGGTTTACACAAATCCCCTTCTGTCCCAGGTATACCTGTTTTCCAGGTATAATTAGTTTTCGAAAATTAGTTCATTAAAAACCCAACATCCTCAGGATTCCAAAACATAACTGCAATAGATTTTAAATTGCCCGATAGTGGAAATAGGCAGCTAGTGGATTTTTTAAAGTATTAATTTCTTCACCCAAATCTATGTGGATTAGGTAGCCGGTGCCTGCAAGTGTCACCTGTTTTTCAGTGTCATGGGCTAAATTTCTGTTTTACTTAGTCAAAATTGAATCATAGAATCATAGAATCCTAGGAGTTGGAAGGGACCTCGAAAGATCATCTAGTCCAACCCCCCCTGCCAGAGCAGGGTCACCTAGAGTACATCAAACAGGAACGCATCCAGGTGGGTTTTGAATGTCTCCAGTGAAGGAGACTCCACAGCCTCCCTGGGCAGCCTGTTCCAGTGCTCTGTCACTCTCACAGTAAAAAATTTTTTTCGGATATTCACCTTGAACCTCCTATGCTCCAATTTACACCCATTACCCCTTGTCCTATCACTGGTCATCACTGAGAAAAGCCTAACTCCGTCCCCCTGACACTCACCCCTTACATATTTGTAAACATTGATGAGGTCACCCCTCAGTCTCCTTTTCTCCAAGCTAAAGAGACCCAGCTCCCTCAGCCTTTCCTCATAAGGGAGATGTTCCACTCCCCTAATCATCTTCGTAGCTCTGCGCTGGACTCTTTCGAGCAGTTCCCTGTCCTTTTTGAACTGAGGGGCCCAGAACTGGACACAATACTCCAGATGTGGCCTCACCAATGCAGAATAGAGGGGGAGGAGAACCTCTCTTGACCTACTAACCACACCCTTTCTAATGCACCCCAGGATGCCATTGGCCTTCTTGGCCACAAGGGCACATTGCTGGCTCATGGTCATCCTCCTGTCTACCAGGACCCCCAGGTCTCTTTCACCTACACTACTCTCCAGCAGTTCAGCCCCCAACCTGTACTGGGACATGGTGTTGTTCTTCCCCAAATGTAAAACTCTGCACTTCCCCTTGTTGAATTTCATCATGTTTCTCCCCGCCCAACTCTCCAACCTATCTAAGTCTCTCTGAATGGCAGCACAGCCTTCTGGTGTGTCAGCCACTCCTCCCAGCTTAGTGTCATCAGCAAACTTGCTGAGGGTACATTCTATACCCTCATCCAGGTCGTTGATGAAGATGTTGAACAACACCGGTCCCAGTACCGACCCCTGTGGGACTCCACTAGTCACACACCTCCAACCAGATTCTGCCCCATTGACTACAACTCTCTGACTCCTTCCTTTCAACCAGTTCCTAATCCACCTCACTTCCTGGTCACCAAACCCATACCTGATCAACTTTTCTACAAGGATGCTGTGGGAGACGGTGTCAAATGCTTTACTGAAATCAAGATAAACCACATCTACCGCTCTACCATCATCTATCCACCTAGTAATTTCCTCATAGAAGGCTATGAGGTTAGTCAAACATGATTTACCCTTGATAAAACCATGCTGACTGCTCTTGATGACCCCCATGTCCTTGATATGCCTAGAGATAGTGACAAGAACAAGTTGTTCCATCACCTTTCCAGGGATGGAGGTGAGGCTGACCGGTTGTACAAATTATTTCCAAAATACACACAAAGGTCTTATTTGCACAAGTTTACACTAACTTAATTATTTTAAAATGTAATATATAAAAGTACACCAACAGCTATCATTTTAATATTGCGGAAGAATATGTAATTGGAAAAACTGTCTGCTTCTTCACCTCTAAAAATCTCTTAAATATGTAGATTTTTAGATGCGTTGGTTGTATGCACACACATTGTATTTGTGTATCCATGTTTTTGGTAGCTAGATTTTAGTTAAATTCCAACCTAGCAACATAGAAATTGAATTCTACTACTTATTCCCAGTTTTTGAAGTTTTGCTTTGGGGTTCTTTTTTGACAGAGAACATTTAAGTAGTTGAAAGTAATTTGTGGGTTGGTGGAAATCAGAGATATGTGTGATTACTTTTTCAATAAATGTCAAAGAATTTATGCTTATATACTGATGTGTGTTGAAGTGTGGTATTGCATATTGTCTTTTATTTACGTTTTAACCATAGATTTTTCATACTGCACAACTTGTGCCATGGTTTATTATGTTAACAGTGAAGTAACAGGAATTAGTTGAATAACGAACACATAAACATAGTTGCTACAGCTCTTGATTAATGCACATTATTCACAAGCACTTCTAGTGAAAATGCTATGCTCAGTAATCATGTTTTCAAAGGGATTATCTCAAGAAATGTTCGGCTGCCACACTGTGTAACCCTTCACAAAAACCAGCATCTGAAAGGAGTATAAAACTATTTTGTAATCAAAGTATTAATGCTGTAGCACTTGGATGTCAATTGCAAAGCTCCTTCCTGCTATGTAATGGTAGGACAGAGATTGCAATCCTTGCCGCAAAGACTTGCAACCAAAAATTTGTCACAGGGAATTGGGGAGGGATAAAAACAAGATGGAAGGGGCACCATTCCTGGACAGTCAAAGTAAATACATAAAAGTTGTCTCCTTCTAACTTATTAACAAACTGTGAATGTCTTAGAACACTAGAACAGAAGGGGCTGGAGAACTGGCTTTCATCTAGTTTTAAAGTACAAGTCTATTTTCTTTGTGAAAGTCCTCCAGAAGATTTTTGGAGGATGTGGACAGAAAGGTCAATAGGTAACTAAATGCAGAAATGGAAGGGAGACCTCCACCATGCCATAGCTCCATAGCAATGTCCAAAAACAAGCTGCTTATCAGTGCTCTGCATGCTTGACAGGCCACTGCTCAAATAGCCCTAATCCTTAGCTTTAAATAATAATGTCATAATCAATAATATCTAATCAAATGTCATAATAAATAGAGCTGAGCAGACAACTCCATTTTATGGAGCATCTAGAAATTTCTGAACTTGGTTTAGTTACAGTTATTTACTTTTTTTCTGAATTCTGTGAAACAAAAGGGTTATGGGCTTAAAAATTATTGGCTTCTGTCCTTTGAAGAAATTGGCAGAAGGAAAGCAGAGACCACACAGGTTCCACCAGTCTTGCATGGGTTCCCTCATAGATCTGCAGTAATCCAAGCACGAGAATGAAATCTACCACTTCTCTAAATGGCAAATTAAAGGGAAATTATTTTTCCTGTCTATGTTTTACAATATTATGCATATAATTTTTGAGTGTTGAGATGTTACTTCAGTTTCATGTTTGTTGGTATTATAAACACCTGATAAACCATATTCTGTGATACTTTTGGACATCACTACCGTAATTAAGCACTTATATGTGCCAAAGATGAGTAACAAGCTGGAACGGTAGCTGAAAAAATTAGTGTTCTAGTGTGCTTATCCTGCTGTATTCAAATGACTGCAGGATTTTTAGCTTGACAGCACCAGCTGGGTTGGGGATCATAACCACTGTTTATATTGCAACTTAGAATTTCTAAACTTCAATGTACCTAATTAAATGATGACTCTTTCAGGAGGAGCAGAGAGGCTGCCTTCCCTTAGTAAACTGACACAAACTCCTCTGCTCTTGCAGACCCCAGCTAATGCTGCCTGGGCATTTGTATTGAGGCTCTCTGGCATTAGGGAGGGTCATGTTAGGATAAGCACTGACAGCATGAATTCAGAGTGACATAATCTCTTCTTCTTCATGGGTTGTTCTTACCTTAGGAATCAATATGTTATTAAAAAATGGATCTTTTCTGATAAACTATCTAGAAGTTTAACACTAGCAGGTCTACTTTCCACAGTGTATACCATTATTTTCCCCTGAGAAAAGGTATGTATTCTTTACAAGTTGATCTATGCACAGTCCTTTGAAGATTTTTTTTTCTAAATACTATAATTCTAAAGGGGAAAAAATAAAATAAAAAATATTGTGTGACCCATTAGTGCTAAGGGAAGCTGGCTGTGAATCTGACATCTGCTTCAGATCAAGAACCAACAAAATGCAGGCTTGTCATTTTCATACTCCAAGATCAAAGGACACCATCTACAACCTTTTATATCACTGGTAACAAAGCCTGGCCAGGGAGTGGAGGAAACAGTTGTTGTAAGAACTTTCTTTTCTCAGATGGCAATTGTCCCAGAAGATGCGTTGTGATCTGCTCTTTGTCTCACAGAAAACCCAATGTTTAGCTACCCTTGGCAAGGTAGTTACTGAAGAGACAAAATTCAACAATAAATGTAGATGGTTGGCTCCATTGGGAGCAGATCCCCATGCTATATGAGATACAGCTAAAAATCAGTATTCCAAAGTCCAGGTAAATCTTCTTACCTTAATAAGGTCATGAGAACATAAAAACACACAAATAACGTCAGAGTTAAACCTCAAACCCTGAGTAAGATAATAAATCTGAATTTTTATAAGTGACTTCTTAGACTCCTTTTGCTCCCTAAGTATCTTTTCTGAAACACAAAAGGAGAAAATATTTATGAGTCAAGCTTTGTAAGTTAGGTGTAGAAATTCTATTTTGTTCCCTTATGGAAATATCTTTCTTTCAAATTAACAAATGTAAAATCTGGATTTAAAACTTGAATATTCATGTGCATTTTTGAGACAAAATAGGTAAGGTTAAGATAAATCAAGGGCATAATAAACTAATTTTCTTGACTGACTAGGCATTCAGGCTGCTGAGGCAAGAGACAGTCATTCCTACTGTTGCTGTAGCCATCTGTTTCCCTGTGTCTCAGAGCCAGAATGATGCCTGATTAATCCACTTCATGGAAAAGGATAGACTTTAAAAGAAGTGACCTGTAATTATTTGTGAATAATTATCTAATGAGGTAATCCATCAGTGTATTAATGTGGAAAAAGTATCACTAACAACAGCAAACAGGTACAAAATGAAGGCTAGGAACACTTTTTTCTAACCCCTAGGACTTAGAACAGCATATCATGTCTATGCTTCAATGGACTTAACATTACTTGTGAATCACTATCACTGTCCCAGAGAGTATTTTCCAAACTGTGACTATAGGCAGTGTTATATAAATAGTGAACTTTCTTTTTTTGTGGACAAAGGTGCTTTAAAACATTTAACCTCCCAGTGCAAATTGATACAGAGACCCACACAGAGAATCCTGTACTGATGCATTGAAGAGCATTGAAAAGCATTCCATTTCTTCCTGGTGCATAAGCAATGGCCATTGTCCATACTAACCTGCATTAAGCATAGTCTTGGAATTATTCCTATTTTGTTCTTCCTGTGGACCAGTGTACCAATGGGCTTATGGAGAAGTAAGGAAACAAAACAGGATATATCTGTATTTATGTAAGACTTCACTTTCTAAGTTTTAGAGCATTCTCTGAATAACAAGGATATTAAAGGAGATGGATAGCAAATACAGGATCAGCAAAAGAGGTGGAAGAGGGAAACAGGATAAAAGAAAAGGAAAGGAAATGCGATGTTGTATTCAAAGAGCAATTTCAATGTTTGCTAAAAACCCATTGAATCAAATTATTATCTGCAGTTATTGTAATAGACTATCACAGTATTTGTGGTATTATCCAATTAATTGTTTGTAAGCCATTAATATAGCTGATCAATGATAGTACACCTTGCCTGTTCCTGAGAATGTTGCTGTCTCAAGGTGGCTTGCATCAATTCTGTTGCACTGTACCCAGGCCTGCATAGCTGTGGTAGTTAAGAACTATCCAACCTGTTCAACAAGGATTGCCAAAGTGCATCAGCAAGAGCTATATCTGCACTGATGTTCAAAGGCCAGCCTGGAATATCATGCAACTGTCTTGAAGCCAAAATACCCATGTACCCTTATGCTTACCTGTTAGGAGACTACTTAGAGGTTCTGTTTGAAGGGAAAAGTTGAGTTTACCTTCCAAGACATGGTGTCCTGACCAGAAGGTGCTAATGGAGCTATCAGACACCCTATCATTACTTGTGATGGTAATACCAGATAGGGGAAAATAAAAACCTGAGAAAATAACTTGGAAGGGTAGAAACTAAGTCCTTTCCTAGAAGAGCATTAGGTCAGCACAGTCAGTCAGAGCTGATGGCATGTGGAGACAAAGGATAGACTGGATCCCAATCAGAAACATGATAGATCTTCCACCATAATACAAATATCTGTAAGGTAACAAAATAATAGTCTCATTACTATTTTTTCCCTTTTTGCTCTACCATAAATCTGCCATTAGGTGACAACTGGCCTTTTTCTAATAGCTAGCCTTAAGCAATAGCTCATCTTCTTCATAACTTTGGCCAGTCTGCCAAAACTTCCAATTAATTCCAAATACAGCATTCTCTTGTGTAGTATGAAAATTCCTTATAGGGGCTTGAGTATATTAAGTTGCTGGACATAAGTCAGAGTCCATAGACAGCAACATCTTTAAAATGCAGTCAAGCTGGATGAGAACTGAATCAGCAAACTACAATCCAGGTGGTCAACATCCTCCCATCCCTGACCCACTCAGCTGTCATTTTCTCTACTAACTCTTCCTTGAAGTCAGAATTTTAGTGGAGTTTTGCAGTTGTTAACTTAAAATGCTACAAAGTGATGAAGCTAAACCCAGAACAGTAAAAAAGAGTTTAGTAGAATGTTACAAAAATAATATAAGCATACACAATGGAATAGATGACAATGACCTGCCTCAGGTGAGGATTTCAAAGGGTATGCCAGAGTATTTACTCTCTTGCATCCATTTGAGCACTGGTATACGATTCTTCAGGAAAAATGAGCTTAAAATGCTCATAAATTATTGGTCAGGATGAAAAATGAATTCCCCAACCTCTGAGGGTAGTCCATCTGGGGAATTTTGATTTGGTTCACAAGCAATATCTTATTTAGACATTCTGAGGCTTGTATTTTTTTTACAGCATTTAATGCAACTTTCAAAATTAGTTGCAATTTTTAAAAACTATTATGCTTTTTGTTTTTTCTCCTTTTCCTACAATGCATATCAGCAAATCATTGTTTCATTAGACTACAAAACTGACCATTTTTCTTATACTGTCAGATACAGAAAAAATTATATACAAAAGGATGCTTTTCCAATTCAGTAATATTTTTTCTGCTGTATTATCTCGATTCTTTTATGCTTTATGAAAATTGCAAGAAGAAATCAAAATATACTGCAAGCTTTGCAGTGCTAGCTTTTTATTGTGCTGTGTTGCTTTGGTGAATTTCATCAAGGAAACACTGAAGTCTTTCTATCAAACAATGGTTCTTATATATAATTTTCAATGGCTACAAGGCAAATAGAGTTCCAGAGGTGTTTTATAACCTTTTCTGCAACAAAATTAGAGAGAAGACTAGCTCTTTCACAACTAATGCCCAGCTCAAATATTTTCCAATAATAATATAAAGCTCAGTGGATGAATTTACTTTTGGATGTCATGGGCCCTGAAGGACTCATTTACTAACTAGCTTGTGGAAATAATGAATGCTAGAGGTCATGTGATCTTTACATTAAAATGTCAGGCCACCCACATTTTGCAGTCCAAGCTTTCATTATTTTTAATTTATTTGTGTATTTACATTTGATATTTTGAATATATATATATAAATGTGAACTAATAATTAATTTTACAAGATGTTTTATTACCATAATTACAGAGTATTTAACAGAAAAGAAAGTGAGAAATCCAAATCATTGTTAATAAGATAAATCTTGCTGACCCCCTCAAAAGATGGGGAAGAAAACATGAGATGTTCCCTATTATATTTAGAAGAAATATCACCATTTATTTCGGCTTCACAGGAAACTAATTCAATAGCTCATGCACTCCTTCTTTAAAGAGTAGATGTAGGCTACTCATGCAACCATGCAACCATGACAGGCACTCAAGGCTCTTTACTCTGTGCAGTGTTTACTATAATAAATGGTCATCTTTAAAGCTGTAAAGTCAAGAACTCCAAAGTTATGAAGTAGCAGACTGAAGTCTGTAATGCCAGTTGTATCTGAAGCCACTGTTTGGGCATATTATGGTATTTAATTACATGTGCACGCACAGTTTTTCCAACAGAATGCCTGCCTCGGGGCACAATATGGATGTTGCTCACTTGCTGAGCCACTGGTCAATATTTCGCACTACCCTTGTTGTTTAAAGTGCTTTATTTACTTCATGCTACTCAAATCCACTTCTGAAAACTGACACAATTTTTCCCATAGATTTTTCTACAGTGCTCTTAAATATAGCCTTTGGTTATTTCATAAATTAAAATTACATTATTTTCAAAATGTACCTGACAAATGAGACGATAGTATTTACAGATCACATGCTTGAACTCAGAAGGAACCTTCTAATTTCTAAGCCATGTTGCTACAATTCTGATGATCTAAGGGACACAAAGTTTTGAAAAAGACATACTACTAGCCCAGGACTAGATACCTATTTAACAAGCATATAGGTTCATCTCTCTGCTGTCTGTGACACTGTTTGAATGTTTCCAGTTTCTGCTTGTTCCTCTTGTACAGGTGTTACAATACAGCCTCCTGCCCTGATTCTCCTGCCCATCTGTGTCCAGTTCCTTCCTGCTAAGCTCCTGCCTACCATTTAGCTATCCTTTTGCCCTTGCTCTGGCCTAATCTTTTGTCTTAAACTCTTGCTCCTGTCTCTTGCTTCAGTTCATGTGTTAGGAACTGTTGCCCTTGTTCTTTGCTCTGTGTCTGGACTTCTGCCTTCCTACTTTTGCCAGTTTTAGGTTTCCTTTAAATTTAGTTTCTTAACTAATCATTTCTTTGGTCTGCAGGTCTGCACTGAGCCTTACTAGCAGCTCTACTATAGCTGTTATCATTGCTCCTGTGTTTGCAGCAGTTATGAAAATCAGATGTTTTCTCACATACTTAGATCTATTGAAATGTGCAATCCATGGTCATAGCTTAAAAACAGCTTAAGAACTAGATCCAATGTAAGGCTTAAGGAAGTCAAGGAAAAACTACTGTAGCAACATCTTGCCCTCTTTCTCATGTCATCCTTTCATAAGGTAGAAACTGTCAGAGTTTGAGTCTTCATTAGTTCAGTTACAGTACAAACACAGTCTACACAATAGGCTTAACTGCACTGAAATTATCAGAAGTATAATAGAAATTTTACCCAGGCAAAAGGACCACTTAAGCTCAAAAGAGAGCTTAATGAAAGGAAAAATAAAATCAGTAAAAAAAAATTACCCTCATCCTGGCTCAAACCAGGACAGTTCTCCCATGCTTGGAGCATGGACTAATGACTCAAAACTTGAATCACATTTTTGGCATTAGTAGGGCTTCTGATGCTAACTCACATTGTCAAAAAATAATGACCATGATAGTCCAAACCATGTTTCAAAAGTAGTTGATCTAACAGCTATTTACCAGTATGATAAAATGAAGCAATTAGTCTTTTGTATTTTTACACACTAAGGTCTTGATGTAAGTTATCCCTATACTACTGGAACTTTTTACTGTCCTAAAGTAATTAACTGCTGAAGTTAAAAGTTATAACCTTTCTTAGGCAGCCTCTAATTCAATTCAATAAATGCACCTTTAACATTAAAAGAGACTCCCACAAATTACAGTCACAGTCTCACGGGCGTGTAGAGGTTATTATCAGTAAACGCTATGAATTTTTTTCTTTTTAATAAGAATAGCTTCATTACATTAAGCATGTGAGACATATAACAAATGTCAGTGCATCTCCAAGGGACTGCAATACCAGTATGCATTTTTATTATGATGATGAAACATCATACTCTCCACCAATATGTTCACCTACACACAAACACTTTTATACAGAATTTAACAGGATTCAAGAAGACAACATTGACTTGAGTACAACATAGAAAAAAATGCATGTATCAAGGAAATGCTTGTTGGTTGAGTTATTATGCTTGTTTTATATGGCATAACTCAATAATGAATCACTACAGAATTCTGATCACATCTATTTACCATATTCATTTATGCTCATCAAATTATATCTCAATTTGATCTAATTAAAATGTTTCACATTATTATGCTTCTTTAAAATAGTGTTAAAATGAAAAATTACTAATCTGGAATGTCAAATCTAGGCCCAAGATCCCAGTGGTATTTCCAAGTTTTTTTCAGAACCTTTTTCTGCAAACCTCCAGTATTTTTTTTTACTTTGATCCCATGCCCTCAAATATTTAAATTTCAAATGCAGAACTCACTGTACTAACATTTTAAAGGTGTAATCCCTGACTTCAGAGCAGAGCTGATAATGTTAGAAGCACTAAATATTAAGTAAGTGCTACTGCCATAAAAGGAATTGCATGAGCAGGGAAAACGGCAGTTCCAGGTAGTATCAAGAATTAAGGTGAGAAGATGTCAGGCTGCTGGATGACAGTAATGCAGTGGCAACCTTGGAAATAACATGAGACTTAAAAATATCTTGAGAATACACTATGAATGCATAACAGAGATTAAACTTTTGTGCTTTTCTGACCCACAGCTTCAAGCATTCTATGTGGTCAAAACAAAAACATGTATGTGGAAAGTATGTTTCTGCATCCAATCTTCATCAAATTGATATGCAGTATCATGAGGCAAAGTAACAGCCCAAGACTTAATGCAGTGGGTTACATTCGGAAAATTCACTATATGAGCTTTGATGTTAAAAAAATAAAACCTCCTGCTCCCTTAGGAAAAGGTCACAAAGATCTGGAAGAATAACTAAGACAAGGAGAGTCACAGTAGAAGAAGAAAATATCAAAATAAGCTGGGAAGAGAAGCAAATGTCATAATCATATCCAGCTGAAGGAAGTTTATTGTCAGAGCAGTGAAGTGAATCAAAAGTTTCTCTACATATTATAAAAAGAGTACTATGTATGTATTAGAAAGCCACACAAAAATTAAAGAAGAAATGTATCATTTTTGTATTGGGAATAAATTGAACAATTTCTACTATGAGACAGTATTAATTTCACTTCACAGTGTCTACGTGAAGGAAACAGCAGCTCTCTACAGGCAGAACTATTGCTTAGAGAGTCAATGTGAGATGGAAAGGGATTTGACAGTTGCCTAGTGAGTTCTTACTAAGGAACAGGGCAAGGTGAATGGCCGTCATAGCTCCTTGCCATCCTTTAAAAGTGTGATTTGATTGTGGAAATATTTGAAAAAACATTCACTGGGGGCTTATTCTCACTGCTGCCAGTTTTAAGAAGTAACAGGGACAGATCGTTGACAGTAATATTTATTACACTCCTTGCTGTGGTCTTGCAGACTGAGAAGTAAAAAGTGATGTACAAAAATACAGGCAATAAAAGCAAATCTGAATTTTTAGCTATTGTCATTTTAAAAGGCAACTGCTGGTCACAGGGCTTGAGCCAGCCATCCTTCCAGTTGCACTTACCCACGAGAACGAGGCTGCAGGGTTGTTAAACACTCTGCGTGATTCCCTCTAGGAAGGTAGAGTTGTTCATATTGTAATTAGACCATTCATTTCATAATGAGCAGCCTCTGGAGGATAAGAAAATCTAACAGATTTGGACAGCACATTCAGATATTTGCCTTTCTGCCTGTTTGTCCCCAAAGAAAGTGCAGCCACGGCCACCACATGTTACAAGGCTCTCCTAAAGGCTCTCAGACATAAGCGAGCTTAATCAAGAGAAGTGTGAAATCACAGCAAAGCCAGTGCTTCCTGTTTTCCGGATGGTGAGCTGCCAGAAAGGATCAGCCCAGACTTTAATTACAAGGTTGATGAGAAAGGCAGGCGAGATGGGAAGGTATGTGTTATGGTGTGGGCAGATCTTTATATAACAGCGAGTCTGTTGCACACGTGCTCCCATATGAATCAACACAACCTAAGAAAAATTGCACCATCCATGTTTTTTCCACGCTCCAGAAAAAGAGAGATAAAGTACCTCAATTTTTTGCCCCCCCACATTGGATGCTGAAGGTTCGGTTCACCAACCTCTACAGGCTGGGGGGTCACTTAGTAACGCCAACAATCCAGTTTGTTTCCTGTAGTATTGTCTGATCAGCAATGAATGCAGGAAACAATGCCAACAGCAACAAACATCACCTGCAGTGCAGAAAAAAGACACCCATTGTCTCTTGCCTGTGTACAATGTATTGTACGTTCACAGGGCCAAACTGCTTTACTGCACTAGTCAAAGTCTGAGTCTGATTAA
This sequence comes from Chaetura pelagica, assembly GCF_000747805.2. Classification (NCBI taxonomy): domain Eukaryota; kingdom Metazoa; phylum Chordata; class Aves; order Apodiformes; family Apodidae; genus Chaetura; species Chaetura pelagica. The sequence goes on from NW_009954544.1 coordinate 365,045, forward strand.
GAATCTAATATTTATTTAAAACTTAAAAGAAATCTTCTTTATGTTTGTGTATATTTAATACTTGTGCTAGACACACATGTACATATCTTTATAAAGGAACATAGTGTTGGGGTTTTTTCTTTAGGAATAGATTTTACCCTAAGGCGAGGAAATGCCCTATGTCAGTCTAAGAAAATTTCAAAGAAGCAGCCATGACTTGGAGAGCTGTGAACTTCTAATTCTTGTCTTACTTTTCTATATGGGCCAGTAGTGACAAAGTTGTATTAATACCTCCCTGAGTCTATGTTTCTTTAACACTGAAAGAATTAGAGAAATACTATACCAACTGCCTGTCACTGAAACAGGCAGAAAGGAAGTCAATGATCACCAAGATAGTTCACGGAAGTAAAAAATCCATACTTGACTGAAGTAGTGTCCAAAAACACCTGAAGTATCATAACCTTGATCTTTTCTTTGTAAAAATCAGCTTCACAACCTAAGTGCTAGGAAATAAAAGTTTTCATTGTCTAATGAAAGAATACCAATGTGTGAAATAAAACGTTTGTGGAAGTGGCTGCAAGCACCAGGCATCTAGCTGTTTCTACATGTTTTCTGAATGAGTTTATATTTCTATATAGGTTGCATCATGTGGCTTTTCTATTTCTATAATGCAGAAGGAAGCTATTTATAAATGTCACTAATTTAAGTGATTGTTTTTTTAAATATCCAAGCTTCAGAAGAAAACACACCAAAGAAATCCGTAAAGTCACCTAGATCATGAAATATTTTGTATCAGAACTCATTGCTTGAGAATCAGAATTACTTGAGAATCTGTGCAACACAAAGGAAATTATCTCTGAACAGATACATTCTGTTTCATACATTTCAAAAAAAGAATTTGTCTCTTTCTAAGAAGATGGATTGGAAGCTTATAATATCTAAATAGAGTACATATTTATTTAAGGATTTGGGCCCACTCATATTAGGGCTGGGAAATCTTAACCAATACAATTTTTTTGATTTTTTTGAAACAGTGTACAAATTCAAGCTGAGTCTCAGTAACATAATCATGTGTTGAACAAAGTTAATTGAAAAGTAATAGAAGTATTAGAACACATCTTTTTCTCCATTGCTCTTAGGAATTTCAATATAGGATAGGTCATCATCATCTCCATGCTTTAAGAGGCACCTGAGAGTCAAAACCTCTTTTTCAGCGTTCATTCTGTGCTTTGAGGTAAACCATAGGATCTTACTGTCATAAATTGTAATACTTTTTATACCTAAATCAGTGTTCCTCAAAGCCTATTAGAAAAAAATATATATATTCTAAGAACCTTGGTACAGAAGCAATCCTTTAATATTTCAAGTGAAATTGGCATATCATCTCTACTGCCAAATATGTGGAATGCATTTTAAAACTTGCATCTTATTAGACAATACTTGTAATTCTGTGGGGTTTCATGGTGTAGCTGGAAGCTGGAATACATTTTGACTTTCCATTTGCAAATTTTGGCCACAATTCTGTCACAGCAGAAAAGTAAGGCCTAGAAAATTACTATTCCTATGTTTCCAGTTGTGTACATTATCCAAACTTCATTCTGTTTTTCTCCTGGAATGCACAGACGGACTAATGGATAAGTAGCTGGCCAGACTTCATTATGGAGCAGTATATAATTCACTCCATAAAATTCTTATATATTATAAGTATAATTCTTATACTTATATTCTTCCTGCTTGTCAAAGGGGAGTGTTCTGCACTAGTACTTATGTCTCTCAGATATCTTTTATGATTGTTTATTTCATTTAACCCTTCTGTGTCTACTAGCTCATATGGATTTTTAACAAGGAATAAAAATCAATTTTGAAAGCAAACTCTGGGAATTTGTTAATTGAAAAATGTGCTTTAAACTAGGAAAAAAATCTATTAGCTCTTTCTGACACATGGAAGTACAGAGGCATCTTCATCTAAAACTTTTAACTTTATGCAGACACATTTATAATGGGCAGTTGTTTTTCTTTTTGCAACAATAATGCAAACAAAAATGTGCAAGGACAGTAAACCTTAGTGAGGAACATGATGTTATACCTTATACGCTGCATGCTAAATCTTGAACAGAACCTGGTCCCCAACAGGGACGCAAACACCAATAATCGAAATGTACATCTGTATAGGCTTGCCGAATTAATGCACTAAGCTTAGTGACTGCTGGCTAAAGCTCTCAGCAAGAAGGCAGGGCCTCCAGAGAAAAGGTCATGAAATTCAGAATGAAGATTTTCCTGCTGCATTGCAGTTAATTCTCAGGGAAAAGAAGTGGAAGCTATATAATATAGTAACAGCAATTAGGACATGTTTGTGATCACAGTTGAAGTGCAGGCTGTAAAAGCAGCCATTCAAAGTAATTCAGACCAAATTTGTCCATACTTTCCCCCTAAATTTAGGAATAAACTTCTATTACATGAAGTAGAAAAGGAATGATAGAATGAAAATGATGGCATTGAAAGGAAGAACTGTCAGTCAATGGTCTGTATCAACCAAAAGGACAGCATAATCAGAGATTTAGCAAATGAGACTATGATTCATTTTGTTGTCCTCATTTTTCCCCTTCAATTCTTTTCCACAATGTATCATTGCAAATAATTATAATTCATAATTATCTTTTGATTACATTAGCAGAAAATATAATTAAAATATCAAGATGCATCCCTCTAGAAAGAGTTTTGCAACTTGTGCTGTGACATTCCCTGCCTATGCAGAAGTTTTCCTTTGGCTTCTTGGTTATCAATCAGTATTTGCTGATTTCCATAATTCTGACTGTGAAGAAATCAACTGCTTTTTGGAGGAAAAGTAAAGTTGAACCCGAGCTATGTACATACATGTCTGCAGAGTCATATTCTGAAAGGCCAAAGTCTAAACCTATCATGAGCTACTTACAGTGTGTGTTATTCCCTGGAAGGTAGAAAATGTTGAGCTACCAAATAATATCCCACAAGCAGGTGAGCAATCAGCCACTTCACACCATTTGCACCTGATCAAGTATGCATGAGTCACCACTACTATGGTGATAAAACAGAAACAGCACAAAGTTTGAGCAAAGCCTGTGTATATAGTGCTGGAGAAAAACATGGTGGAAAACCATCACTGTCACCCCCAGCTCCCTTTCTTGCGCTTCTCTTTGACTTGCTATCCAGCCAGCGCACAGGGCACTTTCAAGAAATTGGGATGTCCACTTCAGGAAAATGGTGTGGAGAACCACAGTATCTGAGCAGAGCAGGCCGAGCTGGGTGCTGGCAGCAGAGTTCATCCCCAGCACCACAAATGCTGAACAAGGGCCAAGGTCCAGCCAGGCTGTAGCAACAGGGGACAGGGACATAGACTGGGCGAGAAACAAGGCTATAAAGTAGAGCTAAGGTCTGCCCAGGTCTGGACACCAGCACTATTGCAGCACTGTTGGGCAAAGGACTGACAGCCCCAGGCTGTATCATGTGCCACAGGAGGTTAGTCAGGGTCACTAACTAGGCTCTAGCGTGAGAAAGCTGCTCCCTGAAGCTGTTCATAGAGGGCCTATGACCTAACCCTGTTGTGCCTGTTGTGACTATTCTCTTGTGTCACATTTTTCATCTAAAGAGAGGATGTAAATGCAGAAGCTATGAAAAGTAATAAAGTAAATGTCCTGATTCAAACACAGATTTCTCAGAAATACATGGTATTGTCAAGTAGCTCTAGTTTCAGCTAAGTATTACTGTGAAAAGAACATGTCACTTGCATTAGAATTAGGTGAGCAGCTTGAAGAAAAGTAAAAATAAAAATTATCCACTTGTAGAGGATCTCACAGCAAAGAAAATCTTTACTGCCCCATCACACCTGCAGCTTACTTGACCTCCCTCAATATCATGCTTCAACAGGCAGTGCAACATTTTTCAGGAGACCTGGCTGTCTAACTTGTTTAAATTCCTGGAGAGCTCCAGAAAAAGAAGCATAAATGTGTTGTGAATTAGATTTCTGAATTTCCTACATCCAGCCTGTTGCTGAAAGAGCAACAAATGTGAATGAAGGAATGATGAAAAATGCACTTCTGCCTGCCTGTGGAGCACAAGCTTAGAAGTCAATGCCACAGCAGCATCCTTTACAGACCAGCCTGCAAGTAAAACCCTGCTGAAACACTGCTGGTGTCTCTCCCAGCCTCTTTGCATGTTCACATTTAAAAAGTCTAGATTAAGGATGGGAATACTGACATGGCAGTATCTCTCCTGGCCCAGTATGAATCCATATTCCCAAGACTAAAGCTGGCCTTTGTCTTTGCTACCTCCATACAGGGCATCGTTAATATTAGCATGTGATAATAGTCCCAAGAATATATCTACAGAATCTATACCAGTGAACAGGAACTTGGCTTTAGGCACAATTATCACTGGATGATTAAGGTATCTTTATTTAAAAGTGGATTTTTTTTTATTTAAAAAAAAAAGTCAACTTATTTTGTTCATTTGCATGCAAAACTGCTTCACTGACAAACCAGTACTCCTTGTCACTGGAGTATTTTTTTTCTAGTTAACAATAAGCAAGGCTTAGCTCACACAGGTGTTAAGAGGAGTTATTTGTATATATTAGTGGGAAAACAGACTTCATAGGATGGATTTATATACTTTATTTAGCATTAGCTTATGTTAGGAACACTGAGAATGGCTATGCATACAATGCATTTAATACAATAAATTAACCTGAATTTCACACAACTTAGATATCACCCATTAGATTACTGGCACTGATGTTATTTGTGATGTTACATACTTTCAATAATTATGAATACAACCAGTACAATGGATGAGCATTTTCAGAGTTACAAGTGTGACAGATGGCATTGAAAGGTAAAATAAATTAAACAAAAGGCACCACTTCTGATTCAAGAAATACTTGATCTCCAGTGCATTCAGCAACTTCCACACCACTGGAAACTCAGATTAACTCAGGGAAAGTATTATTTTATAAATCTATATATCTATGTATATAGAAAAAACATCCTACCTTACCCATACATTTACCCTACAATTTGGCTAGATAGCTTTTCAGTCCAATTCAGCAACTCATTTGCTGTTTCTTTAAGTATCATCAGCATGTATGAGTACAAGTATCTACCCTATAGCTTACATTTAATATTCCTAGGTTATACATGCTGTTTAGCCATCACCAACTGACCACTTATACCACTGTAAGCCCACTGATATCAGTGGACCTATATTTGAAAGGAACTGGGAAGAAAATGAAACACCAAAAGGACATTACTGGAAGAATATTTTTTTCATCATAGCATGTCTCCTCTGATTGCGTATATGATCATCTTACTTCCCTCTGAACACTTAGTAATAAATAGCTGGCACCATCATAGAGATGTGCTGGGTAAATGCTGCAAGTTATGAGGCAAATTTATTGCCTCATAAACTCACAGCCAAGTAAAGCTGTCATTTGCAAGAACAATTAGGCCATCATCCTGTTCCACTGAGGGTATATGGTATTCCCCAAACCTGTAAATTCACAGAAAAAGAAAGCTGGTCATATGTTTAGAATGAATACTAGCATTTTATTAATACTGAATTCACTCGCTAGCCTCATGTCTGCATAGGTTGTCTTTGTTTCCCAGGATTTTTCTAACTGCTACTCCTTACCATGTATACTGTTAAAAGGCAGAAGAAATATAGGAGTAGGGTATTATTTTTATTTGTTTTATGGACATAAACTACAGTCTTGAAGTCATACTAGTGACATGTTGCTGAAAAGACAGGAAAAAAGGCTCAAAGAATAAGACTGCTATCTCTAAGCCATATAAAAATCTGACATCTGGACCTACTGTAAAAATTGCTTCTGTGGCCTTAAGATTGTCCAAATGGACAGAGAATGTTGTTATAAAATGCTTCTACTGCATAACATGTTTTCACTATTCTTTCATATAAACCCACAATAGGATCTTTGATCTTCCAGGAGCCACAAGATAAAACTTCACAAGGCATGCTTCCTGAAACACTATAATAATTCACAGGTTTTTGTGAATAGTGTGGGTGCAAGTGGAATCAAAATGTTACCTTCTGACTGTGTAGTTTTCAAGGAATGAGACATCCACAAATAATATGTATACACCGCATTGTGGCAGCACAAGCCATCATTTCCCCAAGAATCTGAGTCTTATGTGACCTTCTCATTTGACTGCAAGTATGTGTATGTATCTCTTACACACAAAGCTATAGATACATGCATTGCAGCTCTCTTATAGAATCATAGAAAGGTTTAGATTCAAAGGGAACTTTGGAGGTTATCTAGTGTGTCTTGCTTAACTTACATCTTGCTATATCTTAGGTGAAAGGGCAACATTTGGGAAAGATTAAAGAATGTGGCTGAATTGGGTTGTTGAATAGGAGAAAGCCCAGCTGTAATTTAAGTGATGCTGGATCTATTATTTTTACTTGTAACAGGAATGCAAACCTGAAGTTCCTCATTGTCCTCACTGTCTCAAAGCTGACCCACATTTCACATTTAATTAGAAGTGAGCTAACTGGACTTTCAGGTAAGGAAAGTCAGACTAGGCCTGCAGAAGAGGCTCATATCCGAGTACTTTGCTTTTCAGGAACAGAAATGCAACTTTTTTCAGCAGGGTGGATAAAAACCTTTGGTGCCCCTGCAGCATTGCATTTGGGTGGCATGAAATCACAGCATGCTTGCAGCTTGCAGCTTCTGAAAGCCACTCTACAAAGCATCCAGATCCTGGCTAGTGCTGCCAGCTCTGCTAGTACTGGGGACTGAATCAGAGGCAGCGATGTTGGAAAATTTCAGAGAGAAAAAGCTGGGGTAGCTAACCTCTCGACCCCAAAACATGCACAGCACAAATGTAAAATTAATGTGGAAAATTCATATCTAAAATCCTGTAGAAAGTAACACAAGATTCATGTTATGAACCAGATATCAGAATATACAGTATGTTTTAAACTCTCATTACTGGCAGGGGAGCCATAGAAATGTACAAAAAGCCAGAATAGGCCACTTTAAATTATTAATTATAGTTGCCTAATAATAATTTATTGAGAATGAGAAGAAAAATTGTAAAAATGCACTATTAGAAAATATATTAAAACAATAAAATGTCAAGTGCAGTGTACTTCACCAAGCACTTTTCTGTATAATTTTTATTTCTGTGCAAGTCTCTTTAAGTAAAATTACACTATTTTTTTGCCCAATTTAGTATTTATTATATTAGTTTCCAGAAAGCTTATATGTTTTGCTGAACGCTCATTTCTGAGCACCACATTAATTCTCACAATGGACGTAAAGAGGGCCCAGATGCTAGCTGGACCCATTGTTGACATTTCTGAGTTCTAAGAGCAAGAAGCTTGTAGGTCTGTAAATTAGCTGAACCACTTAAAACTGATACACAATGAATCATTTCATAGGTATTATATTTTATAGTTATTTACTTGTATATATAAATCAGAGTAAAAAGTTTTCACAAACAACTACAATGAAGCTACCAAGACTTGCATTTGCCTCATAATACCTGTCAAAAATGCATATTACTCATTATTGGCATTTTACTTCTCAGGCTTTTGCCTTCTTCCTTTATTAAATGCATTGGTTGAGTATGTATTGTAAAGCTCTAGGAAATTATTAAGTTGTATTTTATACAACTTTATGTTTCCAACAACAAATACAGATTTGACAAATGGACGACTCGGTGGATAAGTGAATGTCTAGATGACTGCACCGAGAGAGTCATTGTGGTCAATGGTTCTGTGTCCAAGTGGAGGAAAGCGACAAGAGGGAAACTGAACAGGCTGGAGAGGTGAGCCAATGCCAACCTCATGAAGTCCAACAAAGTCAAGTGCAAGGTCCTGCAGCTGGGTCAGCGCAACCCTAGGCACAAATACAAGCTGAGGGGAGAATGGCTGGAGAGCAGTCCCAAAGACAAGGACTGGGGGGTGGCAGTAGATGAGAAGCTCGACATGAGCCGAGTGTGCGCTTGCAGCCCAGAGAGACAACGACATACTGGGCTGCATCAAAAGAAGTGTGGCCAGCAGAGCTAGGGAGGTGATTCTGCCCCTCTACTCTGCTCTGGTGAGGCCACACCTAGAGTACTGTGTACAGCTCTGGAGCCTCTGCACAGAAAAGACATGGAGCTGTTCAAGAAGGTCCAGAGAAGGGTCACCAAAATGATCAAAGGGCTGGAGCACCTCTGTGATGAAGACAAGCGGAGAGAGTTGGGGCTACTCTAGCAACTAGTCTAACTAGAATTTTACCAGCCTGGCATCCAAACTCTCTCTGTTATACAGACCCCATCAATGTTGACGTGAAAGACGTTAATCCACTCTCAGGTGCATTAATGTGCATTAGAAGGCACAAGTTAATATGTTGAATTCAATTAATACATCTTCTAGAAATACTACAAGTGTGATCAGAAACTGAGCACCACCATGCAGTGGCAAGTGGATGTAGGAAGTGTCTCTTGACTGTACTTTGTGCATCTGAAAGGTAAATAGCTGGCTGTTTCACAGGCAGTGAATTAAGCTGCATGAAATTGTAGTCCCTATCTGCATTTCCTCTATTTCTTGGGGCCTGAGAGTCGATGAATTAAACTGCAAAATACACTACTCTCTGACCCTGAAGTTAGAACTATCATAAGCACTGACTGGAAATGGCTGCAAATAGCACTTGTTGTGCCCTCACTTTCCATTGGAAATCAAGTAATGACACAGGCAGCAAGTGGAAGCCTTTATAAAGGTCACAGATCTATACCATTTGAGTAGCTGCAGACAAGTTTCTTCCTAGGATTTTGTTGGTTTTAACATATTTTCTACATGGTTGTTGTCCAAGGGGAAAAAAAAACAAACAAACACCACATTTGTTGCCCGAAAAAAGAAATGATGCTACTCAGCAGTTTCTGTTGTTGGAAAGCTGTAAATCCAAGGTCCCCTGCAGGGACTTCCACTGCCCAATATATAAAATGAAATACTACTTCAAACCTTTGGAGAAAGCAGAAGCAACTGCTTCAGCTCTAGAAGAAAAGAGACCGGGCTCACAAGGGCAAAAAGCAATATTAGCAGAAGAATGCAATACCTAAGAAAAGTGAGACTACCAAGAAAGTGAGTATCCTCACTCAATATTGGAAGGCTTTTAACTTGTGTCCAGGCCACCCCAACCTTTTAAAATATGCAAATGGACAGCCTGTTCAGCTGTGGGGACAACTTCATTCTCTTTGCAAACATCTTCACTTTCCACTGGAATGTGCAAGAGAGACAAGAGCTTGATGCATGTGGATTCCTGTCAGCTTTAATCTCCCCCTGGCTTGTACTGTTCAAATATTTGGATTACTAAAATTCATATCCTGATCCCACTAGCAATTAAATTAAAATATAAATACAGATACAGGAAAGTAAGAAAAGCACAAAGAGAATAACAATATATATGCAAGTATTACCACCACAACAAAACTAAATAATATATTTTTTAGTGTAGTAGTGTACATTTTAGTGTACATTTTAGTCTGTAGTAATAGACATTATCTTTCTCCCAGAATTCCAGCCTTTCTATATATACTAGTACAATGTGGGTTTTATGGTAGAGAGTTTGAACTAATAATAGCTTTTTTAGGATATCAGAATGAAATTATTGCTGGGAAGAGTAAGAATTGAGGTAAAGTTAAAAATACCATAAATTAAAAGCAAAATTTTGAATGTTTTAACTGAAACTACATATGTCAACTGTGTTTTGTGAAAATTAGATGAAAACACATCTTGTTATCTTTTTTTCATGCAGATTATAGTAATTAATTGAAAACAATTCCATGGGAAAGACTTCCCTATTTTATTTCAAAAGCTTTTACAGTTGTATTTTTTTCCCTTCTCTCCTCCAGGATTCTCCTCCAGCTGAAAGGCTCCACAGAAAGGACCTCTCCTATTAAGGACTGCACTTAGAAACACATTCAACTTTCACTAAAGTTAATGGGATTTAAGCATGTGTTAAAGTGCTTTTCTGAACTACAGCCAAAATTTGAAAGCAAAACTGTGAAGTTCCTGTTTTTCGGTAATTGCATGTGTTCCTCAGGTAACCTGAATTTCAGTATTCTTCTGATGAATGAGTACCTGGATGAACTAAATTTCTGAGTAAGTTTTAAAGATATTTAGGAACTTAAGAGCACAAACCAGTAGCTAGCAATGTTTTCACTGTGAAATAAGAACTGAGGTAGTTACCTGCATCTTTAAATGCCCAGATACTTTTGAAAATTTGTTAAGTGGCACCATAGGTCTCAGGCCAAAACCTTTCAATTTTGGTATAGTCAATGACAGGTTTTGTTCCCAAAGCTGCACAAGAATCTTTGCCTTTTTTGAGAGGATTGCTACTGTCTCAGCTGTTTCTTCACTATCCTCTCACCACAGAAAACATGAGTCTTTCTCTGGAAAATGCTTCTAACAGGAGGCACAGATAGACTTTCCCCAAACTACTTCTTAGCGGGATTGCTGTAATGAACAGTTCTATTACTGATGATCTTACTCTAACTTGCATATACACCAATGACTGGGGATAGGGAAGTGGGACAGAATTCAATTTTTTTTTGCTCAGAAATTGCTAGTCTATACCAAGTAATTTAATTTTGTCTTGATCTTCTGTACCTTTTCTGCAAAACAAATAATACATTGGCAAGCCCATGTAAAAGTTAAATCCACATACTCTAATAGTACTCAGATATTATGCTAATGGGTGTAGGTAGAAACACATGAAAGTAACAGGACTACATACACTTTTCCTTATTGTATTGTTTCTTGACCTTATCACAGATTTCATGACCCTCTGTTTGTTGCCTTCATCTGTAGTACTACGGTGATCTCTCACAGAAAGCAGCAAAAATGTGTTTCATTAAAATTCCTAGTAAACACTTTCATGATTATATTTATAGCAAGATTTTTCTCCCTGTTAACTCCTAGAGTAGGAGCTTCAATTGAAAGGAAATAGCTGTGCTTAAAAATATAAGAACAGTGCCTCAAAAAAATAATCTCATTTTAGGATGAGATTCATCTGTTTCTGTGAAGAGTCTAGTAATGTCTTCCCTGACTTTGTTAGTTGCCCCAAGTTCCTTTTAAAATCAGTGGTGATCTGGTTGAGAAAATTGGTGAAGTTCTTGGTATAATGGATCTCATACTGAAATACAACCAAAATAAGGTAGATCAGACACAACATTATATTTTCCATGGAGATCATGTTGTTATGCACATTTTTCTTTAGAAGGACTGGCATTCCCAAATTTTATTTTATCTTTGAAGTCTGCTACTTGTATTTAATACCTGAAGGTACTTTTTTTTTCCGTTTTTTTTTTTGTTTGTTTGTTTTTTCCTGGAAGTTATCCTACCTTTATAGACACTTTTATTTTTTTAAAGAAAGTTATTGCCTAAATCTACAAGCCTTCCTTTGCATATGCTCTTTGCATATGACTGAAATATGCTTAAGCCTATGGCAACACTACCAATATTTCACTTCCAATTGATTCTAAAGGGACTTTAAGGTGATTATGTTAGCTAAAACATTAAGGATGTTTAAAGATTAATGACATGAACCTCATCTTTGGTCTTCCTACAAAATTCCCTGAATTCAAAGTAGAAAACATAATACAAAATAGACCTCTGTATAGGTGCCATTATGAAAGCTTCTTGCATCCCTCTGTGACTGGATGCTGTCCTCCAATGCCCCTTTATTCCCACCTGAGCTTTGTTTCACTTTAAAAAACGTGTCACTAAAAAATGGCACTTAATACAGAGTACAAAGTAGCCTCCTTACTTTTACACTTTCTGTGTTTGATTCTCAGTCATCCACTGGCAATTGAAACAGTTCCAGGGAAACATTTCAGAAGTTCATTTCAAAGAATGATTTTTAAAAGAATTATACTGGAAAATTAATCATGGAATACAGCAAATTAAAGAAAACCATGTAACAAAAATCTCATGAGGGAGATACATGAAAATAAATTTTATAAACAATAGGACAAAAAGGACATTAATGAAACTTTTCATATAAGTTTTAAGATGTTCATCAGTGCTAGTGGACATAAAGACTAAATACTGCTCAAACTTCAGATGTTTAATTGCAAAGAAACAGGAGCACCTAGTATGCACCTCAGCACAAACATGAGTTGTGTCAGTGGGATACTGCAGGAGGTCAAAGCCTTTCTTTTTAAATGTTAATTAATAAAATAAAGCTATTTGCATGGCAATTGGAAATATCATAGAATCAGAGAATCATAGAATCTTAGGGGCTGGAAGGGACCTCGACAGATCATCTAGTCCAACCCCCCTGCCAGAGCAGGGTCACCCAGAACACAAGAACGCATCCAGGTGAGTTTTGAATGTCTCCAGTGAAGGAGACTCCACAGCCTCCCTGGGCAGCCTGTTCCAGTGCTCTGTCACTCTCACATTAATTTTTTTTTTCGGATATTCACCTTGAACCTCCTATGCTCCAATTTACACCCATTACCCCTTGTCCTATCACTGGTCATCACTGACAAAAGCCTAACTCCATCTTCCTGACACTCACCCCTTACATATTTGTAAACATTGATGAGGTCACCCCTCAGCATCCTCTTCTCCAAGCTCAAGAGACCCAGCTCCCTCAGCCTTTCCTCATCAGGGAGATGTTCCACTCCCTTCATCATCTTTGTGGCTCTGCGCTGGACTCTTTCAAGCAGTTCCCTGTCCTTCCGGAACTGAGGGGCCCAGAACTGGACACAATATTCCAGATGTGGCCTCACCAATGCAGAATAGAGGGGCCTTCCAGTATCTGGAGGGGGCTGGGGAGGGGCTGCTTACAAGGGTATGTAGCAATAAAACAACGGGTAGTGGATTAAAAGTTTAAGAGGGGAGACTTGAGATTATACATGAGGAGGAAACTCTTCAGTGTCAGGAGAGCCTGGCCCAGGTTGCCCAGGGAAGCTGTGGCTGCCCCATCCCTGGCAGTGTTGAAGGGCAGGTTGGATGGGGCTTGGAGCAGCCTGGGCTGGTGGGAGGTGTCCCTGCCCATGCAGGGGGTGGGATCTAGGTGATCTTTAAGGTTCCTCCAACCCAAACTATTCCATGGTTCCATGAAGTTTGGGATTGACTTGCTCAGCCCAGGCTGGTGATGAGACCTTGTCCAAATTCTTCTCTCTTTTCCCAACAAAGCTGGTCAATCTGGGAGGGGAAAGCCAGGAGCACAGGTCTCCATCACCACCTCCACACACCCACT
>NW_009954544.1:379754-404208 GCF_000747805.2 Chaetura pelagica
CCTGCCCCTTAATTCTTACCCACAGACTTTCAACTTGCCCCTCATCAGCCCCTGCACAAAACCCAATACATTCTAGTTGCTCTCTCACATAAAGAGCAACTCCACCACCTCGCTTCCCCACCCTATCTTTCCTAAAACCCACATAACCATCCATGGCCACATTCCAGTCATGTGACCTGTCCCACCATGTCTCTGTTACTGCTACCAGATCATAACCCTTAGCCTGCACACAGACCTCTAACTCTTCCTGCTTGTTCCCCATGCTGCGTGCATTAGCGTACAGGCATTTCAGGAAGCAAGCAGAGCACACTGGTGGGACTAAATCCTCCTATTTGACTTGTCATCCTGTCTTGGGCAGGAGAAATCTAACTTTTAGCCTGGTATGCTGGAGTTACCAAGACCTTGCTTTCTGGTTTGTTCCAGCAACTATTGATATATACATACTTATATTTAGATACCTATGTACAGTACAATATAATATGTATAATATACACATTAAGCCAGACCTATGTTTATTGACAATAATGGTATAGACTGAAGTGTTACATTTGGGAGACAATGCAACAACCTTTATTAAAAAAATAAATAAATTAAGTATTGTGTTACCGATACCCTTTTACCCTACAGAAATATTTTTTCCATTTTCCCACATTATCGGCACTGTATATTTGCACACACGTTAGGCACGAACATTTGAAGACACTTTTATTCTCAGAAAAATATTAACATTAAACCCCTTGCCATTGCACTTGAGGATTTTTTTTTTTTTTTTACTTTACAAAATATTTATTCTTGCATCATAAAAAAACCCCGAAGATTCATTCAAAACTACTCTACCCTTAGCAGCAGTATTGGTTTGGATACTTCTCTCAAAGACACTAAAGAAATGTATACTCTTTAATTGAAAGATGCAATTTATTGCATGTGGCATCTTGTTGTTAAGAGGATGCAGCACATTGCATATTTGGTATCTAAAATGGCAGATTGGAATTGTGGTAAATGGGGACCTGAAAACAATAGCTTATTTGTAAGCATATTTGTAAAATACTGCAATGACTAATTTCAAAGTCTAAAAGTAGGTATGAGAAATTAATAGAAATTTGTGGCCTAGAACTCTGTTGTATCTTTCAAATTTATTTTCTATATACACAACGACTAAAAGGGGCATTTTTTATTTCATTGTACAATAGTATTTTGTACATAAAAATGAATCCGTCACAGATCTAGTTCACTAAGACAAATGTCCAAATTTTGTATTAACACAGGTATCTTATTTGAAAGCACTTAGTATCTAACATGTCTTATTTTGAACATAATGGATAGGGGAGCATAAGAGGACAGTATTATTATACCAGATTAATGTACAACTGCCTCAGCACCTTATTTGTTAGCCTGCCATCAGGTTTCTTAAAACCATTATAAGAGATGAATGTTTCAGAGTTTTGAATGGAGTATTTAGAAAGCAATACAGGTGACCAGGACCTCAGCTGGATAAAGCTTTGAGTCATGTAATACTTGGAGTATCAGAGTAAGTTAGAGTATCAACTGCTGAGACATCCTGCTAATCAGCTCCACTTGCTCTGCTATGTTATTTTCCACCAATGAAGCTCCCACACAATCTCACATATGCTAATAAATTAATCAGTCTTGACTGAAAGAAAGTTCATGTACTACCAGCTCTTGCAGAAGAGTGCAGCTGGTCTTCCTGCATTCGCGTGGGCCTAAACCAATCCTGCTCTTGCTATTACTGATGTTTATAGAGTAACACAAATTTACAGGGAACATTACAAACAGATCAAATATGCTTTTTTGCCACAAAAAGCTTAAAGCAATATATAAGTATTCCCCTTGGGAAAACAATTATTAAACAATTGCAAGAAACAGTACAATATGCAACCAACATATTTTTTAGTGACAAATTGGTTACAAAAAGAATAATAAAATTACAAAATAACTGATATGATACTTGTTTGGTTATACACAACTGATCCTTAAACCCTGTAGGCTGCCTGGTTCTAGATAAAGCTTCTCACTTAAATGGAAATAGCAGCCTCTTTTCACCAAAGGTGATAGCTCAGTAGTCCTGACTGGAGTCAGCATTGTCTCAACTCTGCAGAGGCCAACCTTTTCAACTAATAAGAAATTATCAGTAATCATGAAACATTAAAGAACTATTCTATTACAAAGCAGGCATATATTCCCTTTTTCTTTTATACTTTTTAACCCTGACTGTAGATACTTACAATAACTCTGAGCAGCTTGAAACTGAAAACATTTGTTGCAGAAAGCAGTATCAGCCCAGAAAGCCAACCATATCCTGGGCTGCATCAAATGCAGCATGGTCAGCAGGTCAAGAAAGGTGATTCTTCCCATCTACTCCACTCTCATGAGATCCCACCTGGAATACTGTGTCTAGATATGGAGCCCTCAACATAGGAAGGAAACAGAGCTGTTGGTGTGAGTTCAGAGGAGGTTTGCAGAGATGATCAGAAGGCTGGAGCACCTCTGCTATGAAGACAGGCTTAGAGAGTTGGGGTTGCTCAGCCTGAAGAAAAGAAGGCTTCAGGGAGACCTTGTAGTGGACTTCCAGTACCTGAAGGGGGACTAAAGGAGAGCTGGGGAGGGATGACTTTTTACAAGGACATGGAGTGACAGGATGAGGGGTAATGGATTAAAACTGGAAGAGGGTAGAGTTAGTTTAGATACTAGGAAGAAAATTTTTAGTGTGAGGGGAACAGGACATTGGAACAGGTTGCACAGGGAAGCTGTGGATCTGCCATCCCTGGAAGTGTTCAAGGCCAGGTTGGATAGGACCTTGAGCAACCTGATCTAGTGGGAGGTGTCCCTGCCCATGCGGAGGGTTGGAACTAGACGATCTTTAAGGTCCCTTGCAATGCTAGTTGGTCTATGATCCTACGATTCTTCAATTCTATTCTAATAGTGAAACTCTGAAATAGAGGCTAGTGTGAGAGTTAATAATGTTTTGCTGAGTGAGAAAGACCAACAGATTCTATTATTTGTTTAATTAAGAATTTGCTCTGAACTATAAACATAGTTTTTGAAAGAACTGTTGTTGCTGGAGAAAATTCAAAACATTTTTGGTTCCCTTTCTACCCCCAGGAACTTGTAACTCTCAAAGTTACTTACCTGAATCATTCAGGTGTCTGCCTTTAAAATGAGTCAACAGGCTAAGTGAAAGATAAAAACACAGAGTACCGTAAGTTGCTTTTTTTCTGACTGTTACCTTGTCACTTTTTTTTTCATCTCTGAAAAACTCAGAGCAAATATAGTTCCAACAAAAAGTCTTATTTGTAGACATGAATGGAGATAATGGAGCTATGATGCTTTTTGATACCTAGTGCTCTAGTATTAAATACTGTTACTCCCAGAAATACTACACTTTCTTGGACAGCAAGCATATAATAATACACTTCTTATTGTTCTATGTGCCTCAATTTCATTCCCCATCTAAGAAAAATTAGGATTGGACTAGGAAGTGAGTCACAACAACTGTTTGCAACGTAAAAAGATGGAATAAATAAAACCTGATCTGTTCCCACCCCCAACCTTAGCTACAGATGAATGTATGCATGAATATGCAGGGAAAGTGTGTCCTGCTGTTATCAGCTACCAAAGCTGATTTTCCCCACATGAAAAAGCAGACCCAGGAAATGAATTACAAGCATAAGAAATTGAGTGTTTTTCTTTTAATCTCTCATGGGAAACTCATTTCTCATGTCTCCAGGAATTGCAGAAAATGGATTATTTTTTCCTCCCAAAGAAATAATTTGTGTTCTCATTCTCATTTCCACAAACTGAAAAATAATAACAAAAAAGTATCTTAAAATAATCTGGTGAAGTTCTGCATCAAGACAAGGAAGGTTGTTATGCCACCACCAGTTAGTGCACTTTTGTAAAAGACTTAATTTGCAAAGAGCTATTTGATCCCCAGTGCCACTGACAGCCAGGCCAGCTTCTTTATTAAGCTGAGACTGACTAAGGGCTTAAACTGTTCTTTAAACTTCCTTAGAAGAAACTTAGCAGATTACAACTCTTTTTCTTTGATGATTCTTTTACATGTTCTTAAAAGACTTATGGCCCATTTTTTTTTTTCCGCAGGAATTCAGATTTTCCTGAAATTTTTGTCTCTGGTGGAAGATACAGTGATAGGATGTAGAAAGGAAAAGTGAAAAAGAAGAGGACATCTGAATAACTTCAGTATTGGAGAGCAGGCATGGCCTACCTGCGTACTGGTAGCACTGCCTTACAAATTTTGTGGTGTATACAGAAATTTAATCTTTCACAAACAGAATGTATTAGGATTATAAACCATTTATCTGTTTCCTGTATTAGAAATTTTTATACAATATGCAAAAAGAGGAAGAGAAAAAAAGAAGCTAAAACTGGAGAAAGAAATTTATGTATGGTTCAGAGGATTTAAATACTGACTAACTTACACTGTGGATAGCTTGAAGTAATACAAAAAATAGGAAACAAAGCTACCCAATATTTCAAAACTATCCGTAAGTATCCATGGAGATGGAGGGTTATTAAAATTCCTATATGAGGGTAAAGTAAAATTATATAAATAAATGTGGAGGGAGTAGCCATGAAAACAAAAAGACTTTGTATTTTCTGTATATTTTGATGCACTGAATTCCACCTAGAATTAAAGATTTATACAGTAAGTCATGGAGCAGCAGTAAAATCATTATGTCATTTCTGTCTTCATGACAAGAGTTTTCTTTAATTATGAATGCTCATTTGAATGTCCATTTGGTGATGACATACAGTTACCTATATAGTTGTTCCACTTTTTTTCACAGATGTTCTAGTGACTGTTGTTAGTGGGTTTGTTTGGGTTTTTTTAGGCAAATAAATCACATAAGTATAGAAGCCAACATAAATTCCTAAGAACTCCTTGGCAAAAATGAGCAATGCTGATTTTTAAAATACAAATTATACATGCAGATTACCAGGACCCTGAGGACACTGCTAGCCCTTTCAAGTGCCACAGCGTCGCAACATTTAAAAAAATAATTACTATCTATTTAGTGGAGCTATACAATTACATGTGCTCTTAAATGCTACTAATAAGAAAATACGTGCATGCTCTTCAATTTTTCCTTGAAGTAACTGTGAGCTTCTCAACAGCACTCCAAGAATTTATGAAGAAAAAAATCGCATCCTACAAAGAAATCACTTCAGTTAAAATGATGAATAAATATTGTTTTGTATAAGGTGATTTCTGCTGGTCTGCTTTGTTCATAAATCTCAAAAGATTATAATGTACTTAAAGTGTCAACTCTTCATGTGGATACAGTAGCAAGGTAAGAGTCCACAGTTTAAATTATAGCCCAAAAAAAAAAATAATTAAAAAAATCATCAAAACCAATAGAGTTCATTCATATATTATGTATGTTAAAGTGGAAGAAATCTTCAGATAGTGAAATTACTTCTGAATTGAAGTATACCAAGATGCAGGTATAGTTTAAAAATAGGGCTTTGTTTTTTCAGAAACAGTTTTACATTCCTTCTCCATTTTTAATTACTCTATAGAGATAGACAAAATAATTCACCTCGATTGACCTATTTGGCAAAAAGGTAAGACTTTAATTGATACTCATATTCGTTGTTGTGAGTGATCAGTATGAAAATATATGTCTACAGAAATATTTCCAACTGCTTTTGCTTCAAGTGCTTTGTACTTGCAGCACACACTGTTGAAGGCTCATGGGACATGGCCGAGCTGCCTCCATGGCAAAGGCACACAAGGGTTCCTCTCAATCTCTCCTAAATAAGCATATCTTTCTTCACTACCTGTACAGAGAGCCAAGGTTCTCATTTAGGCAGACAAATTCTATGTTTAGAATAAATCAGTGCTATAATTTCTGACAGTGCATTTTTTTCTTAAAATAAATACCCAGCACTTTTCTTAAGTAAAATTAATCTTTATGCCTAGACATAACACTCAGCCTATACAATGTGTATCTTCCACCTCCTCCTTATTTCACAGTCTTAAATAAGGCTTAAATATTGCATAACTCATCTTTTAAACTCTCTGAAGAGTGAAGAATTTCATGTTAAATTAACAGCCTGATGAAAACATGGCCTGAAATACATTGAGAATATTAAAGAGAATGCAAAGAAACCGAACATTTCATATTTCAGAGAAACTCCTAGGTATTCAGTATTTGTTTTCATTTTGCACAAACCTGAATGTTTTAAATGTTTTAATAAAACATATCTGTGTTAAAATGTCATATTCACAAAAAAAAAAAAAAAAAAGGTCAGGTTTTAAATTCCTCTAAGTTAGGTAACACATAATCAGAGACTTTACAATCAAACAAGCCACTTTCATGTAAAAACTTTCTAGAATTCAACAAATTTCTGCAATTTTTCAAATTCAAAAGTTAGCATCTTTCTGGTGCATCTTATCAGAATCTTTTCAGTCATCTTCACCAGTAAATATTGGTGAAGGACATTGTCAAACTATGTTCAAACAAACCAGGGCCAAATCCTGCCTGACCAACCTAGTGGCTTTCTACAATGGTGTGACTACATCAGTCGACAAGGGAAAAGCAGTGGATGTCATCTATCTGGAGTTCTGCAAGGCCTTTGACACAGTCTCTGACAGCATCCTTCTCTCTAAATTAGAGAGACATGGATTCAATGGGTGGACTGTTCAGGGGATAAGGAACTGGCTGGATGGTTGCATCCAGAGGTCAATGGCTCTGAGACCAGCTGGAAAACAGTGACAACTGGTGTCCCTCAGAGTTCTGTACTGGGACAAGTGTTGTTTAATATCTTCATTAATAATATTGACAATGGCATTGAGAGCACCCTCAGCAAGTTTGCTGATGACACCAAGCTGGGTGACAAGGTCAATATGCCAGAGGGATGGGATGCCATCCAGAGGGCCCTGAACAAACCAGGGGTGACAGGTCCAGCACCTGGGCTGAGGTAACTTGAGATATGAATACAGTATTAGGAAGGACACACTTGAGAGGAGCTCTGTGGAAAAGGACCTGGGGGTACTAGTGGATCAAAAGCTGGACATAAGCCACCAATGTGCAGCTGCAACCCAAAGGACAAACTGCATCCTGGGCTGTATCAAAAGCAGTGTGGCCAGCAGATTGAGAGAGGGGATTCTGCCCCTCTACTCTGCCTTGGTGAGACCTCACCTGGTATACTGTGTCCATCTCTGATGCCCTCAACACAAGAAAGATGTGGACCTGTTGGAACGTGTCCAGAGGAGGGCCATGAAAATGATCAGAGGGCCAGAGCATCTCTCTTATGAGGACAGGCTGAGGGAGTTGGGGTTGTTCAGCCTGAAGAGAAGGTTCTGGGGGGATCTCACAGCAGTCTTACAGTACCTGAAGGGGGCCTACAGGAAATCTGGGGAGGGACTTGTTACAAGGGCTTGTAGTGGAAAGACAAGAGGTACCAGTTTTAAACTGAAAGAGGAGAGATAGAGGTTAGAGATCAGAAGGAAATTCTTTAGTGTGAAGGTAGTGAGGCAATGGAACAGGCTGCCCAGAGAAGCTGTGGAAGCTCCATTCCTGGAAGTGTTCGAGACCAAGTTGGATGGGGCTCTGAGTAGTCTGATCCAGTGGGAGATGTCCCTTCCCATGCAGAGGAGTTGGAACTCAATGATCTTCAAGGTCCCATCCAACTCAAACCATTCTGTGATTCTATCATAAATGCCAGAGAACACTAATTTCCATTATTCTCTTCGTTCTGCTCAACAGTTATATTGATTACCACCAGTTCAATGTCAAAGTCCCAAAGCCAGAAAGCAGTATTTAATAAAAAGAAGAAGGGATATAATTCCTATCCTGGATTACCCCACAACTCTGAATTGCACACTAGGTGGGTGAAAGGGTCCGAAAGAGAGTGCAGAGTATTATCAGT
This sequence comes from Chaetura pelagica, assembly GCF_000747805.2. Lineage (NCBI taxonomy): Eukaryota > Metazoa > Chordata > Aves > Apodiformes > Apodidae > Chaetura > Chaetura pelagica. The sequence goes on from NW_009954544.1 coordinate 387,669, forward strand.
TTGCTCTTACAAGGCTAGTCTGTGGCTTTCTAAGCTTACATGGCCTGCAAGGCTAGAAAGATTTTATATAGACTGGACACTAATTAATGTTTCAAAATGCAGAAAGTATTTGCAGATACTCCATTACAAGTTGTGGTTGACCTCAAGTACTCAGTTTAGCCTCCCATCCATCACAGACTAATTATGTTTCTAGAAACAAGCTATGCATTACACTAAGTAATTTTCCTAAACTCCTACCACTAATCCTGGCTTCAAAGTTTTGCTCACCTATTTCAATAAAATGCACTAAAGTATTTTGGCATCCTAAAAATGAATATTTTTGTACCGACACCAAAATCATGTAATATGAAGGTTACTATGTAACACAGCCACTGATCAAACTGAGTAAATGGGGGAAAATGCCAGCATTTATGCAACAGAAATTTCCTGTCACAGCCTCACTTACATTCCCAGAGGACTCACACTATGTTGTGCAATTTATGCCATAAAGAATATTTATTATATTGATTTTTTCCAATTACTGGTGTTGTATTATTAAATTCTTATATACTTTAATGACGCCAATGTTTTGAGAATAATTTTATAAGGAAAATGAAAGAACACAGAACCAAACTGAAGGTTGAAAAACTGCTCAAGCGAACATTTCCTGTCTTCACTGATCACCTCAAAGCACGGGAATGCCCCTCAAATAGCTCAGGGACCTTTGGATTACATTCTTCAGCACACTCTCAGTATGTCCTGTAGTAGCAGCAGTTCAATACCTTAATTCCAAAGAGCTCTTCAGTAAAAGTTATTTACGTTAACTACTCAACTTTCAGCATGCCCTTCTTGAACTATATGAGGATGAAGCAGAGAGGACAGAAGAAATTAATGCATCTCTTGGGAGGGACACTGAGACTCCCTGACCACAGCTGTGACAGGAGAGCACAGGCCTTTTATTGCCTAGGATCAGAATTTCAGTTCCTATTCTTAAGGACTCTCCTTTTAAAGACAAAACTTACTATTTTGTCATGCTGTTTTAAAAAACAAACAAACAAACAAACCAACCAAACCAAACCAACCAGACCCAAAAGCAAAACCCAAACAAGCCAGTTCTCTGGTTTTCTGGCAGCAACTAGAATTGGCAGGGGTTTCCCTGTGAGTGCACACAGGACCAAGACATAATCCTGTTTTTGACAATGTATTAGTGAGTGATAATTCGAAAGCAAAGAAGGGAAAATATACATATTAATAATCTTTAAGCTCTGTAACTGCAAGCAGTGGTTGGCTGTTCCTAATTATTTAGGTAAAAAAAAAATACTACATCAGAAAAATAATTTCCCAAAGTCCCTAAGTCACTTGTTTGCCATGACCAGAGGAGGATGGATACTGTAGGCAGCGTTTGCAACTATGAACATATTTTAAAACACCACTCCTGAATTCAGATTTACTGACATTCACAACCTTGCTTTACAGTAATACTCAAATCTATATTTATTGTTTGTGAAAATACTCATGTGACCAGCTTGAGTAATAAATTCATTCAGGTTTGAAAAACAGGAAGTAATGAACATGCTATTCCATTTGCAAACACTTGATTTGTTAAGCAAAATTATGAATTTATCAGGTCCAAATCCACATCTTAATATGGTCACTTGATGAACTAAAATAAGCTATACTTTTTTACTGAACAGGTCACTAAATGTCTGCACACAGGCTACAGTACAGCTACACAAGAATGAGGGAGCAGAGAAAATTATGTCATACATCACTCAGTGGAGAAGCTGCTGTTTATTAAGAGCCATTGGAATATTTATGGAGAAAAAAAATCCCCAGCAAGGCTCATTAACTCAGACATAATGATATGCTAACAGCTGGCAAACAGCTGGCTAACTCTTGCATGAGCAGAACAGATGTATGTCTATCTACAAAATGGTGCAGCAAAATAACAACTATACTGAGAGGAAAAAAAAATCCATTGAAGGAAGCAGAAGATACACACAGGTCCATTTTTTGATTGAAAAGCTCAGTTCCCTACAGAAACAGAATCAAGGACCTTTTATTTTGGCAGGCTGTCTCTCACACGGGTCAGGCTGAAATGCTTCAAATGAAGGAGGAAGAATTGTATACTACACTTATGGCAGATAATCATCCCAGTAAAACTGCTGCGGATTTGGTTGCATGTGAAGTTTACCAATCCTTGAAAATGCATTGGCAGCCTACTTTATTAACATCTTGCAATTTCTTCATCATTACATAATTTTCAAACCTTTCTGGAATTTTGTTTAGTTTCTTGCCTCAGTAGGAACCTGTACAAATGCGTTTCGTGTTCCCACACAGATCTGAACCAGCTTCCTTTCAGATTCACATAATATCTTCTCATTATACATGACAAAACCCAATAACGTCCAATCTATTATCTTTTTAGCTATTCTGTAGGTTTAAAGTTTGCTGGCGGGGTAGTTTTTTGCTCATATGTTTGTTTTTAAGTGTTCACTCATACAACTTTTCTTAATAAAAGAAACTTTGGTCTTTTTGGTTTTTATGAGAGAATTATCTATCATTGATTCTCCTCTCCTATTCCTAAATCTGTCCTGAAATTCTACAATATTTTGTTTTTAGAGATGGATGGACAAAAACTTCAGCAAACCTTTTTAGATGAGGTCATATAATATTGTAATATAGGTATTATTTCCTAGTATTACTCTCCATTATATTCTCTATACATCCCCAAAACATCATTGGCTTTTTGAGAAGGTGCCTTCAGCTATATGTTCGTAATTGCTCTCAGGCTTGTAACGTCAGTTAACACTTAACAGTTCATCAGTAAGAGAGAAAATTGTTAACATAGCTCACTTGATGTGCTTAAAGTGGTTATATACTATATTATATCTATATTAGAATTTTAAAATATTTTAACAACAGATTTGTGAGTACATAAAAGAAAGGAAAGTGCAGATGTTTCTCAGAAGTATCTATAGCATCTACAAGGACACTTGGACTTAGACGAGTGTTCAACAGCAAAGCCTATTGTGTAAAAGTTACCATATAAAACAGCTCATTAAAATCCTAAAATACTGCAAATTTATATAAAATAGTAAACAAAAAAAATTAAAATTGGAAAAGAATGGGAGGAGGGAAAAATATATTATTAATATTATTAATAAAAGGTGCGTACTTTCAGAAAACCTAAACTTTCTTAAGCATTTATTACTTACATAGTAGGACAGTTCAAGGGCGACTACACAAAAGCTTTCAAAACAAGGCTTCTCCAAAGTGTAGCAGGGAACTTAAGAAGATACACTGCAAAAGTTTTTATCTTCTTTAATTCAACTACATAAGAATAAATCGGCATTTGGAGCAAAAGACTACTGGGTTTTTGCCTCATATAAAAGTGATTATCACTTTTTGGAAACTTGAAGCTTACTTTCCCATCCAACAACAAATCTGTCATAAACCCTGAGAACCACATGAACAGATGGACAGCAAAGCCTATTGTGTAAAAGTTACCATATAAAACAGCTCATTAAAATCCTAAAATACTGCAAATTTATATAAAATAGTAAACAAAAAAAATTAAAATTGGAAAAGAATGGGAGGAGGGAAAAATATATTATTAATATTATTAATAAAAGGTGCGTACTTTCAGAAAACCTAAACTTTCTTAAGCATTTATTACTTACATAGTAGGACAGTTCAAGGGCGACTACACAAAAGCTTTCAAAACAAGGCTTCTCCAAAGTGTAGCAGGGAACTTAAGAAGATACACTGCAAAAGTTTTTATCTTCTTTAATTCAACTACATAAGAATAAATCGGCATTTGGAGCAAAAGACTACTGGGTTTTTACCTCATATAAAAGTGATTATCACTTTTTGGAAACTTGAAGCTTACTTTCCCATCCAACAACAAATCTGTCATAAACCCTGAGAACCACATGAACAGATGGGATTTTACATTCCATTCCTTCATTCTGCACCATGTCACAATGAAGTCCATTTACTTCTGTGGGGTTTGGATCATGCTCTTCCTAGGCCTTTTTCATCTCAGTCTTCCTTTCCAAAATGCAGCCTCATATGGTCTGAACACCTGCTCTATGATTTCTCCTGAATAGGAAGTATCTGCTTCCAAATCTGGAGCGTTACAAAGTGAGACAGGCCTGTTCTGGGAGTGGCATTTATTTTTATGCCCCACAGAATTAGGATGCCAAAGGTTTTATACTGCACACAGAATAATTCACTCTATAAAGGAATGAATCATTACCCTGGCTTCTCAATACTTTTCAAAAACCTATGCTTGCTTTTGACAAATGTGTTTTATGGACAACAGTAAAATGTCTATAGGTAGCAGCTACAGAGCTTGAAACAGCAAAGAATTAAGTCACTGCTACCCCTGGAGTGCTAATGAGGTAAAAATGTGCTGAATGTTCATACTTTCATTGAAATACACATATTATGCTTCCTACAGGTGCAAAATGCTAATTTGCTTTTTGAGCAAACTCTGCTCAATTTGCATAGTCTTAACAGCCTGAAGCCTGCAAACATTGGGAAAGCCTGTGTGTTTCTCTGCCTCTAGCCACTGAATGCCTAAAAAACAACATAAGCTTTCAGAACCAGCAGGGAAGCCCTACTGGAGTCCTGTGTTAGCTAAATTATAGGATCAAAGCCTGGAGGTATACTAGTCCTAGTCTTTTGTCTATAACCAACATAACCATGGTATTTTCACTGTCTGCGTGACCAAAAGTTTTTTTCTAACCCAGCAATACTTTAAAAATGACCATTACTAGTGATTTATCCACTCAGAAGATGTTGCTATGAACTTATCTGGGTAGATTTAGATTAGATGTTAGTAAGAATTTATAATGAGGGTGGTGAAGCACTGGAACAGGTAGCTCAGAGATGTGGTAGAGGTCCCATCCCTGGAAACATTCAAGGTCAGGCTTGACCAGGCTCTGAGCAACCTGAAATACAGAGCTCAAGCTAAACAATACCTTGTAGGTAGGTTGTGCAGTAATTTCTAGCTTCCAATTTGCTTCAGCAATAAGTGCATTTGAACCAGCCTGTACATTTTTAAAACAGAAGTGTGGTTATTTAATTACTTTTAATCTTTTGTCAAGTTAAATGCTTCTACATATGTTGAAATAACTTGAAATAAACATAATCAGTAGATGAAGACACATTTCCAATGGTCACTACTGCTGAAGGAATTTGTTGCTTTACATATTTATTTTACATATTTTATGGATAAGGAATGCAATGTAAAATAATACGGAAAAAAACCACAAATACACATCACTGAAACAGCATATTGCCTTAATGACAATAGAGGAATATTAGTAGAAAATAGCTACTAATTAGTACTCCCAGTTTAATCTGGATCTTTAAAACCTTCTTCAGATTATTGTGGTTGTTCAATTTGGCATTACCTGGATGGTTACCTGTTACCTGACATTACGGAATGATAAAATTTTGTCTTACAATGCCAGCAAAACAAGAGCTTACCTAATACATGAAATAAAATTTGTCTGTTGTTAAAAATACACAGCATTGTGACGTTTTCTCTTGCTACTGTCTAAGTCTTTGTGAAATATCTCTTTTCACTCTGTTTTGGTATTTTTGCACAAATGTATAGCTAAATCAAAAGTAGTAGTCACCAAAGGCCGCAGTCACAAAATGGCTCAAAAGTATCTCAGAGAAAGAGAAAAGTAAAAAATAACTCTATTTATTGAACACAGCAGAGGAAAGCAAACAGTTGAAACAGTAACAGGAAAAACAGAGTGTGGATCACAGATTACATGAAGCAAGCACTAATTTGGCAGTACTATAAACACAAATTACATCCTGCCACCAGAGAAGCATATTTATTTCTCAGAAGGAGGCACAGACCTTCCAAATTCTAGAGAAAAAGTTTGAATATTCATATAATATAGAGGAGTAGTTTCCTAGGCCAAGATAACAGGCTGTCATGGATTCTGTGGTATTTTGGTCTTCGCAGGTGGCACTAGAAAGAACTATGGAGCAAGATACAAAGTGCTAAGAATTTGTTTATGACAAATGCATTAACGTGTTCAAAACTGATTGTCTGGAAGGTCAAACCAGAAACATCATTAGAATTCTATAAGAAAAGAAATATAGAGCATTGCCAAATCTGAATCTTAAAGTGACAGGTTTGATGCTGAAGAGAAGGGAAACAATACTATTAAAAATATTTTGCTACTTTTCATTCCAATAAGACCACAAGAACAACTACCTGCATGGATAAGAAAGGATCTTCTGAAGAAAGTCTCATGGAAGAAAGAAATTCACAGTTTGTGGAAGAAGGGGCTTGTCACTTGGGAGAACTATAGGGACATTGTCAGGGTATGCAGGAAGGCAACAAGAAAGGCCAAAGCCTTCTTAGAATTAAACCTGGGTAAGGACATAAAAGAGAACAAAAAGAGCTTTGTCAAGTATATCAGTAGTAAAAGGAAGAACAGGAAAAATGTGGGCCTGCTGCTGAATGAGGTGGGAGCCCTGGTAACAGAGGATGCAGAGAAGGCAGAGTTGCTCAATACCTTATTTGCTTCAGTCTTTACTAAGACCAGCCCTCATGACCTTCAGACCCTGGATATAGGAGAGGAAGCCTGGAGGAGGGAAGACTCTCCACTAGTCAATGAAGAGTGTCAAAGGGTCAGAGAGTGAAGACGGTCAGAGATCAGTTATGTAATTTGAATGTACACAAGTCCATGGGCCTGGAAAGGATGCACCCAAAAGTGTTGAGAGAGCTGACTGATGTTGTTGTTTTTGAAAGACCATGGTAAACAGGAGAGGTGCCTGAGGACTGGAAGGAAGCCAATGTCAATCCAGTCTTCAAAAAGGGCAAGAAGGAAGATCCAGGAAACTACAGACCAGTCAGCCTCACCTCTATTCATAGAAAAATAATGGAACAGCTCATTTTGGAGGTCATCTTAAAGCACATGGAAGAAAAGAAGGTTATCAGGAGTAGTCAGCACAGATTTACCAAGGGGAAATCATGCTTGACTAATCTGATAGCCTTCTATGATGCATAGATGCAGGGAGACCAGTGGATGTAATCTACCTTGACCTTAGCAAGGCTTTTGGCAGTCTCCCATAACATCCTCGTGAAGAAGCTCAGGAAATGTGGGATAAAAGAATAGACAGTGAGATGGATTAAGAACTGGCTACACAACATAGCCCAAAGAGTGGCGATCAATGGTGCAGAGTCCAGCTGGAGACCTGTAACTAGTGGAGTCCCCCAGGGATCACTGCTGGGTTCTATTCAACATCTTTATCAATGACCTTGATGATGGGACAGACTGTCTTCTCAGCAAGTTTGCTGATGACATGAAGCTGGAAGGATTAGCTGATCCACCTGAAGGTTGTGCAGCCATTCAGTGAGATTTGGACAGGCTGGGGAGCTGGGCAAAGAGGAACCTAATGAGGTTCAATAAGAGCAAATACAGAGTCCTGCACCTGGGAAAGAAAAACAAAATGCAGCAGTACAGGCTAGGAGGTGATCTGCTAGAGAGCAGCTCCTTGGAGAATGACCTTGGAGTCCTGGTAGACAACAAGTCATCCATGGGACAACAATGTGTCCTTGTGGCCAAGGAGGCCAGTGGTATCTTGGGGTGCATTAAGAGTGTGTCCAGCAGATCAAGGGAGATTCTCCTCCCCCTCTACTTGACCTTGATGATACCTCACTTGGAGTATTGTGTCCAGCTCTGGCTTCCCCAGTTCAGGAGGGACAGGGGTTTACTTGAGAGAGTCCAATAGAGGACTACAAGGATGATTAAGGGACTTGAACACCTACCTTACAAGGCAAGGCTAAGAAACCTGGGGCTTTTCAGTCTAGAGAGAAGACTGAGGGGAGAATCTAATTAATGTCTATAAATACATGAGCGCTGGGCATCAAGAAGGTAAGAACAACCTCTTTTCACTTGTGCCCTCCAATAGGACGAGGAGCAATGGATTCAAACTCAAGCACAGGAAGTTCCACCTCAACATGAGGAAGAACTTCTTTACTGTGAGGATTACAGAGCACTGGAACAGGCTGCCCAGAGAAGTTGTGGAGTCTCCTCTGGAGACTTTCAAACCTGTCTGGATGCCCTTCTGAGTGATCTGCCCTAGATTTTGGTCCTACTGTAGCAGGGAGGCTGGACTCAATGATCTTCCTTCCTTCTCTCCTTTGAAGGAGGTCCCTTCCAACCCATAACATTTTGTGATTCTGTGATAAATTTATAGCAGTGGAGAGTTTACCCTTTCCAGTCAAATTTGCTCTGGAAACATCCCGGGATGAGCCCCAAAAAATCCTGCTGTGCCACAGATCATGTGTATCAACCAAGGACAGGAGAAGATGGTGTCAGCAGCCACAGACAGCTCTTCCCGCAGCTCAGATCTACTCTTGCAGTACTTCTTACCTTGGCATGATTATAATCCAATGAAATGTTTCTTATTTTGGCCACAGTTTGCTTCTGTCTCCACAATACAGCCTGAATAATCAACTTGATGCCCTCTTTGATCCTTATGGCTAATGTAAACAAATTAGATGCCCAAGTATTTACGATTTGTCCTAGCCCTCATTACTTCTTTTTTTGATCCCAGTCAAAATGCTCCATCATAAAGCAATTTTTATTTGTTTCCTTGTACCTAGTTCCTGTTTGCCTTTTAACTACTTCTTTTTTTCTCCTTGTTCATCACCCTTCCTTTGCCCTCCTTATTTCCAACAGCAACTCTTGCTTTTTTAGCTTTGGTTGCTTACTTTTCTCTTCTTACTTCATGTACACTATACTTTATCTCCAACCTGTCTCTTCTGCAGCCTTCCAATCCATCTTTCATTCAGGCCCCTGTCTTCTTCCCGCATGCTTCCTCTAGTACTTTCTTCTGCACTGTGTTAAAACACCTGAACTATTAAAAAGTAATGATCATACTAAGGACTCCCAAGACAGATTGTAGGGACAAATAAAACCACACTGATCCAAGCTTCTAAATTAATAGTAATTAATACTGCAATTTCTGGAAAGGGCAACTCTTACTTCCCTCAGTTAAAGGCTTTTTCAACTAGGAAACGTAACAATAAAGCTGCCCTGAAATGTAAAAATACTAGTCATCCAGCACACTGCAGTATTCCCTTAATCTCTCCAGCAGGTGCATCATTTATGGTTTAAAAAATTATAATCTCAACTATCTATCTGCAGCTTCATATCACAAATATTAATTTTGCTTTGATGCCTTAGTAATTTTCACCAAAATTAACAATTATAGCAATTTTTGAATCAGAGCATATCTTCTGATTACTAAGAAATTATATGCTTAGGAAAAGTAATACATTTTTAGTATACTTGGCACACTTTTAGTACAGCTAAGTATCTGTAGAATACTTGAATTATAGCAAGCATACTCATTTTTCATAAAACAAATTATTATAATCAGAGATTTTCTTGAAGCTATCAAAGGCCTTGATTTAAAATGGGACAAGTTCCTACTAGTACCCTCAGCCCGCATTAGTGGTTATTGGGAGCTGAGGGCACTCAGAACCTTTGAGGGAAGTTCCCACGTAAGACCCAATCCTGCAGCTGTGCAAGAAGCAATTTCTTTGATTGCATCTACTAATCTGCATACTAAATCTATGATCTGGGCATACTGATAAATAATTAAATATCCTGTTGCTCTGCCAGCCTTACAGACTTGCAATACAATGTTTTTCAATTTGTGAGGTCTTTGGAAAAGAAAAGTTGTTGTGTTGTTTTTTTTTCTTAGAGCCACACATTACAGACTACCCAGAAACTCTCCTAACACACAGGGGCCCTGGACACTTTGACATATCTACGCAGTTCTGTGAAACTAGCAAAGATGATGAGGAAGGTCATGACTGATGATGATGATGAATGGATTCCATGAAGATTTATACAAATAACATACAAATGGCATTCATATAAATTACATCACTTACAAATGAGTAGGAATTCAGTGGGGGTTTTTTTAATGGTATTACAGGAAATTACAAGAGCAACATTTATAAAAGGCTGTTAAATATTAAGAATGTTGAAAGAAATATTATGCAAAATACTTCAGGTTTTAAAATAATCTCTCTTGAGGACTGCAACAAAATATTAATCCCACATCTGCTTACAGTGGGACTTCTTACACATTTCTTTCAAGTGATTCCACAGACAGTTATGGCTTGGCATGAGTTTCCAAGTTCTATTGTCCACTCAATGTCAACACACAACAGCTTGTTATTCTCTCAGTTACCCTTCTTATCTAGAGGATTGCCTATACTTTGCTGCTTAAGAACTGTTTTAAGACATTAAAAAGCAAACATTAGAACTAAAGAAAACTTAGCTATTCTAAATTTATTTAGTTCCTTATAATTTTTCAATCCAAGGTATCCAGTTGCACGGTATTTAGGTGTATTATGTATGTAGAGTTATGTCAATAGTTAGTAGAATTAGTGTACAGTTGGATGCAATTATCTTAAAGGTCTTTTCCAACCACAATGATTCTGTGATTCCCAAACTCAAATCTGCAAGGATGACACAGGGATGTATCTGCTGCATGCATAAATATTTGTATATGTTATGCTGTGTTACTACCTAAAGATTCACAGTAAGATTATTAATATGAAAGTTACTCTTACTAATTTAAAAAAATCACAGTATTGATGCTCATATCAATCCTACCTAAACTCTTCTATTTAAAAAAAAACACGTCTACAACAACCTTCTTATTAACACAGTTAATACAGAATAGAATATGCTTTGGAAGCTAGCTGATTTAATAGTTCTCAGCTCTACCACACTTTGCCTAGTTGACCGATACAGGCTGACAAATCCAAACATATATATGGAAAAGGACTTTCTTCACGGAGCTTTAGTGAGAAAACCACTGCTACTTGTGTCATATCATAATCCATTAAGCTATTAAACAAATCTGTTTTTCTTAGTGTTTTAAGCAATTCCCTGCAATGAAGCTAGCAAGCAAAAGAAAATAAAATAAAAAAATTACATTAATCTCTGATTTAAATCATGGGGATCAAATGAGGATCTTCAGGAAATGTCACTTATTACTGTAAAGTTGTCTTGAACACGTTAAGTTTTCAATAAAACAGTGAAATGAATACAGGGAAATATTTATGTCCAAGGAAAAACATGCATAAGCCTTGGAAAGGTCTGTGGTCAGCTGAGATTTTGAACTTACCGAGAGTCCAAAAATATCTTCTGATCCTCACACATTCTTATGCATTTTCTGATCATCTTTGCTTTCTTTGGACAAAACTCCTTTCAGAGCACAAAGCCACCTATAACTATATGAGTCTCCAATCTTCTCTTCATGACTAGAATATTATATCCCTAAACACAGCTGATACCATCTGAAATAGCAGAAGGCTTGGAAATACCACTAAATGCTAGTACTAGGTATACGGGCAATAAATATTTTAAATCCTCATAAGTATGCTCCTTTACTTTATTATTTATCCATTCAGAATTGCTTTTGAGCAAGTTTTTAACACCTTAATCCTCCAAAGTTAGGTATAAGCTAGCTTAAAAAATGCGTTATGTAGAGAAACTATCAAATCAAACCCACATGTAGTTAGTTGCCTCTCAGTTGTGTTTTCTGAATTGAAAGATGTCTCAGTTATCTACCTCCAGTACTTGATTTATTTTCTGCAATTCCTTTTGTTCAACCATGCAGTTTTGTCTCTCTCTTTTACTTCAAGATCTTCAAGTACTTAGAAAATTTTATTCAATTAGTTTGAATTAAGCAAGTGAAAACCTATATGTAACATGCTTTCTCCCAAGACAGATCTTTTTTCTTCTTACTTTAGATTTTTCCATAGCATTTCATAGATGAGATTGCCTAGTAATATGGCAATTAATAGGTAGAAATAATAGAATCATATAATCTTAGGGGTTGGAAGGGGCCTCTGAAGATCAATGAGTCCAACCCCGCCTGCTGCAGCAGGAACACCTAGAGCAGATCACACAGGAATGTGTCCAGATGGATCTTGCAAGTCTCCACAGAAGGAGACTCCACAACTTCTCTGGGCAGCCTGTTCCCATGCTCCATCACCCTCAGAGTAAAGAAGTTTTTCCTCATGTTGAGGTGGAACTTCCTGTGTTGTAACATGTTGCCATTTCCCCATATCCTATCACAGGGCACCACTGCAAAGAGATTGGTCCATTCTTGACATCCACCCTTCAGGTATTTATAGGCATTAATAAGGTCCCCTCTCAGTCTTCTCAAGACAAAACAGCCTCAGGTCTCTTAGCCTTTCCTCATATTATAGATGTTCCAGTCCATTAATCATCCTTGTAGCTCTCTGTTAGACTCTTTCCAGTATATCACTTCCCTCTTGAACTGGGGACTCCAGAACTGGACATAATACTCCAGATGTGGTCTTACGAGGGGAGAGTAGAGGGGGACGAGAACCTCCCTTGACCTGCTGGACACACTCTTCCTAATGCATCCCAGCATCCTATTGGCTCTCTTGGCCACAACCGCACATTGCTGTCCCATGGATAACTTACTGTCCACTAGGAAGGACTCCAAGGTCCTTCTCCATGGGGCTGCTTTCTATCAGGTCAACCCCTAATCTACATTGCTGCATGGTGTTTTATCTCCCCAGGTGCAAAACTCTACACTTATTCTTGTTGAACTTCATTAGGTTCATCTTTGTCCAGCTCTCCAGTCTGCCTAGATCTCGCTGGATGGCTGCACAGCCTCCAGGTGTATCAGCCAATCCTTCCAGATTTGTGTCATCAGCAAACTTGCTGAGGATACTCTCCATCCCCTCATCCAGGTCATTGATGAGGATGTTGAATAAGACTGGGCTCAGTATTGACACCTGGGGAACACCACTAGTCACAGGTCTCCAACTGGATTCTGCACTGTTGATTACAATCCACTGGGCTCTATTATTTTGCCAGTTCTCGACCCATCTCACCGTCCTCTCTTCTAACTCACACTTCCAGGACGTTATAGGACAAGGACGTTATAGGAGACAGTGTCAAAAACCCTGCTGAAGTTGAGGAAGACTACATCCACTGTTCTTCCTGCATCTATCCATTCTGTCACACCATCATAGAAGGCTATCAGATTCAAGAATGATTCCCCTTGGTGAATCCATGCTGACTACTCCTGATAACCTTCTTTTCTTCCATGTACTTAGAGATGACCTCCAGAATGAGCTGCTCCATCATCTTTCCAAGGATGGAGGTGAGGCTGACTGGTTTGTAGTTACCCAGGTTCTGTTTCTTGCCCTTCTTGAAGACTGGAGTGACATTGGCTTTCCTCCAGACCTCAGGCACCTCTTCCATTTTCCAGGACTTTTCCAGGATGATGGAGAGTGGTCTAGCGATGACTTCTGCCAGCTTCCTCAGCACACACAGGTGCATCCCATTGGGGCCCATCGATCTGTAGATTTCCAGTTTCCTTAATTGATCTTTAACCCAATCATCCTCAATCAAAGAAGTGTCTTCCTCAATCCTGACTTCTTCTGTGGTCTGGAAGGTTTGGGAATCCTATGGGTTGGCCTTAGCTGTAAAGACTGAGGCAAAGAAGGCATCATTGTCCATCACCAGGGCACCTACTTCATTCAGCAGTGGGTCCATATTTCCTCTGGTCTTCCTCTTACCTCCAATGTACTTGAAGAAGCCTTTCTTGTTATCCTCAACTTACCTTGTCAGGTTTAATTCTAAGGAGGCCTTAGCTTTCCTTGTTGCAGCCCTACACCCTCTGACCACATCTTCCTCTGTATTTCTTTCAGTGTCACTGGCTGCATGCAGATACAGACAACTGCATACCTCTCCATTAGTTCTGTTATACACCTTTATACATCCTGTCTGTTCTTCACTCTGGGCAAAGTTCAAAAGGTATTACTGCATTGCTCAAAAAAATATTACTTCCTGTCCTCTAAAAAAACTTGTATTCAAACATGCAAAGTATTAGCTATTGTGTCTGAAGATCTTCTCAAAGATCTCCTTTGGTATAGGACTACTGATGATATAGCTTCAAAGAAAGGAAAGATGCCAGGTGTATGTGGAGTAATTATAAATAGAACAGCTTTGATGTATCCCTAAAACCTAACCACTCCATTATTGAACTTTACCCTGGACCACTTCAGAAAAAAAAACACAACAGGTTTTCTGTGTTTCAAATCATTAAAACAATTCCTGCTGTCTCCATCCCAGAAATACCTTTCTACCTTTCCCCCAGATAACCAGTGTTCTCTGGAAGCACCTTTAGTTGGGATTTTCTGGGTTTTTTCTCCGCAGAATCACTCTTATTTGTTCTGCACATCTTTGGCTATTTCCTTTTTTATTAGCTCTGACAGCCATGCCAATTGCATGTGTGTGCCGCAGAGACAGCTCCAGAACTTACTTCAGCTTGCCAACAAATCTCTTATTTAAAACGACAACTGTTGGACAATTTCACATATGTATTTTTTAAAGACTTAAAGGCACTTTGTTCTGATAAAATACATCCCTCCGAAAGGTCTCAGAGTTGCAAGTTGGATAACGTGCTGCATTCCCTCTGACAGAAAATACAATTGATTTGTTTCCAATAATATAATTGCTGATTTTCTCTCTATGCTTTTCAATATCTATAAATATTTTGGTATAACACACGACATTAACTAGTGCAGAAGAAAGTCAGGTTTCTGCAAGGCTATGTGCTTCTAACAAGATATTCTACACATTCATCAAGCTGAAAGACCTAAAACGAGAAATGGTTTGGATATAACTTTTTTTTTTTTTTTAATGTGCTTCTTCAAAATGAATCAACTGTGACACCATACGCTGCAACAATTGCTGAGAATGACAGAAGCAATACATTCTTCTAAAACCCAACCAAAAAACACCATTAATTTAAGGAAATGGTATTGTACCTAAATCTCCCTGTACCTTCCTGGCTTACTTAATGACTCACTGCTTTATTTCTATGCAGGCTCTTCACAGCCCTCTTCTTAATGCGAGAAGGCAATTGCTACTGATTTAGACAAAGACATCCTCTGGCTACAGGTGGAACAACTGAGCAGTCCCTCAGTTTGAAGGTAGAAAAATCCTCCACCTGTTCCAGCACCTCCACCATGCCAGCACATCCAGGGTGGATTTGGCTTGGGTTTTGACACTCCTCATCTAAGAGTATAAGCTTCACCATGTGTTCGCCATGAGCATAATAAAAATAAGGCCAAGTTAGAAAGTACTATTTTTACGTTATACATACACACACTAAATACCAACTTCTATAAGGTTACAATTCTGCTCCTTTAAAAATGTGTATCACTTACCATATCACAGCCTACAATTTATACACTTTTCATAGTAGAATAGGTATTTACTCCTTGTTTTGTTTGCACAGGTCAAATTACTAGAATCGTCAAGAGGAATTCTCACTCTACTTGAAAATAACTGGATATGGATATCATCTGGCTAAACAAAAGGGGTGTCTGATTATGCTGTAAGTACTGAAGATACATTGCATATCTAGCAAGCTTTTATTCTCATTACTTAACATGTTGCTTGGTTACCTCATCAAACTTGTCATCTCTGAGGAAGCCTGTTTCATCAAAAAGAAAATCATAAGGCTAACTCCTTCAGGATTGTGGTGGGAGAATGTTGTTGGTTGTTTTACACTTATTTCTGAAGTTTCAGTTCAAAACTAAGCTGCTGAGTTCACGCCTTGGACAACAAAAAACTATGGTTGCACAGATTGTTCTCATAAAATTCTGGGATGCCCACTAATGGAGTGCTCTTGTGACTCTTAGTGGGACTAACATTACTCTGTATTTTCAAAAGTTGCCAATACCTTCGCTAAGGCTTTTACAATCACTTCATCACCTGTCTGTAGGTCACTGAGTACAACTTTAGAAGGTCAACTAACAGAATCATCATCATAATACAATGGGTTGGAAGAGATCTTAAAAATCGTCTAGTTCCAACCCCCCTGCATGGGCAGGGACACCTCTCACTACATCAGGTTGCTCCAAGCCCCATCCAACTTGCTCTTGAACACTTCCAGGGATGGGGCTTCCACAACTTTCATGGCAACCTGTTCCAGTGTCTCATCACCCTCACACTAAAGAATTTCCGCCTAATGTCTAACCAAAATCTTCCCTCTTCCTTGTCCTCTCACTATGTGTCTGACAGACAAAACGGAGTATGTTTGGCATGATCAAATACTTTCTGTGCAGCTAAACCAAATGATCTTCAGAAGCCTTGAATTTCTTTTCTAGTTTGCCACCATCAGTAGACAACATGCAGTCAGACAGGTTTCACACTACACCAGAAAGCAGCCAGGCTTTCCCAAACATTTCTCCTGTGGTTGCAGATCGAGCTCTTGTTGCACTCGGGTCACAAGTCTATACATCCTTCTCACAGCCTGTACAGAATCCAACAAGCTTCAGTTCTGGGAAAAAAAAAAATAACGACATCAACACCACCACCACCAAAAACCCAATCTAGCAAACAAATAACCAAAACCCACAAAAAGAACTACACAAAGAAAGAGGAGTTTTAGCCGGGGAGCTGGCAGCCCTGTCCCCGGGCCATACCCGTGTTTCGCC